>NW_026515798.1:0-398058 GCF_023601865.1 Aspergillus affinis | reverse complement strand
CCTGAATGATCACGTGACTCTAGGACTATAGTTGATCCACGCCGGAGGAAGATCCTCGGATGCTGCACGCTGGCATAAAGGCTTGGCGCAGTGGCATAATAAAGGCGGTCAGCGATGAGGCCACGGCAACGAGCAACGCCCAGTCTTCATCTAGATTTACCCCGTATGTCCACGTCTACATGCCAGGCTACATCAACTGCATGGTTGGTTTTGCGCTCCGCTACTAAAAATACAATGCCATTCAATCCAGCAGAATCATCAGAGGAGCCACCCCGCAAAAAGATCCGGAAGGGGACTCGAAGCTGCTGGGAATGTGAGTATATATCTTCCTTAAGTAGTTGCTGGATACTCACCGTCGGATACAAACAGGCAAACACAGGAAGGTTCGGTGCTTGTTTTCAGATGGTAACAGCTCTACTTGCAGAGAATGTTTATCGCGTGGATTACCTTGCCAAAGCCAGGATCTGCCTGAGCCTGAGAACCTTCGTGAATCAGATCGATCGTCAGTAAATGATAGGCTTGCTCGTGTGGAATCGCTTCTAGGGCGGGTTGTACAGCGATTAGATGCAGGAGTTGTGGCTGAGCGACAACCCTCGCCTTCTTGGGTTGGGCAAAGTACCAGAAGCGCAAGCCCACCTGGTATAACTCCTAGCGCTCAAGAAAGCGCCCCGGTTTTATCGCTGTTTAACAATAGTCTGGTTTGTAGATTCTGGACTTCCTCGAGTGGAAATTTAAACTGATTGTTACTGTAGCCGGGATTGCATAGATCGGAACCCGAGCATAAGAACTCTACGCGTAGCGGAGAAGACCCAGAACTGCAGAAGTTGAGAACGGGCTTGTTAGCGTTATTGCCATCTCAACTAACTGTTGATACCCTCGGCAGTGAGAATGACTGTTGGTGGTTAATTCGAATACAATGCTTTGGAGACGACAATACTCGCTTACTACCCGAACCAGTGGCTGCTTTTTCCAACAAGCACCCGGTAGCCATTGCAAAGGCGCTATTATGGATCACGATTTGCCTCCAGCAGTTGCCACCTAGCTTCGACATCAGCTCTCTCGACCTTGCGAGGCCGTCGAAGGAGTTCATAGAGCAATGTGTCAGTGTGACTACAACATTGGTCTGCTCACACGATTCCCTGGTACGAAATGTGGATGGGTTAGAATGTTTAGTCCTGCAGGCGATCTTTCACAACAATAATGGGAAACTACGCCGGGCATGGTTATGCTATCGCAATGCTCTAAATGTCGCTCAGCTTCTCGGGCTTCATCGACCAATGGCACAAGAACGAAATGGACACTTAAGTCGTGGAAAGAAAATATGGAGACATATTCTTTTTGCCGACCGTTACCTGTCACTCATGTTAGGGATGTGTCACGGAACTTTCGATGCTGCTCTCGATAACCCAACTTCAGATGCCATGGACAAGCTCTTTTTAGCAGCCGGCTCGATCATTGAGCGAAATCAGATATTTAACGGACATACCCCCGACATGATTCGGAAGACGCAACTGATTGACGCGGAACTAGCGGAAATCAACCCCGGAGAAATAAATACCGTCTCGGTTGAGACTAGTTTTGATGCTAAGACCTCTGTGACTGCCTACCAATATGCTAAGCTCATGGCACAACTATGGCATTTTCAGTTGGTGGCCTGGCTACATCTGCCACTCATGCTAGACTCAACCTCACAGCAGCGGTATGAATACAATAGACAAAGTTGCCTAGACGCCTCTCGACGCATGATTACAATTTACATAGCGATTCGAAACCTCACAGGAGAAAGTTTCTGCTGCAAGTCCCTGGACTTTCAAGCCTTCACCGCAGCTGTTACCCTTTTGATCAATGTGCTGAGACCTGAAGGTCATTCATACCATTCCAGCGAGGACCGGGAGGCTATTAATAAGGTCATGGAAATCCTGCAACGACTATCAGCATCCCAACCCGACGATGTTGCGTCCCGTTCGCTGGGGGTGCTGCGTACTCTAAGAGACTTATCATCGGGCGAGACAAGTTCTAATAGAACAACAGAAGACCGACCTACCAGTCTCAAGCTGTCCATTCCATATTTCGGGACAATAATGCTGGATCGCAATGTGGATCAAAGCACGACAGATCCAGTACCAGAGACTGTAGTGGGGACTCTCGCCACAGTTTCGCAGTCAGGGGACTATGCAGTATCTGGTTCCCTCCGAATAGACGATGCAAACTTTTTGTACCAGGGAGGGATGAGTGCAGAAGAGCAGAGCTCTGGATTATGGTCATTTGATCCCAACTTGGTCACGCAATCTTACTTCTCTGCTGAATTTAGTGAGGAT
Organism: Aspergillus affinis; assembly: GCF_023601865.1. NCBI lineage: Eukaryota > Fungi > Ascomycota > Eurotiomycetes > Eurotiales > Aspergillaceae > Aspergillus > Aspergillus affinis. The sequence goes on along the minus strand of NW_026515798.1, from coordinate 395,740 downwards.
ATAGACTGGGGATTTTAACCAGTACAGAACGCAATGATGTCCAATAACAACTGCATTTGCTATCACTTTGAAACAAGTCTATCTCAACTCTTTTTATACCTTCATTCTAAAATGCGCCCCAAATAGGGAATCTGTCGGCGCACAGTACCATTGATCCTCACCATCAAGCCATCGCACCGCCTGCATTCTCCGCCGATATCTTTTTCCACCGACTACCAATAGACACCACCGTAGCCACACTGGATGCAACAGTAGCAATTATGAACGCGGCCTTGATTCCCTCCATGTATGAAACAAGAATTCTCCCCATCTCGTCCGACGAGAATATGTCTCGTAACTCAGTAGCGCCGGTGGACACGACTTTGACCGGATCGATGTCGAGATTTTGATCAGGGAGAACCTTGAGGAGGACATTTGACATTGCTGACTGACCAGCCGAGACGAAGATAGCGCCACCGATTGTTTGAACAGCTAGAGAAATGATGTCAGCATGTGAGATTATCCATAAGAGGATGGATTGTGACATACTCAGGACCATCGAGGTTACGGAAGGCAAATCCTCAGGTTCTACGACGGCTTGTGCAGTGACAACAGGGACCTGGAAACACCATCCTACACCCAGGCCAGTCATGATCTGGTAGCCGATCCATTTGCCAGCCCCCGAGTCAACATCCAAAGTGTACAAAAGCCCAGAACCGATCGCCGTGATAGCTGCACCGGAAAGCAGAAATGGCGGTGCGTATCCGACGCGACTGAGGACAACGCCGGACGTGACAGTCGCAACGCTCTGAGCAAGAATTAGTGGCAGATTGCGGATTCCACTGTCGGCCGCAGAGACTCCAGAAATGACCTGGAAATAGATCGGCAGGTAGTAAACCAGGAGGAAGAATGTACCAGCCAGAAGATGAATATAGATCATCGGAATGAACACATTTCTCTCGCCGAGTATACGGCCGATCATTGCTGCCCGCTCTTTCTCGCGCCATTGAACAATGCAGTACACAACTAGCAAGACACCAAAGCCCACCAGTGTCCCAACAACTTTCGAATCACTCCATGGCAGCGAAATTCCGCCCCATTCAAGAGCTAGCACATAGCAGATCAAGGCTCCGATGAGGATGAACGTCCCGGGAAAGTCTAGCTGAAGGATCTTTTCGACTAGTGGCTCTCCCAGGAACGGCAGTGGTGGCGGAGCACGGTACAGGAAGAGAATTATCCCCCCAGCGACGCCTCCAATCGGAAGGTTAATGTAGAAGCACCACCGCCAGGAAACATGGCTTGTGAATGCTCCTCCCAGGAGAGGTCCGACGGCCGCAGCTATTCCATATGAAGCACCGAGGATTCCAATATATGCCGGTCGCTGCTTGGGTGGGGCCGATAAGGCAATGATTGTAAATGCGCCGGACGAGATTCCGGCACCACCAATGCCAGTGATGGCACGACCAACGATCAATGTGGTGTTATTCTTTGCAACACCTGCGACGAGTAAATAGCTGATTCTTACAAGCTGGCCTTGAAGGGTATTTCCTTACCACACATCAAACTTCCCACCTCAAAGAGAACAATGGAGATGAGGAACGCGGGCTTGAGAGGGAAATACTTGTAGATCTTCCCCCAACAAGCCTGGAAACTTCCCAAGGTTATGAAAAATGCAGACCCATACCAGCCTACCAGCCCAATACCGCCAAACTCGTCCGTTATCTTAGGTATGGCCGTTGCAACGATCGTCTAGGTATCGAGGTGAGCGATAAATTGTCGATCGGAAGGGGACGGGGACGTGACTTTCGTACCATATCTAGAGAGACCTTCATAGAAAGTTAGTAACATCACATAGATAGGGTTTTGTTCTTTCTTACCAAGAACATACTGAGAGCCAAAGCCACGACAGTCATCAGGAAAATCCATCCTGTAGTCCCAGTTGCCCCCGACTCCGAATCAGATTTGGTGATAGAATCGTCTGTCTCGCAGACATTCGGGTTGTTGCTTTCCCCTGGCTTTTTCTCAGCCTCAGGTGGTCCCGTGTGGAATATCGCCATTGTCGAAAATTTGCAAGCATAAAACTTCGGACCTCTAATTAATTTGGCTTTTTGTTATCGATCAAAACTAGTTGGGCTTTTTTGTTGTTTTAAGTCCCCAGCCCGACAGGGGTCTTCCGCCGGTCGGCGGACGACTGCCCAGAGAGCTCGCCGGGCTCGGTTCCGCCGAGTCGTCGGAGAGACCAAAGGATAATAATGACTCAAGATGAGTCGCGCAGCATCGGGGGCTGCAAATAGAAATAGGACTACAGAGCTGCAAAAATGATCTGCATAGGGTAGTGAAGACTATCCAATAGGCAAATACGATCTAAGATTGTTTTTCCTACACCCGCTTCGTTTCCAAGACTTATGGGGTGAGACTAATGGCGCCTTCACGGTGAATATCTCCAATATGCTAGGACAGACAGTGGTTGCCTTGGATTTTAAATCCATGAAAACCAACTTGATGTTTTCCCTTTATCCTTCCCGTTGTACAGAGGTGGGATCTTTCGTTGAAGAGAGTGCACGCTTACTCCATTCTGGTCTTGATAAAGTCGGGCGTTTCTTAATGGAGGGCGATTTTATAGAGTTCATTAACGTAATGTGTTCCACTCCTCAATTCGAGCAACTCCTTTGTCCCAAATATAATGGTTTGTGTTTAAAACCTAGAATTAGAGCCTGGCCAGAGCGAGCCATTCCGTTGAGTGATGTTGCATTTTGCTAGTTTTCGGATCATCTTTCCGGTGTGGCCCACCGACATGTGCAACTCCTAATGCCGTTCATCCTGGCACCAGCATCGGCTTTGGTTTGTTGTCCGTACGCAGTAGATACAGCGCATAAATAATTTGACCATATTATCCTGCTTCAAATACAATCGAAGTACAATCTTGCTTTGAAATCCAATCCATCCCATCAGCCCTAGATAGCAACCTAGCCGTTTCTTATATCTCAAAGAGACACCGGAGAGGACCATGGATCACAGAATCTAATGAAGAAGCTCTCTCCCATTCGTTTATACTTCTTTGCAACTGCGACACGTGATTATACCCACCCCTCTTTTATTGGAATAATACAGTGATCATCTTCCTGCTTCAAACACCTTTCCCTCCTTTCCAAGTTGACCTGCTATACTACCAAACGTGGCTACTCCAGACGGCTCTGTTCTTCATACTCTATCAAGGTAATGTTGTTCCTCGGTATATCTACAGGTACTAAACTACTATAATGCAGTCTCCGAGCAGATGGTGCATATACTCTAGTTTTTTCACAGTAAAAGTCCGTGCATATTCCGATGTAATAATGAAGTGTCAATCATCGATATTCAAAGTACACGGTTGCATTATCTGTCCACAATCGGTCTTCTTTGAAAAGACCCTACATGGATCGTTTCAAGTATCTTTCCCAAAATGAGATTCAAGCATAATCATACTGACAGATCGCAGGAAGCCAAATCAAAAGGGATAGTTCTTTATGACGAGCCTCATATTATCAGCAGATTATTCAATTATCTCTACCGAGGGGACCACGACGACTTTAATGATACAGCTACTGAATCCCGACATGAGACGCCTCCTTCGAACCCCGGGTATGCAACTCAGAGTATCAATGAATCTAAGATGTATATCAACGTGAATATGTACACCGCTGTTGATAAATATTTTGTCAATTCATTGATGGCTCTCTCAAAGAAAAAGTTGGAGTCATGCCTAGCGAGAGAGTGGGAAGACATAGAATTTATTCGACTCATTCAATACGTTTACGGGCTGGAAGGACCTCCCCATTCAGAGCTGAGGTATACCTATACCCTTGCGACATTCGCCGTTCGAATCTTTCCACACTAAGAAAATTAGACCAATTCCATAAAACTCGTAAGGAGTTCCTAGAGTTTTCATACGAGCTATCGACGGCGATAATGGAAAAAATTGATAAACTGGGTATCGATATAGAGTATACTTTCGCCCCCACCTGCATCTTAGGAGTGTCGAGCTCCTTGAGTACTTACCCATGTTAATAACCCACGAATTGCAGATCAGATTCTCTAAGAAGAAACCAAAACCATTACCAAAAACCATTACTTTTGATAAGGCTCCACTCTCGAACTCAAAGACTGGCTATCGATGTTGCGATGAATGCTGGAAGCTCTTTACTGGCATAGAAAGTCGTCGGCAACACGATGTCGACAAGCATTCACGGTGCTTTGATTGCAGCTTACAATTCTTCTCACGTTTCCCGGTTCGAAACCACTGTCCCTGTTAGGAATGGCAGTTTTTAGTACCTGCAAATCCCATTTCCGTTAACTAGAAGCATTTAACGCTTACCTGCTAGTCATTATGTTCGTTAAACAATCCTTCCAGTCTTCACGCCTGCACATCATACGACTTGGTGGGTCTTTACCATATGTAGCTGCAGGTTTCCTGCTGATTTTACAGTGATAATAGTTTTTGATTTCGGTAAGGTCCTAAGCTAGATCTGTCGTGTGAAGGAAGGCGTATATCAGGACTACCGCGGAGGTGTCGATCGCCATAGGCGCCGTATACACCTCGTCTGACCACTTCACCCTCAAAAATACAAAAAAGATATGGCCCGAGCCGCGGATCGAACGCGGGACCTCTCGCAGATATGCTTGGGTGTAGCCCCTGAAATTGTTGTTAGTAAGGTGATTAATGGGATGGTTGTGTTGTGGAGACATACTAAGCGAGAATCATACCACTAGACCACCCGGGCGACGTGATATTTTACAATCATTTGTTTGATTATGAATTTCTGATTCATAATTGAAGTCCATAGAGACTAGTAGTCATGATTGTTACTTTCGCAGGCAATGAGGGATGGGCTTTTTTTTTCCTTTTTCCTTTTTTTTAGTATCCTCTTTTCTATCGAAAACTCCAGTTTACTATTCATTGTTGAGAAACTGAAGCTCTTTTTAAAAGAAAAAAAGAAGTGGTCTTCAGGGAATGCAAATGCGCCTGCGAGAAGCCATAAAGTAAAAAAAATGACAACTCCGACGTGATTATTATGGCTTCCCGCTTTCCGTGACATTCGCGTCACGCGTGAAAGGCAGTGGGCAGTCCGCCGAAATCTGAGAATAATACCCCTGCCCCTTTGAACTCTCTCCTTCTCTACTGGAAGAGCATTGAGCTTCCTTTTCAGCCAGAATGACTACTCATCCTAGTGGTCTTCTTGGAATCATATCAAGGTAAAAGGATATACTTAGACGTCCACATACCTACATGATGTTAGCTGACACCGTGAAGAATCCGAGACGATGGGGCATTTTCTGATGTTAAGCTCAAGTGCCATAGATCGACGTTCAACCTACATAGCTGCATTATCTGTCCCCAGTCAAGGTTTTTTGAGAAGGCACTCTGTGGACAATTTCAGGTAAGATTACGACTAGAACTTGAGGTGTGATGCTAACTAGTTACAGGAAGCGAAATCAAGGGAGATAACTATCAATGACGAACCGTTGATTGTTGAAAAAATGATTGACTATCTCTACCGCGAGGTATACGATGACTCTCCTCTATTTTCGGTCAAATTTCAGAATAAAGACACTTCCCTAGGCCTCAAGTCTAGCAATGAATCTGAACCTGAAATTCTTTCTGCGGAGCCCGAGCCTTAAGGCGAGACTCCTTTAGAACACGAGTCTGCTCCCCAAAAGGTGTTCAGGAGCAGGACGTATATTAATACCAAAGTGTATAATGCTGCTGATAAATATGCGATTGATCACCTTATGGCCCTCTTAAAAACCAAGCTTGAGAGACAACCATCACTTACATGGGAAAGTGAAGACTTTATTCGACTGATCGGAATTGTATATGGGCCAGATAGTCCTCCGCATTCCAAGTTGCGAGGTACTATAGTAAACTGTGCCCTTCAAAATCTTTCCACACTTAAAGATCTGTCCCAATTCCAAGCAGCTCTGAAGAAGTTCCCAAGCTTTTCTTACGACCTCTCAATTCCAATGATGGAAAAGGTCGTCCAATCCGAAAAAGAGGTAAAGTAGGTTTTTTCATTTCAAAATTCATCAGTACCTGCCGAATTGTATAGTTATCTAACTAATGGCTTACTCTTAGTAATCTTCGAAAGGCCACTCAGACTGTGCAAAAGACTGCCCCCAGCACACCGTTCCACGTATCTCAAAGACCTAACTACGGGATGGTGTACTATTGCGTAGATTGCGATAGAGACTTCAGCAGCAAGCAAGGGCTTGAGATGCACAATGCTGACAAGCATGCCTAGTGTGGTGATTGCAAACTGCATTTTCACTTAACTGAGCTGGCTCGAAACCATCGTTTCAGTCACCATGGAGTGTAGTGAGAAAATTCAGCTACCCATCTTACTTTTTACCTAATTCAAAATTGGCATTTTCTCGTTCTGATCATAAGGGTTGTTAGTATAGCCAAGAGACCACTTATATTCTTCGTAAGATTTCTCGTTCCCTAGAAGACCCCAGATGACCTTTTAGAGAAAAGAATCGAGATGGGCGACCTATTCCCTTGTCTTTAAAGCTTAGGATAACAATGAAATCAAACATTATACTGTTAGTACGATTGAGATATTAAGTAGAACTTCACTTCCCCTTTTATTGAAATGCAAACTTTGTTCTCATTTAAAAAGGCCATGCATCAACCACGGATCAAACAGAAGCTCTTTTGCAGTGGCTCTTTCTTCTGGTAACCAACATAACATCCGTCGAAGAAATCGTAAGAAATCATCCTTTTCATCACCTTCGAGTCGTTCTTCCAAAGTTTCGATGTTATAATCCGGGAGAGGAGCTGTGTCTTTCCAATGGCCTGACGCAAACATTTAGCATAATTAAAAATCCAATGTCTCCCCCTTTTAGAACCATTCCTGGGTGATAGGGGCTAAACTAACCCTCTTTGTCCCAGAACAAATCGCTCCTGTCGCTCCGAGCAAGGAACTCACGGGGAGGGGTCCCCAGAATTGCCTTCATTTCGGCAAGATGATATGCATCATCTAGTTTACGTTCTGGATTCCGGGCCCGGAAAAGATGACGATGCTCGAAGAGATCACAGATCTAAATCATTCTCAGCTTTTGCCACATCGGTCAAAATGGAATATCATCTTACCACCATGCCCACATTCCAGATGTCAACTTTATAGTCCCACGTCATGTCCAGAATGACTTCGGGGGCCCGATAAATATCCGGCATGATATCGCCCCGTTGATTGTCGGTACCTAGTCGCGCCTCACCTAAATCACAGAGAACAGGCGTGCCAAAGGAGATAGGAAGCGGCCTTGAGAGGTAAATAGTACGGTCTTCAAGGACCTTTCGCGGAATGGGATTTTCTAGTTCCGCCTGCTCGAACTTGGACAGAATTGAATCATCCTTTATCCCAAGGAGAATATTGTTTGTTTGAAGGTCTAAGTCATTGGTCATTATGCACTCGCTTGGAGATCATACAAAGAGCACTTACCAGTATGTATAACCCGCGCCTCGGTGTGAAGAAAGTCCAAAGCGGCTAGGACATTGCGGATGGTGGTTCTCACCATGCCAGTGGTCATCATGCCCTCCGGGAGTAGTGGCGTAAGTTGAGCGAGACTGATCCCGAGAGGCGGGTGCACTAGGCAAGTGTGCAGGCTCTTTCCATCTGGGCTGTGAGTCTCAAAAACGTCAGTCAAGGAGCGCAGGCACGAAAGGCCCGCATGATCGGACTGGACAGTCCTTAGATGGTTGTAGATTTCGATCTCATGAGTGACTGATTTCGATGCTGTGTTTATTTTCAAGGTTATATAACGGTTTTCTCTGTTAAGTTAGACCCAGAATCGTAGAGAAAAATAGTTACACATACAATAAATCACGGCATAGCCACACGGTGGCGCTGGATCCGTAGCCCAATTTGCCAACTATTTGATATCGACGATTGAACACCTCGCCAATGTGCGCTGGATAAAACCTCTCGGGTCTATACGTTGGAATAGTTTCTTCTTCCACCCAGGAAGAAGGGTCAATTTGATCCCACCCTGAGCTAGGGAAGATGCGCGGTTCAGAGGGAGAGCGACAATTGGCGACGCCACGCTTGCCGAGACCCATGCACGAAATAGAGGAGGGGAAGGTAAGACAGAACTGGTGTCGCGGGGTAAAAACTGGGCGACCACTATGTCTAATTGTGAGAGAGAATAGGTGCCTTTTTGCCATGTTGTGTAGGTGAAATGGCAAACAATCGAAGCATCGAAGAGGTTGGCTTCTCGTCGTCGGGGTAACGGTCGGATGTCAAATTGGCAAGCCACTACGGAGTACATGAGGAAAAATCAAGTTAGATGATATGACAGATCTTTTGAAGACGGGTTTTGTCTGATCGAGAGTTGCATATCTCAAATCCCCATGAAAGAGTAGCTCGACAAACTGAAATAACTTGAGGAGTTGCCTCTCAAAAGTCAAAAGCTCTCTCTAAGCGGCCGCCTTGCCGCGTGTCTCATAAGGAAGAATCAAAAATACGACACCGGCAACAATAAATAGTGCTGCAGATATCCAGACTGGAACATCTGTCTCAATCCCAATATACGCAGCAATGATCGGAGCCATGAGCCCACTCAGTCGATTGAAAAACGCGACCAGACCATTCGCAGTCCCACGGACAGGGGCGGGGAACAATTCAGGCGTGTATGAATACAACAAGCCGTAAACGAGATTCTGAAAGAACGAGATAGCGCATGTGAATCCGATGACCCCGGCTTCGGAACTTGCACACGTGAACAGAAAGAGGAAAACACCGGTGCCCAAACATGCCAGGGTCCCGGTACCCTTTCGGCCAATGCGCTTTAGATCGACGATTAACCCTCCGAGGAGAGAGGCGGGAATGCCACATACAGCTTGGATGGCGTAGTTCCGGTAGGCAGTGGAGATGGAGGAGTCACCTTGCGAAACACCTTTGTTTTCTAGAAAGATCGGAATGAAAGAGTTGTACAGGGGATAGGCCATCCCGACAGAGCACCAGAGGAATATGAGCAGAGCAGTGGAGAGAGCGAGACGGGGAGTTGAGAAGAGAGTGCGTAGCTTCTCGGGTTTGTACTTCGCCATGGTGCGAAGGATGATGTTGGCATGATTCGATGCTTGTATGTTGGAGCTTTCTGCGGACCCGATCTCCGCGTCTATCTCTTCGAAGTGCCCTAGAGTGAGCCATGTCGTTCCACCATTCCTACCAGCAATCTTTTGCACGACATCAACAGCCTCACGATCGAGACCTTTGCCAAGCAGGTACTTCGGGGTCTCGTAAATCCGAAAGCAAAAGCGAAGCAAAAACATGGCCATTGTCAGACCGCCGAAAGTCCAGAATGTATATCGCCAACCCATATTGTCAGCATAAAGACACTTGGCTGCATCAGAAGAGCATGAGAAGTTCCCAATCAATGGCCAGGCAATAAGGGCAGCGACAGTCTGACCAACAGACCAAAACGCTGATTGCATGATGAGAAGATATTGGTGTGTAGCTGGTATATACTCCAGGAAAATAGCACTGTCGACGGGTTGATTTCCACCGGTTCCGAGACCAATAAAAGCGCAGAAGACCGAAATGGCCACGAAGTTTGGACTTCCGGCCCCAACGAGTCCAGCTACCGCTGATATCAAGAGTGTAACATTGAATGCCAGCCGTCGACCGATGAAATCAGCCGTTATAGGCCAAACCGATGATCCGACGACGAGGCCTGCGTATTTAGCCACGGTGAGGAACGCGATGCGCTGGACAGAAAATTCATTTCTGACTGGAGCGCTGATTATGGTAATAGCTTGCATCCAAAACTAAAGCCCAGATGCGATATGATGGTCAGCCTCGAGCATATTGTTGATCATCTTCTGAGGTCTTACATTATCCACAAACCATCCAAAGCCAGTCATTGCAAAAATCTTCCACTGGAAGGGTCCCATACCAATGCCAATGAGAGCTTGGTTCATCAACGCAACTTTTCGCTCGTACAACTCGTTTGTTGAGACGGCGATTCCCCTGGTGTCAATGCCATGGTTTTCGGTCCCTATAAATCCTTGTTGCGAGGTCTTTGCACCGCTCTGCTCTAGGTCATCGGAAACAACCCTTTTGCGGCTACAGGTACTCATGATTCGTAGATCTCAGCGTGGCTTGAGGGAAAATGCCGATATCAAGGAATTAGCAGTCTGCGGAGACACGCGTAGTACGGATTCAAGCAGTTCGCAAAGTATCATATGGGTCATAAATACTCGATCTTCTTTTCTCCTGCTATAACAGCAACGACGGCAGGTGTCAGCAAGGGCTTTATGTGTTATTTCCCTTGAACAGATATTCAAAAGTTCCTTCGATTCCTGCTCCCCTATCTTCAGTCTCTTTCATATCTCTTTATCCTTTTCCCCCTCATTTCCCCGCATGTGGCTAGATTGGGCTCGTGATATGCCAGGAATCTTGGCTTCGCTGGATCCCTGTGAGACACAACCATAATCAGCCCTTCGTGAGATCTTTCGGGTGAATTTGGCCATTCATTTTTGATAACAGCGTTCGGGTGATTATCCGATGCAAGATCTCGATAAACCATCCAGTCAATACCACAGATTCCACAATTCCAACAATCTTACATGATAAGGAAGTCTTGGCGCTTGAGGAATTCAGCTCCGAACGTAGAATAGTGCGCGGGATCTGCCCCGGCATTCAGGCGCTTGGAAGAGCCGCTTTAGGTAAAGATCAACGCGCTATACAGAATGCAAGGAGTTTACTTGATCCCAGTTTTCCAACAGTCTAATCTTGTTACGAGAAGAGCAGAGTGCTTTTAGTTTTCTGTACAGCATCTTGGCTGTATACGTATAATTCTACATTTACGTGGATTTCGAGATCATTCTAACCGACGATGTATTTCCTCTGACGAAAGTAACGATATATTTAAACGTCTTGTCGGTCGGTTGATGACACCTTGAAGATTTACCAGGCTGTCACACAAATAACCAAAGGCTGTCGTAGAAAACCTAAAAGACAAACTTTTCCCCAAATGATCACACTCTCCATCATCTTCACACCCATTTAGGCTGCAGAGAGTACCTGGTCGATGGAAAAATGAAGATTGAATATCCAAGGTTCATCAAATTGGACGAAGTATCATCAATTTGTAATAAGTTCACCTCTTGCGACTCGCACGATGAAAAATGCGAGATGCCATTGTACAGCTTCATCCTAGGGAGATTCAGGGGTTTGTCTGGCAAACGAGGGCCATAGAAGTAACAGCCTAAATCAAGAATTGTGGCTGTTTTGCGCCATCCATTGAACCCTTGTTTTTTAGTACTAGGATTAGTGTTTCTAATCCAGCTCTTTGCCGTAAATTATCAGTCTACACCGGAGTAAGTCCACGTAGGCCATGACCACAATTTGGTAGCATTTACTTAATATCCAGTTCCGCAAATGATCCGTCAGAGGGACGTCAGAGCAATACCCATGTCTGACCCGCTCAAGTTCCCCGCTAATTGTTTCAAACCTCCTGCCTTCAGATCCTGGTCGCACGGTCTAGCTCTGGAGATCTCTCCTCTACGGAGAAGGTGGTTTTCTTTTGCGAGATGGTGAGATGAGCTAGTTTCTCGGCCGTCCTCTTAGTGCATCGGGGGTCAAATTTCACTCTCGTCATTTCCCTAGAAAGGCACCCGATACCGTTCTGCGACTTCGTCCTGAGAAAGTATTGTGACCCCGAGTTATCCATTTCATGGTGCGAAGAGGCTTTTTCAATAGAAATAGAAATCTTAACCGCAGTCATATAGTTCGAATATACGCTCTACAGTCTTTGCGGTCGTCTAACTCACATTAATCCACATCCCCGCAAGAACGTGTGCACGTGATGCTATTACGTCCATGCTAGACGGATGAGAGGCATCCGGGGTGGAGCATTTCGGATAGCAGCAGATCTACTCCGTAGTAGGCTTCGACAACTGATACGCTGTACTCGCAGGTCAATTTAATGGCGAGTCTGGAACGTAGCGATATGCAGTCTGACGCAAGGCAGTTCGGAGGTGCTTCTCTACTCAGTAGTTGCGGTCCCTCGTATTCTGCTCTTGAATCCCCCTGCTACATTCTGGCATTTCTTCGCCATAGCATGGCTGAACGAGCGTTAGAATTCGAATGGGATATTCATATAACCACCAAAAGCGAAGTGGCATTTCCCGTTGATTCGATCTTCTCTCTAGCAAAAATACGGACCCCATGCAGGATCGGCCCATGAAGTAACAAATGCGTCAGGTGACGATCCCTTCCTTATAGCGTCCGTTATGAACGTTTCCGATTGGGTTATGATATGTCACACCTGAAGGATAAGCAACGAATGGAGGGGTCGTACATTCCACGGCAAATCGCCCGATGCGGGATACTGGATCAGGAAATAAGGTGCGTTAGTTAGATCGGCCATCACCAAAAGAAACACCATGTTGTTTCAAGTCTATGACTTCTGGAAATGTTTACCATGGTCCTCTCAGCCGTATCTGGTAGTAGGGATAGGGAAGTGGCGGATGCTTTCTGCTCCGGTTCAATCTGCGGGTGGCTGGGGTTTTGTTTTCGGTGGATGGAATGCAGGCACTCGAAAGGTTGGACGACGCACTCATGATCTGGGCTGGTTATTGGACCGCTTGTCTGTCCCACATCACGAAGAAGGCTGCCGTGGTGGCGTACCCCTGTAGACTGGGAGGATCCCTGTACCCTCTAAGTCCGCGGCGACCGTGTGTCTTACGTGTCCAGGCAACCATTGCACTGCAGTATTCAACACCCCGGAAGGACCGGATTAGAGGAGAGGAGAGTTGTTCGTTTTCAAATCAGTTATTATTGTTCATCTTGATACACGGGTAGACAATTTCCCTAGTTACTAGCAACATCACTTCCAGCGTTAATGTCGATGCGAGTGTAGACAAAAATGCAAACAAAAACCCCGGAAAAAAAAGAAATAGCCATAAAACACCCCCACCCAACGCTGGTAAGTCTCAAAAAACGCCGTAAAATCAAACCTTGGTCTTCTCCATCTCCTCGATCTTCTGCTCCAACTTCTTCTTCTCCTCGAGCTTCTTCTTCATCTCCCAAACATCAACGTACACATGGCCCAGGGGACCCGCCCCTGGGCTCCATCCCCCATGCTCTACTCTGTACTGCTTACTTCCGTCCAGCACCTCGACTAAATTAAAGCCATTCTCCTGGCGGTTGTCCCAGTGGAGTTCGCAGATCTTTTCCTCGTCGTGGAAAAGGTCCAGACGACCTTCGCTGCCTCTTCTGCCGCGGGCGCAGATTTCGCCGACGCCGTAGGACGGGATGGTCATCTCGTCGACGTCGTCTTCGGTCATGGGTTTGGAGGTATCCGCGTCGTGGAATTCGCCGCTTGAAGGGTGTTAGTTGATTGTGGTCAGGGGTGGATTAGTATGGGGAGTAAAAGGGAACAGGTAGAGAGAGAAAGAAAAGAGAGAGCGTGCCCTTCGATAACGGTATGGCGGACATTGATCTCGCCGTTGGCGAGGTGGTCACGGATGTGAAACTCAACCCATTGGGAGTTGTACTTGTTGAGTTCCTCAATGGAAGCCATCTTCTGGATAGTAGACATATTGAAAATGTCAAGAAAGTGCGAGTGAGTCAGTGTGGTATACGAAGTTTGGTATGAAGTTTCGATAGGAGCAGAGTCCTGGGAAAGCCACGAGAGGGGTCGCGTGTGAGATGCAATATTTATACAACCCCCCGGATGCCTACCTAGGCAGTGAGTGGGGTGACTCGTGAGGTCATGCATTCCGTATCCCATGGTCGTATGACGTGTGGTGGTGTGACGCGGTTGGCCAGTGGGCTGACCTAACTTTGCGGGGTTCCCTTAACCTTTGCGGGGAAATCCGCCGGTCGCGAATGGCGTGACTCGCCGCTCACTGATCGGTGCCGGTGCGCCTATGGGATCCCTAGGGCCGCCATAATTGACTCTGAGCAACCGTCTCACGCTAGGCTAGTCTGCGTTGGCGCGTCGAATCAGCTGCCCTGTGGGTCGTTGTTTGCGTTTCGGTGGTACTTTCGATCTCTGGGATCGTTGATTTCCCAACCATTGGCTCCTCGTCCGGATTCCTCGATCGGCGACTCCCCTCTGGTTTGGGAATAGATTGGCCTGGAACGACAGAGGGGAATGCAGGCTGAAAATGTGGCCGTTACAGAGACATGTTAAATATTCCTATCTTGAGGCAGAGGGAAGCCCTTCCATTGCCTTTGTTTTTCCGTAGGAGAAAATCTGGGACTTCAGCTTACCTTTCGTAAAACACCAAGCACGGGCCATGTTAACCTCAAGAGCATGTAGTCACAAACATGAGCAAGCAAATGTCTGTAATGAGTACATAAGACAAAGAAACACGGACAGAAAAAGAAAAGGGAAAACAGCAGCCCCTGTAATATGCAACTTGGCATTAGCCAACAAAGCGTGTTGATCCCAGCTGTGGAACGAGTCCCAAACATGGGACTTCCCAAGACGGCTCGTAACACGAAAGGGATCACCAAAATCCCCCCCTCCGTTGGACATCCTTGTAGCGGCCGTCTCTAGCTACTAACATGTTCTTATCTTTCTATTCATATTTATTGACTAGAATCACTATCTGCTTCGGGTTAATATGTTACCCAAATTAAGGAAGAAACAGTTTGTTCAATGACGGTCCCATTCTCACAACCACTATGTGAGGGGTGATGGTTTTAATATCAATATCGACGGAACGGGCTTATAGACTTAGTGTATTTAACCAGAAAGAGGGGGGTAATCAATAAGGGAAAAAGCGAATGTCCCTGGAGAACTCACATTCAACGACAGATCCTATAAGACAAGATCTACTGTGCAATTTCCCAGTACTCAAGACAGACTTGAGAACGCAAGACTACTTGAAGATTAAAAAATCCAACAAGTTGCTAATAATAATCTACTCTCTTCAGTTCCTTTATAGTATCCTCTATTTTCGGTTTTCCTGTAACGTTTACTGCATGATTAAAATCGAAAAAAAACGATACCGTGCGACCGACCAATACGATGATAAACACCTCAATAGGCATCCCCAACCCCACTCCAACTCGGTCTCTGTTTCACAGAGGCCAACTTCTAGGATGTACAGAATCAAGGGTCGCTACGGACTGTCTACCGAGACCTTCTAATGCTTTAGAACCCTGTTCATGGCCCCAGGCGGACACTCATGTAATCTAACTGGAGCAGCCATTCGACAGGCCCCTGTTTCTGTGCAGAATTAGACATCGTAATGAAATCGGACTCGGCTCAATTAGCCGGGCTCATTAGAATCATAGTCCAGGTATTGGGCCTTGCTAATCCCCTTCATGTTTTTCACGGGTCTCGGAGAGTGAAACATGACTAGCAAAGTCTTCTAGCCCAGAAAGTATTCCATGTGCAGAAGAGCACGTTTTAACAATCAACAAAACTTCATCATTTCTTTCACAGCGAGTCTTGTGGCTCTCTGTGCTCTGTATTGGGTAGAGCCTACAAACAGAAATAACCTCTTCCTCCAGTATAGTATTCCATTATGTTATTGGACTAGGCTGACCAAAGCCTACTTGATTATAACCATGGGAGGGAGTTACAGCCTTTTCCTCTGCACCCTATCGTCACGTGTATGGGCGTGATCTGAACGAACCCTAACCTTGTGATGATCTACAATATCATAAAGCAGATGTATCTCTTCGCCTAGTGCGTCCAGATATTGGTCAAGGAAAGGAAACGAGAAAAGCAGAGTGAATGGGGCCAAGGACTAGACCTGATCACCGAGACATGAGTACTGTACTTGCAGTACGACTTGTTCATGAATGAAATTAGTGTAAGATAAAACGATATGTCGTGCTACGGGTGGGTAGGACAGAACTTGTGTGTAAATGCAAGATCGGGGTCTGTGTTATTCTAGATTGATGAGGGCCGATAGTCCTAGTACTTGGTCTACTTAGGGATGCCTATTTCAGGTAGTAGATGGGGTGCGGAAAGTCCTGACATTGACAGTGTGTTTGGTTCTTTTCGAAAAGTTCGCTTTCTCAAATATCTGCAAAACAATCGCAGTAGCAAGATTCAAAAGTCACTTTGGGGAAACATTTACCATGTCGGCCGTTGGGCATCACCGAGTGCTACATTTCGTGTAACATGAAGGTAACACAAGTTTTGGGAGCCTGGTATCCCGTTTGTCTCAAAAAAAGTTCGAATTCTAATCTCCTTCAACCTCCAGTCATCAAGTATCCGAACCATTCTCGGGCTAACTGCGCGTTGTGTCCCGTAGATCCTATATCCTTGCCAGTAAGCCATAATTCATTACACTTGCAAACCTCCGAACATGGTGTTGGCTGCACTGGTTCGGGAGAATTAACACCTAAACTTCAAATCAAGTCTGGAGTCCTTTATAACCATCCCTTCTTCACAAAGCTCTTTCCATTCACCCTCTCCGTAGTGCATGTAAATGCCGAAGGTTCAAGCTAAGTAACGATCGACAATGTCATAGCCACCTCATCCCTCCTCCTCGATCCTAAAAATAGTGGGTTCCCTGTGACACCATCCATTCAAAGTACACGATAAGCAAGGCTATCGAGCCGATAGAACAGACTAGATCATAAGGAGCTCCTGTACACGCGTCTGGACTTGAATCACCAGTAAGATTGTGTAACGGTATCTCTTGCGAGGGGTCAATCTTGAACGAGGGGAAACAGAATGGCCATCGTCGATTAGGGCTCATGCCGTCGGTTGAGGCTTAAGGAACAAGAGGGGATCTTTCCCCGTTCGGTTGCTAGATGAAACAATTTTACTCCGGCCATTCAGCCACTTTATCTCCTGCCTTGCCTCTTCCGATAATTCTGTGCCTGTTTCACAAATCAAAATGTCTAACCACCTAGGTTATCGTCTAGGCGCTGACGTCGGCGGCACATTCACCGACATTTGCGCAATCACGTCCTCCGGCCAACTAACGCGCGCAAAAGTCCCAACCACGCCGGAGGACCAAAGCATCGGGATCAAGAACGGGATCGAAAAGATCCGTCAGAAGCTCAACTGGACCGGCAGTGATGAGAAATTCCAATACATCCATCATGGAACCACGATCGGTACCAATGCTGTGTTGGAAGGAAAGGGCGCCCGGACGGGATTGATCGTTACGGCTGGCCATCGTGATATCCTAGCTGTGAGACGGTCGCAAATCCCTGGAGGATTGGGTGCCTGGCTGCATTATACTCCTCCTCCTCCGATTGTGCCGTTGGAGCGAGTGATTGAGTGTCATGAGAGGATGGGAGTTGATGGCGTGGGTGTCAGGGATGTGGATCGAGAAAGGTTGAGAGAGAGTCTGGAGAGGTGGAAGAAGGATGAGAAGCCTGATGCTGTGGTCATCTCGCTACTACACTCCCATTGTAACGGGTCTCACGAGGCTTTGGTCGCAGGTCTTGTTAAGGAGGAATTAGGAGGCGACGTGACGATCATCTGCTCGAGCGATGTCATGCGGGAGGTAGGAGAATATGAGAGAACGGTGACTGCATGTACAAATGGCCTGGTGAAGCCTGTTGTGCGGAGCTACTTGGGGAATCTTCGAGAACTACTGTCCAATGATGGCGATACGATTCGCATCCTCAAGTCGGATGGCGGGCTGACGAGCCTTGAATTGGCGGGCGAACTACCCGTTAATATTCTGATGTCTGGACCTGCCGGTGGTGTCCAAGGCGTGGCGGATGTGGTCACGCGCAATACCCCATACAAGAACCTGATCACGTTCGATATGGGAGGGACGTCCACGGATTGTGCCCTGATTTATCAGGGGAGGCCTCAATTGCGTCGCGAAACGGTGGTCGGTGACCTCACTGTGCACTCGCCAGCGGTCGACATTCGGACGGTCGGAGCTGGAGGGGGTTCAATTGCTCAGTATATGAATATCACGGAGACACTGCGAGTAGGACCGGAGAGTGCAGGTGCCAGTCCGGGTCCTGCGTGCTATCAAAAAGGTGGAAGAGAGGCCACCGTGACGGACGCGAACCTTGTGCTAGGCTATCTACCGCAGAGTCTGCTGGGAGGGGAATTTACGCTTGGAGTTCAAGAAGCAGCGGTCGCGATCGAGAATATTGCAACGCAGATGAATCTCAGTGTAACACAGACAGCAGAAGACATTCTCAAACTGGTAAACGAGACAATGTATGGAGCACTCCGGCTCGTGTCTGTGGAGCAGGGATACGACCCGAAGGACTTTGCTCTAGTAGCCTTCGGAGGTGCTGGTCCATCGCATGCAAATGCAATCGGCAAGCTACTTGGAACTTGGCCTGTCATTGTGCCCCCATCGCCGGGTACTCTCTGTGCGTTGGGAGATGCCACAACCAGGTTAACACATACGCAGTCTTCGTCATTCATCCAACTGCTTTCCGCCACGGCATCATCAGACGTCAAGAGCCGATTCGATGAGCTCCAGGAATCATGCAAAACAACGATCCTACAGTCAAATTCAAACAAGCCAATGGATCTCAGTATCACCTATAATGTTGACCTTCGGTACAAAGGACAGGCTCTAACCCTGACCATTGATTTGAGCGCGACAGATCTATCGCTAGACGACGGGTCCTGGAAACGATTATTACAGTTCAGATTCGATGAGGTACATGAGCAGCAATTCGGGTACCGTCTTCCAAACTTCGAACTAGAGCTCATGCGACTAGAAGTAGTCGCAGTCGATGCCTCTCCCGACATTGATCTGCCACGGCTGAGCGCATCTAGCTCTAAGCTACCTTCTGTCGATGCTGAGGTGTCTAGAAAGAACATCATAATTGATGGTCAGGAAGTTGAGGCTATTATTTGGAATCGGGAAAAGCTCAGTCAAGACGGAGTGCGCGTCAAGGGCCCATGTATCATCACCGAGATGGACAGTAACACTCTGATTCTTCCTGGCTGTTATGGAGAGATCGATGCGATCGGCAACATCTTGATCCGTCCTGATGAAGACGCACCTCAAGAACGCTCGAAAAATCAATCACCAGCAACCGCGCAAGAGATCGTAAAGTCCACCCCACTCATCGCGACGCTAGTTGCTTCCGCTCTGGCATCGATCCGCAGCGAAATGGACACCCTCATGCTCCGCTGTAGCATGTCGCCGGCGATCCGTGAACAACAGGACGAATTCAACGTGATCACCACTACCGATGGAAAAATGCTCGTCGGTCAATTTGGCAGTTTTATAACGCAGTTTCTCGAAGCGTGGACGGGATCCATCGAGGAAGGCGACGTTTTCATCACGAACGATACCTACATGACGAAAGGAGCCGTGACGCATCTTAACGACGTGATCGTCCTACTCCCCATATTTCACGAACACAGAATTATCGGGTGGGCGTCTCAGTTCGGCCACTTAACAGACGTTGGAGGCATGGTCCCCGGAAGCATGTCGATCAACGCAACGTCGGTCTTCGATGACGGCGTTCAAATTCCATGCATCAAGCTCTACGCCAAGGGGGTGATGAACACCGACCTCGTGGATCTACTCTGCCGGAACTCCCGACAACCAGACTGGTATCGCTCCGACCTTATGGCGATCATATCGGCCTGCCGCACGGCCTCCCGACGCACCTGCGAGCTGGCCACTCGTTTCGGCACTGAAGTCTACCTCGCTGCCTGCACGGAACTTCTGCAACGAAATCGCACGGGAATGGCACAAATCATCGCCACGGACTTTGATAACAAACCGTGCACATTCACGGATTTCGTCGACGATGATGGCCACGGCATCGGGCCCTGGGCCCTGACCTGCACGATGAGCAAGATCGAAGGAAACCGCCTGCTGTTCGACTGGTCCGGCACTTCGCCTCAAAGCGAGCACAGTATTAACTTCTACCTCTCTGAAACCATGTTCAAGATGTTCATCGGCTACTACATGATCGCGGCTGCGGCTCCAGGGACGGTAATTAACGATGGATTCCACGATCTCATCGACATCTATATCCCGGAGGGAACGGTTCTCAAGCCCATCCGACCAGCCGCGATCTCCTGTCGGACTCACATCCTCGGACGAACCATGGACGTGATGCAAGCACTAATCGGCCAAAAGAACGAAACTTACGCCGCGGCAGCAGGGTTCAGCGACTCTCCTCATTTCTTCTATTCTGGATATAAACCGGACGGTGAATGGTATCAGCTATATCAGATCGGCTTCGGTGGTGTACCTGCGCGGAACGTCGGTGACGGATTAGATTGCCACTGTCTGTTTCCGGCGATCAAATCCATTCCGACCGAGAGTATCGAGTTGAACTACCCGCTTCGCATCGAGGCGAACGAGAGTGTTCCGGATAGCGGAGGGGCGGGATTCTATCGTGGAGGGAATGCGCAACGAACGCTGTATCGGTTTCTCTGTCGGGGAGAGTTTAGTCTTCACGATGATCGATGGTTCACGAAACCGTGGGGAATTCGAGGGGGAAAACCAGGGTCTCGGTCAAGAAAGATTCTATATCGGTATTCACAGTCGTGGGATGATCCCCAAGTTCAGGTTCTCCCGTCGAAGTGCGATCACATTCGTGTCGATCCGGATGACCTCCTTGAGTGGGTTACTTGGGGAGGCGGGGGACTTGGAGATCCCTTGACTCGACCAGCGGAAAGAGTCGCACTGGATATTCAGCGAGGATTGGTCACTGTCGATGGTGCTCGAGATAATTATGGTGTCGTGGTGACTCCCGCGGAGAAAGTCGTTGCTCAAGGGGCAACCGAAGCCCTAAGAGAGAAGATGAGGAAAGTGCGGGATGCAACGGGCCAGCGACCACAGTACGATCGAGGCGGATCCATGGCCCAATTGATGGACACATGTCTCGATGAGACCGGGCTAGCCTCTCCTCGTCCGCAATGGGAGTTAGATCCTTATGGGCCTCATGTGAAGCTGCCGTATGTGAACGACTGGTTTTCGCACATGCGGGCAGCTGAAGGCTGGGACTCGCTGTAAGACTAAGAGGGGGCTCGACGCGTCTATGTGGGGGAAATATCGTCATACCTTCTTCCTCAGCACTTATGGGGGTGGGACACTCGTGATACAAAAAAAAGGCTCGATGACATACTCCGTATAATTGAATCGATTAGCTGTGGGTCCCTACGTAATGCCGGAAACCCTCTGCACTTCATAACTGTACCAAACCGAAGGGTTTATAGAGTTCAATTTATGCGGAGTATAAGCAATTACTCGTAATCCGGCGATTGACTTCATAATATTTCAAGACTGCAGCGTGGCTTGGTGGTTCGTTATCAGCACATTGGCAGTTCATCGGAATACCGGCATAGCATTACAGCCGGCAAGTACCGAGCGTAAGGGACAATCGCCTACTGCATATACATTGGCGGGGTAGAAATGACCACATAGTTCCAGAATCTCCCTTCATGGACTCCAGTCCGAGCGCCTCAGACATTGGAGTACAAGATATCCAAAATTAGTGACGCTTTCGACGAACTGACATCATATACGATCATCCGGTTTTGGTGGGTCCTCCATGACGCATCGGCCATGCTCATTGCTTCACCCCGGACTGTCGGGCCCACTTTAGGCCAAGTTTGCCCTCTTAGAGATGAGGATCGTCTAGGGGAATACATCATTGCGTTTCTCGTAGGGCTACCCAGGACTTCATCCCAGTATAGACATTGCAATAACGTCACTTGCTCCATGCTGTCCTTGATGTCTACTTAAGGGAGGCAAATGCACTTGGCTATTGTATCCCATTTTCATATCAACAATCAATTCACTGCATTTACGACCTAATCTACGACTCTAACAATTCTAAATTCTATACCCTCTTCAATACTACTACTATCTTACCACAGTCCTACAAAAATGTCCGCTTTTAACGACTCCTATAACACTTCCAGCTCCAACGACACCTTCGGTCACAACTCTGGCTCTTTCAACAACCCCTCCAGCGGCTTTGGCGGTTCTCACACCGCTGGCCCTCACACCAGCAACGTCGCCAACGAGATGGACCCTCGTGTCGACAGTGACCGATCTTCTACCTTTGGTCACTCCTCGACGAACCCCTTGAACAGCACCTCTAGTTCCTACGGCGCCAACAACACTTACGGCTCTTCCTTTGGCGGTTCTCACACCGCTGGCCCGCACACAAGCAACGTCGCCAACGAGATGGACCCCCGTGTCGACAGCGACCGATCTTCCACCACCGGCCTTCACAACAGTCACCAGGGTTCCGTCCCCAATGCTAGTGCCGGTGGCTTTGGCCATGCTGGAAGCGCCTCTGGCTACGACCGTACCACTGGCCCTGCTTCTTCGACTGCCGGTCCTCACACCAGCAACGTCGCCAACGAAGTCGACCCTCGCGTCGAAAGCAACATCAGCAGCGGTCGCAACTTCTCTACTCACGACCGAACGACCGGCCCTGCCTCCAACACCGCTGGTCCCCACAGCAGCAACGTCGCTAACGAGGCCGACCCCCGCGTGGACAGCGACCTCGACAGCACCGGCACTCGCAACAACATCTCTAGCAACAGCCGCACCACCGGTCCCGCCTCTTCTACCGCTGGTCCTCACTCCAGCAACGTTGCCAACGAGGCCGACCCTCGCGTCGACAGCGACCTGAGCAACTCTCGTCACGCCTCCACCCACGACCGAACCACCGGCCCTGCCTCCTCCACCGCAGGCCCTCACTCCAGCAACGTTGCCAACGAGGCTGATCCCCGCGTGGACAGCGACATGAACAGTGCCCGCAACAGCAGCGCTGCTACCGGCACCGGCTCTATCGGCGGCAGGAAGATCAACCCCAACGAAACCCACATCAACACCTCCCTTCCCAACGCCCTAGGCCGCGAAGGTAACATCCGCGGCTCGATCACCGGCCAGGCCAGCGAGGGTGTCGCCGGCGTGATCCCCATTGACGGCGCCGCCGGCCCAACAACCACCAAGATCTTCGAGCCTCACGCTCACGCCAACGGTGGCGATCCCGCTCGCTCGGGACCTCACTCCTCCGCCACCGCCAACAAGATGGATCCTCTCGTTGACAGCGACCGCGACAACCGTGCTCGCCACGAGGGCATGGCTAGCAGCAGCTACAACACCCCTGGTAGCAGTCGCGCTTCTGCCACTGCTGGTCCCCATGACAGCAACGTTGGAAACAAGATGGACCCTACCGTTGATTCCGATATGGATGGTTCTCACGCGGGTGCCCAGCGTGTCTAAACACAACTGGATTAGAAATTTTTATGAGTTACGGATATGAACATGGGCTTTTTCTTTCTGTATGATAGGATTTGTACATAGAGCTTTCGGTTTTCTATCATGTGAATGATTTAAAAAGTAAATATTTTCAATAAGCCGTTCCCTAAACTCTAATTTCATTGACTGTAATTGCGATCACTCCCCTGAAATCTATAGAAAAGAAGGAAATAAAATCTCAAAAATTGCCAGGCAACACATTTACAGAAACACTAAAGCATGGACTTCCCATAAAACTTCGATCTTTACAGAGCTATCTAAAGTTTTGCTCTAATTGCTCGGTCCGTTTTCCTATATCTACCAGATATATATACTTGCATATAAGCGCTCACACCTCCGAGATTAGTTTATTTTATTGAGAGTTTCTAGTCTAGCATTTTAATCTTCAGAGTATGAACTAAATCTACAGCACCTGCTTCCAGATCTACTATGAAGTGTATGGTTGGTGAGTAAGGATAGAGCTGTCAGTGCGGTTTCGGGCGGTCCTTTTCCAGGTCTCGGTCCAAGGGTTGAATCTGTAACCGCAGCGGTTTGGAGCGGGTTGAACCACAAAATTCGCAGAGTAGTCTATGTTATTCACGCAAAATACTCTTTTAGAACATGGAATGTAAAGATATTTATGGTAATAAAGTATATAACGATAGTCTGCGTTTGGTTCCCACGGATTCTTGTGGTCCCGGAAGTTAACCCCCAACCTCCGACGGGCGAACGCTCCGAGGCATATCCCGCACACTGATGGCTAATAGGCGTCAGATAAACAACGAATAACATTTTCATTCGAGAATTCTTTTATCCGAGCGTTTGGGTCATAGGTCAGGAAATTATAATTAAGTCTCAAAAACATGGCTAGGTCTACAAAACCAACTTCAATCATGATTATGTGGCTTTTGTTTTGTTTTCTACGCGACCGACAGCCGATGACATCACTCATGTTTTTCCGCTCCGACATTCCGTCGCCAACCGCGTGCATCATGTGATCTCGTTGAATCTTCGCTGTGTCTCCCTACAACAATAACATCCATAGTCCTATATCAACAAGACAAAAAATGGGAATCATCGACTTCATTAAGGATATAATTCGCCCCGGTAACGGGTTGGACTATCCCAAAAATGGCGATATGGTGACCGTTCACTATCACGGCTACCTGTACGATCCGACGCGGTCGTGGAATAGGGGGCGTCGGTAAGCTGTACCCTGGTATAACTAAGATTTGGTTGGATGAATGGGTAGTGTATGAATTTCAATGTGTTGTCCATGCTGATTGTTGTTCATGATGCCTCAGATTCGACAGCAGTATCAAAAGGGGATACCCGTTCACCTTCCAGATTGGAATGGGCAAGGTTATTAAAGGTAGGCACATTAGATGGCGAAGGGTGGTTACTTTCAGAGATTTTGTCTGACAAAAAACAAATGAGTAGGATGGGATATCGGAATTCTCGGCATGAGTCTTGGTGAAAAATCTCTACTCACTTTTGGACCGTATGTCGTCCTTGTCCCTTGTTGGTTGCGGAAGACGATTTTGCTGACGATTTATTGAAATGAAGGCATTACGGATATGGTGAAAGGTATGCATGAATTGTTCTATCTATTTATTCTTAGAATGCGCTAACAGGGTTTGAAATGAAGGGGAGCGCCTCCTTTTATCCCTGGGAACTCGACACTTGTTTTGTAAGTTATTCCCTCTGTCTAGATGGGTGTTTTTTGGGCTAATTTAAAAAGCAATGTCGAGCTGCTGGCAATCAATGGTCGGACTCTTCAGTCGGAAGATTCTGATTGATTGAGCTACATGACCATGTCTCCAGAAGATTGTATATTATGTCGTTTGAATAGATGGTGTTTTGTTTTTGCCAGATGTTTCAACACTTTGAAAAATGAAAATCGAAATTATTGGACAATTGTTGCTTTTTCTTGACTCGATACTGACAGCTAAAATTTTTCGTTGACGCTGATAGGCCTCATCGATGCGCTAATGCATAATCCCTGAGTGTGATTGTGACTGGCCCCAGAGGGCTCCCAAACGCAGGCTTTTTGGCGCCCGCTATACACACCCCGCGTGGGGTCCACCCCATTAGGCGGCAAGAACATAGACCACTGAAAAAGAATGTCTTGACGCGGATATCTTTGGCTAGAGCGGCTATGGCACCGAAGCTTTATCTCAACTCGACTTATATAGGATTGGAAGTCCATAATATAGAGGGCCCGGATTATCGATCGTCTACAGTGCATGGTGCTGCACAACATGCTAACGTGTTGAATTCTGTTATAGGTATCTAATAAGGTATGCCCCCACTACGGCAGGACCGCACAATAGGGCATGGAGCGCAGAAAGTCCGCACGTAAGACATCACTTCAACCATTTGTCTGAGCTCCAGAACTTATTTAATGACTCGAATTGTTAGTTACACCCGAGAATTACACGCGAGCAATTATCTCGCTCTCGAGAAGATATTCGAGTACTTATGTCTTCCCAGGAAACAACTATGTCGATTTAGGAGAATGGATGCGCCAAGAGCGTACTCTTCTCAACTCGGGTAAATTGGATGAGGACGCCACGCTCTTTGCTTCCAAATCGGAACAATCTCATGCCCTAGCTGTGCTGTACGATAGCGGGGAGAGAAAATGGCATGTCGAGGGGTATACTCAAGAGCAACATGAAGACTTTTACACCAATCCCTCTGCCCCGATAGGAGACTTAGGCCAAATAGTCTTCCTTCGAGGCTTCCTATCACCGTCGTGGGTGGCGACCATCGGAAGTAAATATAATATCGATCCGGAATTCTTTCGTCGACATATGGATTTCCTCTCCCCCAGCATTGATAGGCACTCATATAGTTTGCCATCGCTTGCTAGCTCTTCGAACAACATATTTCGAGTCTGTGTGAATACTATCCTTCATCGTGATGATTTCGGCGGGCAGAATCTCCAGTCACAACGGTTGCATCAATCTAATGAGCTTGCAACTTACAAAATTCAACAGCTTGGATCAACGAGAGTCTGTTGCGGAGACTCTCTGGTGCGCGAGTACTCCACCATCTGTTCATCCT
Source organism: Aspergillus affinis (assembly GCF_023601865.1). Taxonomy (NCBI): domain Eukaryota; kingdom Fungi; phylum Ascomycota; class Eurotiomycetes; order Eurotiales; family Aspergillaceae; genus Aspergillus; species Aspergillus affinis. The sequence continues at coordinate 369,525 of NW_026515798.1, read as the reverse complement.
TTTCTGTGATCGAACAATGGATATCGTTCTGTGTCACGAAGACAGGCAAAGGCTGGTCCGGTAAGACAACAGACCTGCGCGGTATGAGAAATAACATATGCTAATGTCAAGGTAGTCATTGCCTGGATGGACCATGGTAGGCCCTTAGACCAATCTCCCCCTGGTCCGTGGACAAGTCATATTGAAAGCAAGGCTACTCCACTACCTGTGCTACAACATCATTCGAAGATGGCATTTCGAACCACCATGAATCGTCTTGACACGGCGACGAATGCCGAAGCAGATATGCAGCAAAGCACCGCCCTCCTCCCAATGCAGTACGATTCACTAATCGCGCTAGTCGACCTGGCCCGTCGCGCACCTCGGGATCCATTATCCATGTGCATCCCATTATTCACGCATGCGGCTTTCTCCGAAGTCCAGTTTCTCAATCTAATGGAGTCCAGAATCAACATCCAAATCAACACCATTACCCAAGGAGTCCCAGCGGACGCGCTAGAAACACTTCAATACTTTTATAATATTCTAAACCGCCATGCCCAACAGCTCAAAGACAGCACACAAGCAATTCACAGATTAGCCGAGCGAGGAAGCTACGGACTGGAGGATGCCAAAATAGACAACCACTCTCCGAAAAGTGCCGTGCCGATGGGTGCCGGCAGGGGTCGACGCCGGCAGACTTCAGAGACCGAGACAGCCCGCATCGTCGGATCTGATAACTCTGACAGGCCCTTCACACCAAAAGGTCTCCTGGGGGACTATGAGCAACTGCATGTACGTTGTACCGAACTATCGAAAATGTGTACCTGGGGCATCACTCTGGCGATGAACAAAGCGACTATTGAGGAATCACGCAAGGCGATCGAACAGTCCGAACGACTCAAGAAGTTGACTCTGCTTGCAACAATCTTCATTCCTCTTACGTTTAGCTCTAGTCTTTTGGGGATGAATATCGATCTGCTGGGGCAAAATGCGGTGAAGTATTGGTGGTTCTTTGTGTTGTGTGTCCCGACGACGCTTGCTGCCTGTATGTTTTATCTCTGGGATACTCAAGTTTTGAGGCGTTATTGGGTGAGCTTTTGGAAGCGATGTCGCGCTATTAAGGTGGAAATGATGTCTGGGAGGAGTGAGAAGGATCCGAGCCATCTCGTATAATCTGCTTATTGTACATTTGTACTTGATATTGATAAGGGCGCTATCTCCTAAAGCAAAGGCCATCTGTTCGACACATGGTTCAGACAGTTAATCTAGGACGAGATACGGCAATTAAAAAAGGGCCGAAGAGAGAAAACCCAATAAAGAAGAGGGAACAAACAAGATGCTGGAAAAACTTATGATGGCCAAAGTGCGTCTCCGCCCTGGTGAGAAGATTTTATCTCGTTGCTGTTTTGAACGGAGGTCGATCCACCACCTATATTAGGCCGTTCAAAAGACTCAGATGGGAGAATATCTACGGACAGCGACTGAGTAGGCAATCACTCGTTGGCGCTTACAGGGGATCCGTGATTGGAGGCTACCCCGCATCGTGGGATCCCTGCTGCTGCCATCAAATTCAACAACCTCATCTTTCCCTTTAATTTTTTGTTTTTTGTAACATGTACATGAATTCTCGCATGCTGCAGTCATGAGCACAGCGACAGGCTTCACGACTCCCAACTGCCTTCGGGTGGTGCGAAATCCAGGAGATACATCTCAGAATGGCATCGAGTAAGAGAACAGTAACACTGGTGATTTCTTCCCTTTCCACTTACCGTCTGAATTAGCATTGTTCTCGTCCCTGGCATCGGAACTATATCGCCAGAGAACTGGCCATTCGCTGATCAGGAATGGTTGGCGACTTTGCCTGACCCTCTTGCTGGATTTCGGATACTCGCATATGAATATGCTTCGCCGTTTGTGGGCACGAAGCCGTCATGGGAGTCACTTTTGATGTTAGGCTATGACCTTCTGCAACAGATCAGTGACACACGATCACGAGACCCAGACCAGGTAGGTGGAGTAGCGATAAACATAAATTCAGTCGCCCGCTAAATCACTCTCCAGAATGCCAACAAGCCGATCCTGATAGTCTGTCACAGCCTGGGTGGCAGTATAGTCAAACAAGCTTTATGTGTTGCCAATAAGCAATTTCCTCGATACAGCTCAATCGTGAACGCAATAGCTGGAGTAATCTTCCTGAGCACACCGCATCGATATGGCGACAAAAGTACGACATTGGCTCGGTTCCGAGATGTCCTGGAAGCAACCACGGGCAAGACATTGAAGATTCCGCACGCCAGTGTCGAACAAGAAGGTGCTATGCTGCTCAACCTCGCCGATAGGTTTGAATCAATCTCGCTTCGTACTCCCATTCTATCCGTCTATGAGCTTAGGGAATCAAAGCATAGCTCAGCCTCTTTACTCTCGCGACCCCAGCAGGTCAGTTAAACAGTTGGCTGCTAATCATACTCACTAACAATGGATCTAGCTGGTCGATCGTGAAGCTTGTTCGACTCATGCACCAATGGAAACGGTTATTGGTCTCAATCTCAATCATCACGATACATGTCAATTTACAAGGAGTATTGGTGGTGAAGGCTTACCACAGCTTGAAAGATTCATTTACGAGACCCTGAATGACGCCCAACGTGTTGTCACCCTTCGACTTGAAGACCGTAAGTTATTAAGGCTTTGCATGGCTATGGACCGAAACTCATTGTCTCAGAGGAATATCAATATGCCACCATGAGTGCCTACTCGCCTACTTTGAGCGAAATGCCGTTGAAATGTAAAGTCTAATCCTCGTTGCCCCAATGAACAACACTAACGTTAATCAGTGGAGCCGTTGGAATTCACCGAATGCCCATCGAACGAAGTGTCAGAATGGCCATCAAACAGGGCCACTGAGGGCACATCACTTTCAGGTTTCGAGCTCGTATATCCCACAGTATCCAACGCCGAGACCCGAAAGAAACTGAATTTGCCATGTTTTCTAAACATGCATTCCACAAACGAGGATTTCTGCGGACGTAAGGATATCTTGGAGCGTCTCGCAGCAGAGCTTTTACCTTCGAAGACGGTAATAACAGCATCGAGTACCCCGCTACGACAATTTGCACTCTGCGGGTTCGGGGGAGTCGGAAAGACAGAGATAGCCCGAGAGTTCTCCCAGCGCTACAAAGATTCATTCGATGCAGTGTTCTGGGTCGTGGCCGATGAGATCGCCAAGCTTGACTACCATTATCAGCAAATATCCCTAGCACTGGGGCTAGAGGATGCCTCCGAGTGCAAGAGTCAAGTTGTCAGTAGGGAGGTTGTAAAAGGATGGCTCTCAGATCCACGGAAGAATTTCGCCGAATCCAACGAATCCGCTCAACCCGACCAAGCCAGATCAGAAGCATCCTGGCTAATTATATTCGACAACGCAGATGACCCAATGATACTAGCGGACTATTGGCCTCAGGGAAGTGGATCGATATTGGTGACTAGCCGGGACCCATTGGCCAAGAGCATGTTTACAAGGAGGCCATCTGGCCTGGACCTCGGACCACTTTCACAACAAGACAGTCTAAGCCTCTTCAACCAGCTAACATCGTTTCTCGATGGGGCCGAAGACGATACAGCGAAGCACATCTCCGGCGCACTCGGTGGGATTCCTCTAGCGATTTCACAGATGGCAGGGATAATCCGTCGACAGGACCTCACCCTATCAGAGTTCTTCGAGTTATATACAGACCACGAAGAACATGCTAGTCTTTACGAGACGAAGTTTGATACAAATCTAACAACATACCGTCACTCCCTTTCCACTGTCTGGGCGTTCGAAAAGCTGAAGCCACAGGGTCACCAACTTTTGGAGTTGATTTCGTTCCTAGACCCGGACGTCATCGGGGAGGATTTGCTGGTGGAAGCTTCAGTTGAATTGCTTTCGGACGGCGGTCATTTCAGGAAGAGCAGTTACATTGAAGCACGAACAGACCTATTACAGTCTTCTCTAGTTCAGAGAGATAAGCAAAAGCAACAGGTATCGGTTCATCGCATTGTCCAAGATGTCATCTTGGCAACAATGGACGTTGCAAAGAAACAGGATATGTTTGACCGAGTCGTACGAATCCTCTGGGCGGGGTGGCCATCAGCAATGCCCAAGCCATCCAAAGACCCTGAATTACCCCAACCAAAGTCAACCGACGGCAGGCTGTCCGTTGGTAGGTGGCCTGTCTGCGCCGCAATTTATCCTCATGTTCTGCGAATACATCAGCTGTGGTCAACAATCTCACACCCATCAGAGACGACTAAATTACTCTTTGCAAAGCTTCTGAATGAGGCAGCATGGTATGTATACTGTCCTACAAGCTTTGTCAACTATAATCTCATGTTCTTCACCAGGTATCAAAAAGAGCGCGGACGAACAAAGCACTACGATGGTTTCTTCGAAACTGCTCAGAGCATTTGCGAGTCTTCATCACATCCAGATCGGGACTCTGTACTTGCAGATATCTACTTTTGTCTGGGAGCTATTTCCATGGATGCGAGTGACTTTGAAAATAGTCGAGTTTATAAAGAGCGATCCTTGGACCTAGTCTCCAACATATGCAAGTCTCTAGGAACCTCAGACGAAAGACTCTATCTCGCTTACGCCGAGCGCGGTATCTCACGCATCCAAGACAAGCGTTACGAGGAAGGTGAGGCCGATCTAAAAGAAGCTCTGATGATCCGCAAAGCTCTCGGAAACTATGTCCCACGGTCGGGTGAAGCCAATCTGAGCTGGGCGCTTCTTGCGCAGGGGAAGCTCGATGAATGTAATACGCTGCTTCTGGAAAGCCTGGCAGGGAGAGAAAAGGCACTGGGCAAGAATGACCGGGACTCTGTCCGGACTGGGCTCATCCTTTACGTGCTTGGAAACCTTCGTGCGGCGCAAGACCAATGGGATGAGAGTTTCTTGTACCATCAAAGAGCGCAGAACCACATGCGTGCGACAGTGGGCGACCGTGACTTTTACACTGCAACTGTTGCTCATAAAATCGCACAGCATCTGGTGCGCTTGGGTCGGAGCGAAGAGGCAATGTAAGTTTGATTTTTGTTTTCTCTTTTTCCTTTTTCGCCCTCGTTTTTATTTTGTCAACATCGTATACTGACTTACGATCAGCTCGATGATTAACGGCGCATTGGACGTCTGGTCTGTCGATCCCAGTGCCCATAAGAATGAGATTGCTCGCTCTACATTCCTGAAAGCCAAAGTCTTCGACGCTACCGGCAAGACGCAAAAAGCTTCCATTAGTCTTCGAGTTGCCACTCGTCTGAGGAAGGAGATTACCAAGGAAGAAAAAGATGCAAAAAGTCTGACGATGGGAGATTTTGACGATATTGTTGCATTTTGGGCTCGCTGATTCACTCTTCTGTTCTGGTGCTCATGAGTCGATAACTTACTTAGTATCATGTAGATGGACGAAGTAAATATGTGATCCCTGATGTCAGTCCACAACATTATTATTTGTTTCTGTTGGAACCATTATTCAGCTGATATGCCTAAGTCATGTGATTCCTTGGTATAGGCAGCTGATATATCTTCAACGAAGCGAGTAGTTTAGAATAACACTTCACTTTTACCCACCGAGCATATACCTACATTCCGTTGAATCGATAGGATATCTGCTTAGGGCAATGACCAAGTCAACCGACAGTTTCATATAAGGTGGAAGTCCATTGACAATAACAAGGATCGACACTACGCCTCTTCACGAGGACCTTCAACTCAAGGACATGAAATTTTCCCTTGAATCTAATGTGTTTTGAGTTATTTACTTCCTCATGCTCCGGATACTCGGGCGGGAGCGGCAAGTGGAAGGCGGCCGCGCTAGACCGGATCCAGGGACGGGACGAACCCCGCAGATCCGATCAATGTGCCGGTCGGAGATAACAGGAACGATTTTCAACCAACACATCATCTCAAATATCGTTTCTGCTTGTTTGTTATAGATATCTGTTATAGACTAACTCATACTCATGCCTCCCCAGGGTATAGAGCAAGTTGACCCCAGCCAAGATTCCATATCTGACTTTCAAGTGTCTCAACTAACAAAATCACCACCAGTTTCCCGCCAATCCGGGCATGCATCTTCGACATGGATGGACTTCTCATCAATTCAGAAGACATAATAACCGAGTCAATCAACGAATTGCTCCAGAAGTATGAGCGACCTGTGTTTATCCCGTCAATCCGAGCGAAGCTCATGGGAATCCCCGATTCAACAAACGGGGATGTCTTCCACAACTGGGCCAATTTGCCTATCTCCCGTGAGGATTTTGCTCGCGAATCAAAAGAGCAAATGCGATTACATTTTCCGAGCTGTACGCCCCTACCTGGTAGTGAGAAACTTCTGTCAAACCTCCGCCGCGCCCAGAGTGCTGTCTCCGGGGAGAAAATCGAGCTAGCATTGGCGTCTACGACGAAGACGTCTACCTTTGAATTAAAAGTGTCGAAACCGGAGACGAGACGGCTGCTTGATTTCTTTGAATCCAGTAGAAGAATCCTGGGTGACGATCCACGAATCGGTGAGGGTCGAAGCAAGCCCGCACCGGATATGTATCTCTTGGCACTGAAGGTGTTGAATGAGGCCGTATCACTGTCGGGCGCAAAGCCTATCTTGCCGAGCGAGTGTTTGGTATTTGAAGATAGTGTAATTGGAGTTGAGGCGGGAAGAAGAGCAGGAATGAGGGTTGTTTGGGTACCGCATCCAGATGTGACTGTCGAATATGAATCGAGAAAAAGGGAAGTGTTGGCTGGGAGGACAGGATTGATCGAGATTGGAGACGAGTGGCAGCTGGGAGACGTTGATGATGGCTGGGCAGAAAGTATACCCAGCTTAGAATGCTTTGATTACGATACATATGGTATCAATGTGCGATAATAATCTTAGAGCTAACATGCAGTATATAGGTGTCGATATAGCGGAGCAACACATGCAGTATGACAAGTATTCACAATTAACTAGCTAGGTCTCGGTCATCCATAATTGAATAAGACGTAAGAATGTTGAAGCCCATATTGACCTGACGCTTAGCATACATTGAGCTCAGCACTTCCAGTAATTTCCCACGTGATGTTGTCGCCGCAAGGGTTCTCCGTAACAGTGTTGTCATTAACCTCCGCAGTGACCGAAATGTCACGAGTGTTTTCGAACTCATCACGAGCGCTGAGGCGAACCTCCCCACCTCCCTGGACGGTTCCACCGTTAATCTTGACGTTGTAACAGTTCTCGATGAGAATGGCATTGTTGCCGTTGTCTGCGAGGTCGATGTTGTCAATGACAGCGCCACCAGATTCCGATACACAGAAGATTCCGCGACCGCCGCCACGAGATTTAACATTTTCAATGTGAACATTAGTATCATAACTACCATCTGCCAGTTTGCCATTGGTGTTGGCGAAACGCAGGGTCGCGTATCCAACTCCTTCCGCAACATTATCACCGTCAACGGTGCCAACTTCGACGTTGACAGAATTCTGGATGAGGAGACCACACTCGCCGACGTCCTTGGCGATGACCGAGCCGATTGTAAGGCCGTCGATGTTCCAGATCTCCACGGCGTGGCTGCCAGCTCCAGTCACATTGATCGTATCCATGCTCACGTTGGAGTTGGCGTCCTCGTCACGGTGGAAGCGAATACCCAAGCCACCGCTGAGATTCATCGTAATTTCACCCAAGGAAAGGTCCGTGACGCCATAGAAGAGCAGGCCGAAGTATGGGTCGCCGGTCATAGTGAGGTACGGAATCTGAACGCCTGTCGTACCGGTAGACTCGATCGCACCGCGTCCTTTTTCATTGAATGCGGTATCAATAGTACCGCAGCCTTCGAAGATGATACCACTGCCAAGACTGACGGTGCCGGTGCCGAGAGAGCCTGATGCAATGACGGAGACACGCTCGCCTTCAGCAAGCGAGTCGACCGCAGCTTGGATCGCCTCGATGTAGCTAGAGCCCGAGTACACTTCTTCCGAGCCTTTAGTGGCAGTGAAGGAGCCGTCCTCCCCATCCACCGTCGCTTCGGGCGTACCCGAGCCACATTGAGCCCAGGCAGTGGAAGCAAGTGCGACCAACGCTGTGAGTTGAAGGAACCGAGTCATAGCTGTGGAGTCTTCGCTTTTCTTGATAATTGAGAATTGAGTTATGATCTGGCCTACAACTATTCTTCAGGTCGGGTAGCTGAGCTATTAATGTAAGTATCGGACCTGAAGGGGACAAGACTACTAGTCTCTCGGCATGTTTCAATTACAGGGAATGTCGTGAAATCGGGGAAAAGAGTTCCGCTGATCTTCATGATCCGGTCAATTAATACACCAATACAAACTCCATGTCAAGCCATGTTCCTTTGCCATGCATTTCATTCTCCGGTGGAGCTGCCCGAAGCGGCTTTGCCCGCCAATTCAGGACTCCGCTTTCAATGTTGACATCTTCAACTAACTCCGGGTGGCCGACAGGGTCTAATGTGGGGTCGGGGCGTTTTATTCCAGGGACATGACAAGCCATAAGCTGCATGCCCAGTCTGTTTCTGCAAGCTCGCTTGCGGGCTTCAAACATGACGGGTTTCATACCGAGACCACCAGCCGTGCATAAATGTGTGATAAAACTCGTAAAATAAGATTTATTACTTAGGGCGGGCGAAATGCATGTTAGATTCCGTCTATCGTATTATAAAAAGCTCAGGCAATATACTCAAAGCTTCAAGTTCAATTGACGTACAGTGCGGACAGCAATAATCGGACAGGTTCAGGAGGCTTACATTCTACAATCAACACGACCAACTGCCGATTGTGTGGCGCAGCGCCCTCTCCATCTGACCGAGTCTTGGCAGCAGTTAGTCTGCGGGGAATGCATTGCTATGAAGACCTGTCCGGGTTTCAATCGAACGTCCAAGCACAGAACAAACTAATTGTCGGGTTTAAGCATACCGAGCAAACGTATTTGAGGGCTATGACCCCTAGAAACAAGAGTTAGTGATTGCTACAGTCAATTAGAAGAGCGTAAGTAGAAACAAAGGCCTGGGGAAGGATGAAATGTGAACAATATCATCAATCCTACGCGGATAGGAAATTCCATGCGGGGGGTGGAATCGTCCACACATCAGAAAATGGCACATTTGGCCTTTGAGCTAGATGGGCCGAGATAGGGAAGCAAAATTGTTCGAGTTCCGCTGCAGGCACAACATTCATAGAGCTGGAATGGTACTTACTACTACTACTACTACTACTATTACTACAAAAAAAAAAAAAAAAAAAAAAAAAAAAACAGTGGGCGTTAGAAGTCGCCTGTGACAAAAGTCATGTCGTCATTCATTATGGCCAAAAAAATAAATAAATAAATAATGACAAGAAAAAGGCAACAGAATAGAATAGCAAAATGACTCAGACCAGTAAGCTACTATAACCAATCAGAAAGCAAGAAGTGAACAACATTCACCAAAAAGGCTAAGTTAAATAGATAATGTTTTCGGTATCCTTCCAACACCACAGAATGATTATGGTCGACAGGCAGTGCAACTCGCTTCCCCTTTTGTAAATAGATTGGCTTCATTAACGCTTCCAGCTGAAACGGTACTCGTACTGAGGTATCATGCGCGCTCTCGGGTATCTGAGATAGGAAGAATTTGGCATAAGCTGCAGCCGTGGCAGAGGCGTATTCCTGCCACTGTTTGTTCTTATGCGATTCGGCATAATCGCAAATTCCACGGATAACCAGGCAGTTGGCGAAAGTTCTCATGATTCCTGCTGCCTCCATATCGAAACACATTACGCTATCCTTGCCAAGACGGTCTCGGTGCCATGCGTCTCAAACGACTTGATTCCTAGATGCGATCAATCCATAAAAGACGTGTGGACCGTTATGCAGTCTGATTCTCGGACGTCGACGGCCGATGCAGTTGTTACAAGTTGGCTCGTCGTTAACGTGAAGATAACTAAAATCGAATAAGACGTCCTCATCTACTCCTGGACATCGATATTCCGGTCTCATAGAAGCTATCAAATTGATATCTCCGAGAAGTGGATTTGATGCTGAGCTGAAGGATACCTAGATATCGGACTGGATTTTCGTAATTATTGCCCCTAAAAAGGAAGGCGGCTGCTGTTTGTCAGCCGTCATTCTGAATTCGCTTTCCTGGATCCGTTTTCCCATATCGAACTGTATGACACCGGTGCCGACGACTATGTCACCGAGGCGTATGTCCTTGCCTGCTGAAGGGAATCCACCTCCAATACCAACTACCAGACAGAAAATGGCTCGTGGGAAAGATCGAATGAGATGAGAAGCGACATTAGTGGCGGAGTTCGTGCCATAATCATCGTGTGGAAGGCCTGCAGCAATCATATTGAATCTTCTCATCCGACCAAGAAAATGGCAATTGGGATCATTTACATCTTTTGTCAGGTCGGGATGAGACGAATCAAGTAGAGCACGTACGGCAAGAAGTTCTTTCCACAGTGCGCATACAATCCCTACCTCGTAGTCCTCATGGGTAATACTACCCGGTCGTGATTTGAATGTAGGGGATCTGCCGGATGCGTCAACAGTAGCAGAGGGGGCCAAGCTTGTTCCAATTACTGAATCGGTAATCTCATCATCGGAATCGGATTACGAATTTTCTGAAGATTAAGAGACTTCCTTTTGTTCAGGTAAACCGGTGTTGTTCCAAGACCACCGTAACTCCCTATTATAACTGAATATGACCGCACCATTGCCCTAATTATTCAATCTAAAGCTCTTGGGTTTCGGTATTCTTTTTTTGGAACCTGCAGGCAAGATAACTTGGGCCAGTTCAGAATGTTCTGTCTTTTGCGGGTGACCGATGCATTTGCAAGCTCGAGGGCCATTGTCTGCTTAATTGCACCAAACTAAATGGCTGGTTAGTCTAATCGGGTTACGGTTGGATTTCCAAACTGATCAATGATGTTGGCAAGGTCACTATTACCGACACTAAGGTAAAAGTTTCCTTCTGGCAGCCTGCTCTAATAAGAGCATGATTCGTTGGTAAGAATTGGCCGAAGAATCTCACCAAATCCCTTCCTAAATAGTGTCGCCGCACGAATAGCTCTGGTGAGGTCAACCTAAGATCTCCCTCTATTTCCTAGTTAGCAAACCCGAGGATACAAAGGGTCTTCATGGGTCGCCAGATCCTCGAAGTCCCATCCTTCCAGATTGCCCCGAGGCATATCAGGTGGTGTTTTGCCGTCTGTCCCCATTATTCCTGCTTGGTGGTCCATGATCTTCTCGAGCATGCTATACAAACGGTTGATCCTATCTCGAATCCGAACTGGTGGTATCGTTGCTTCAGCTGTTTCGTCTTTCCTTGTTTCATAAAGCTCTAGGGATAGGTTATCGGGGTTCAAAAGGACTTCCATGGCAGAGCTAAGAGTGAATGCCCTCCTCGGGCCTTTGATGTCTGTCAAATTCAACTGGAATGCAAAGCCAAGCGAATCAGTTTTGTTGAAGTTGAGCGATGCAAGGAGATGTTATAGAGCGCAAGCTCCATTCACCAACCATCCTCGTTTCTCTCCCGCATCCCACATTACCACGAACTGCTTGGAGACCCACGACAGCTTTTCGATGTACTCGTCCCGAATTACTCGGTAAGGCTGATCCTTGTTGCCGTAGGTAAATGTGTCGCCACCAGTAATCTCTCTGCATGCTGAGATAAGTGTGTTGTTCAACCTTCCGCGAGGGGATGGTCGCCGGAACCAGGACCGGTTAATCAGATAATTGGCATCAGGTGCGCCTGTTGGCCAGTTAGAGCGCGGGGACTATTAATGAGATTGGGAAGTCATCTACAACATACCGGCATAGCACCTTGCGTCTGAGAACCAACCGAGAAAGTGTCCGCTCGTCTCTAAGTCGGCAAGTGTAATATGACCTACATGAGCTTCAATTCCCTCCAGGTACAAAATGCGATTCCCATCAACGTTATAAAGCAGGTGCCATATAATCTGATCTTGGTCTCTGAGGTATGCAGTGGGGACCAGCAAGGTGGAAAATTCCTTGATAAACAGTTTGTCACCAAAGAAGTTCACATGTTTCGCTCGAATCAGACCTGCCAGGATGTTGAGTGGGATTTCAAGGCCAGTGCCCTGCCTGCAACGGTATGGTATTGAAAAACCCGTCACCACGGTCGGATTTCGGAACAAGTGGTGCCAGCACTGTCCCGTGGATGACAGAGGTCTCGTCTGCCCCCCATCGTCAAACTTGAAATCGATACTGCACGAAATCCGTGGAGAGTTTGGTGCTTCCGCCGTTTGAGTTGGAGTATTTTCAATGTGAGTGCTGCTAACAAATGGTGTGCAGTACGCGATTTTGGTATCGTGGGGGGAGGAACGGAGTGCAGAGCCTAGCCATGCAAGTTGCTCGCCAATTTCTACAACTGCATCATCTATCCTCGTGACTTCCACGACAAGGTTGCCCCCCTTTACCCATGCCAGAAGTTCTGTGTTGTCTTTAAGGGTACCTAGACACCATTATTAGTGCCCACAATGTAACTAGGGGAAAAAGCGGCGTACATCTGTGTTCGTAGGCGGGCTCATTCGCGACCGCCTCGACGAGCTGTAGGATGTTGGCTCTAGATGAATGCCACGTCTGATGAAAATATTCCAACGAAGTCATTGCTTGAGCATCCTGGCTGGACCCTGTAATTGTAATTATCTTTCCAATCAAGCGATCTTCACTCCTGTCAAAGCCCTGTTCCCTGATGAAAGCCAATGGATCCCAGTTGAGAATGAACTCTACCTGATAAACTATTGGCTTCTTATGTCTACTGACTACATCAATCGACGACAGAGAATCAAAAATCTCTCGTGAATAGCTTCCTGTAGGTTCGACACAGCCAGGTGCAAGTAGATTTTTCTTCGAATGTTTCCAAGAAGCCATTGGTACACTAGGCTACCAGAAATCAACTTCCCTGCCGCGAGTTCAGGTGGGGTTCTGTCATCATCTGCCGCAGATGTGTTCTCGCGGACAGTTGAGGTAACTGTGCTTTTTTCTGGATTCTTAACAACACCAACGATATCGTCTAGGCTCCAGTTCCAGGGCTCCATGTGATCCCATGACTTTATTTTAGTGTCGTCAGGTTGGGGGTCTTTGTGATAGACTTGCAGGTATTTCATTGTCAAACTACGTGCAATCTCACTGTAGTAAAAGTTTATTAGCAATCGTATAGGGATGGAAACTGAAAGCTGGAGAAGCACTAACTCACTACGTTGGTAGATAAATACCATGATATCCCGGTGCGTCTGGGTCGGGCAGAATGCGCCAAGCCTCAGTGCGAATGCCTTCAAAAGTCGAGAAAAAGTGCTTTGAATTGTTTCCGGAGGTTGATGGGCGTGTTGACCCAGCCGGACATTGTTGAACAAATCATCTACCAATGCAGAAAGGGAGCTTTGCGGCTTCAAAGGGGAAATACTAGTCCTAGGTGTGTAGATAGATTGTTTATCGTCGATGTAGAGATATTTTCGCTCACCAGAGTCTGATCGAGTTTCTCGTGCCCTTGGCGTGCTGTTAACGTCAGCGGTTGAAAGCACTAATAGAAGTTCCTTTGCGTAGGCCACCGCCACAAGTGCCGCATGATCGCGCCATTCGAAATTTCGAGTAGTTAGAGATTCCCCGAATGACCAGGCGTGGAATATGATTCAAATATCCCATCGCTGACATATTTGAACAATCTAAACAGCATACCCCTAGGTCCCGAGCTAGTTGATCTCGCCGCCTACTATATCCTACTGGTCTATCCGCCAGTCCCAATCAGTCCATAGTGAATGGCTGGTTCGCGGTTGGCTCGCGGGAGACGTTGACATAGTCTGGATAGATCGCAATTCACGCACAAAGAAGAGGGCTCGATATGATCATAGTCTGCTTGGAATAAGTAGTCCTGTTGTTTTGATCGTGCAAGTTCTGCAGCTCGATCGAGGGGTAATTTATCTTGGGCACTAGAAATGAATTCAACCATCCGGCTCACTCCCAATCGATGATTTCTTCTCAATTTACTCAGGACCTCTACCAGCACAAGGTTAGGTCGCCGCTTAAACATCCCTTCTTGCTGGAATTGACCAGCGCTGAACGCTTTGTCGGAAATTTGGATCACGCCCCCGGATTTGTCTTCTAAGTTGCTCACCACAATATCGCCTAGTCGAATATCTGCATTGCTGCTTGGTACACCTCCACCTCCACCAACCATCAGACTGAGCTGGATAGAGCGGAAACTCGACAACAACCCCATTGCTAGTAATTTAGGTGATTGGCCGTAGTATGCGCCCCTTGGTGAACAGGTAATAACTAGATTGTGATCTCCGATATTTCCTAGGATATACTTATTTCCATCCATCGGCGGTTTAGGTAGAGACAGATGTACTGCGTCCAGCATCAGGCTAGCAACTGACATCTCCATAGGCATGGCGCATATCCACGCGATCGTGTAATCGTCATGGGATAGAGGGGCACTGGCTTCCATAATGGACTTAGTGATGATCATAAGCTTAATATAAAACCAGTAATCTTCAATTAGGCAGGACGACCGAAGCAAATGGGGAGGAGGGTTGGTTATCAGAATGAAGGGCAAAGCTGGTTAGGAGAAGGTGGGGCCGGGAGGGGTTGTTGGGCACATGCCTCAGGCACGCAGATGGGAGATCTCACGAATTGTATTATTACGGAAAGCGGTAGCTGACACGTGGTAACGAAAAATCATACGGTTCTGTGTTCCTAAGCCTTGAGTTTACTCAAATTTTATCTCAATGTCTATAGGAAATTGAAGGTGTCATATTCACAGTGCCTGTTATGCTGAATTTCCATCGCGGGTGGAGATATTTTGATGCCTGAGTGCTTTAGAGCCGGATGCCTCGAGGCAGCTCAAGGGGTTTCCGTCCTCTGTTCACTTGGCAAGGCTCCGAACTAGAAATCTCGGTCATAATGATCAAATTCTACGGAAATATATTCAGTTCCATGACGATTCTTAAGGACAAAAGCCGCAAATTCGAAAAAAAAAAAAAAAAAAAAAAAAAAAAGGATCCCCATACCGCATCACTAATCTGCTGCCAGCCACTTCGGTGTGCCCATGGCCCATACCAACCGTAGCAGTTCTCCCGCAGGTGAATGATGCCACGGGGGCGATCCTTGACGAGATCAAAGACGGCTTGACGCCCGAAGCCAAGTCGATCCATCACTCCGGGGCGATATCCGTCCACCACTACATCCGCCTCCCGGATCAGCTCACGTAGCTTCTCAGCGCCTGCCTCGTCTTTCAAATGAAGATGGGTGTTCCACTTTCCCCAGTTCAGGTCCTGGCGAACGGGGGACAAATCAGTCACATGAGGCGACACCACTCGCATAACACTAGCTCCCAACTCGGCGATGGACCGAGTGATGGTGGGACCTGCGATGACTCTCGTCAGATCAACCACCTTGAGGTCTGCAAGAGGAGTCTTAGGCGACGAAGGGAGCGAAGAGTGTTCCGGCCACCAGGAAGGTGACTGGGCCGAGTTTGGATCTTTGAAGATCTCATACAATCCGACGTCAGCACAGGCCCTACCTTGCTTGGTGGTCAAGAACTCATCAGCTGTCTATGCGATTGTCTCCGAGGTTTGGGCCGTTCAATAGCGAACTCTTTAGGCAAGGGGAATCGAGCCTGGCGGTCACATATTGTGTGTCAGGCAAGACACGGAAGGCGCCGCGTCATGATTCGAAAAAGCCGGTACCGGCGGTTATTTATGATGATCAGAGATTATCAGATTGATAAACAAGGCTTGATTCATGTTTGATGTAGCCAAGAGGCGACCCAAGAGGCGACCCAAGAAGCGAGATGGTGGTAGACTTGGGACTCCGAAGAACAAACGGGATGGGGCCGGAAATTTCTCATCAAAATGTGACAGGAGCTTGGACATCTACTCATCTGGGATGCTACCTAACTCCATAGCTAAAGCTAGATAGGCTTGTGGGTTTCGGTTCGCGCTTTGGCAGGTGGGAAGTTATTGGGTGGATTTGCGTGATTTTAGCAAAGTTATCTATATTGGAAGCTCTAAAATGCTACCATCAAGCATGCCAAGAAGACCATGGCAAATATTTGGCATAGTTTGGTCGGAGAGTCGGAGTTCCCAGCCTCGTTGTTGTCTTGCCCTTTTAGGGTGATGGAACAGGGTCTCACTCTAGATACGATCAGATTAGATTAGCGCGCGGGGGCCGAAGGTTCTGATTGGCGAACCTAAGCAAAACCAGGTGCCCACTCTGTAACATCCTGATACATACAACGTGTATCTTTGCAAACTTCACGCCAGGTCGTACGACTCTCTACTCCAACAGGGCAACTACGCCAGTATAGGAAAAATGAAGGATTTTAGTGTCTTTTAAGCCCAATATTGCCACAGCGCCGAGTTCGTCCGGTGAAAACTATCTAACAAGGCGTTCCAGCCATGTGTCCGCGATGTTTAGGTCTTTCGCTTACTTAACGCGTGTCTTAGGACCCTCCCCCAGAGGACTCGATCGCAAGATTGAGCAAAGATCGCCTCTTTCGCATTTTGCGGTAGCTTGTCAAGTTTAACACCGAGCCCCCCATGGCTAATCGTGCTTCACTTGATCATCGGCGAAATTCCTTGGATCCATCACCGGACCATGTGAACACAACTGCTACCACCGACCCCGAGAAATACGGTTATCCTGGCACAAATGACAAAGGGGTCCAGGAAGGAACTCTCGACACTCCTGAGGATGGGGCGATTGGAGTCAACAAAGCTGAGGCTGCAGCGCTCGTCTGGAATAGAAATGCCCTGTGGGCAATGTACGCCTGGTATGTCTACATCCCTTATTCTTTTTGCCTTTGGCTCTAGTGCGCATCGCTAATCATGTTGTGGGTAACATAGGATTTGGGTATGTTTCTTCATGTTAGCATTTCACTCCCAGATAGGACTCCACGTACTCGTCAACGCATATGCGAAATTCCAGACCGCGCCTGAAATTTCAACTGCGGCAATCCTGGCTACCGTGGTCGGGGGTGTGATGAAACTTCCTATTGCCAAAATCTTGAACGTCTGGGGTCGAGCGGAGGGTATGTTTATCTTGGGTATCATTGTGCTGGCATCCTGCACTGGACCAAGTGGCTTCGCGGCCGGGTATGTGTTGTATTGGGTGGGCTACAATGCGATCTACTTGATCCTGGATGTCTTCCTTGCTGATACGTCTGGTCTTCGCAATCGTGCCTTTGCCTTTGGATTCTCGAATACACCTTTCATATGCACTGCGTTCACGGGCCCCTTGGCCGCGCAGTCTTTCTTGTCCATGTCAACATGGCGCTGGGCGTATGGTGCATTCGCAATCATTTTCCCCTGCGTTCTCTTACCTCTCGGTGTCGCTTTCAAATTCTATGAAATCAAAGCGAAGAAAATGGGTATTTACGTGCCTCAAAATAGTGGCCGCACTTGGATCCAATCAGCTTTGCATTACATTCATGAGTTCGACGGTGAGTGAAGGTGGCCCTTTTCGAACCAACTCTCGTGGTACTAAACCTGAATGAAATGATAGTCATCGGTGGACTCATATTAATGGCAGCATTCATCCTCCTTCTTCTACCCTTCAGTTTGACCACCTACGGCCGAGCCCAATATAAATCGGCCACCTTTATCGCAATGCTTGTTGTTGGCTTCTGTCTATTCTTCATGTTCATTGCATGGGAAAAGTTCTTCGCACGCAAGCAATTCATCCGTTATGACCTCCTTAAACAGCGTACAGTCCTTGGAGCTTGCATTCTTTCGGCAATCTCGAATATGGGCTATGCTATTTGGGATCTCTACTTCCTCAACTTCTGCATGGTGGTATACGACCTCAGCGTCTCACACGGTGGATATATGAACCAAATCTATAACATCGGATCCTGCTTCTGGGCACCTCTATTCGGAATCTACATCCGCCAAGCCAAGCACTTCAAAAATGCATGTCTCTACTTCGGCCTCCCCCTCATGATTCTTGGTTCGGGCCTAATGATTCATTTCCGTGGCGAGCACGACAACATCGGCTATGTCGTTATGTGTCAGATCTTTATCGCTTTTGCAGGGGGTACGATAGTTATTGGCCAGGATATGGCTGTCATGGCTGCTGCCGACCACGACGGTGTTCCCATGATGCTGTCTATTCTGGGACTCTTTGCGAGTTTGGGTGCTGCGGCTGGTAACGCAATTTCTTCGGCCATTTATACCAATGTCTTCCCGAGCAAGCTGATCGAGGGTCTTCCGGTTTCGGCTCAAGCTGACTGGGCAGATATCTACGTTGGGGGCTATCTTGCACAAATGAAATATCCAATGGGAGAGCAGATACGAACCGCTATCAACGATGCTTGGGGTGATAGTCAGAAGTACAGCTGTATTGCTACGACGGCAGTGCTGGTCCTCGGCTTCCCGTGCATTATGGTCTGGAAGAACTTGAGTGTGGACCAGAAGCAGAATAAGGGAACTATGCTTTAAAGTTCATAACGACACGGTGGGTTGGAGGTGTCTTTGATGGCGAGAAGCGAATTGGAAACGCGTCTTCGATTTTGTTTTCGATATATTCGTTTTCGTTTTTCGTTTGCTTCTTTTTTATTTTTATTTCTTACTGTTTGATAAACTCCTCGGTTTAATAAGACCTAATCTTGGGGGGAAGCTTTCATGGCGAGGCTTTTATCTATAATTTGTTACTCCACAGCTCAACACAACGCATAAAAACATGTTTTCAGATGCTCTCAAGGATCTTCCAATCTGCGCTAACATTTGGTAAATGCTATCAACCCAAAAGCGATCATAATTAACGTAAATAAGTTGTCTTTGCCTAACGGAAATACGACCCCCGAAGATTAAACATCAAGCTACTGATGCGGCACGCTCTCCGGATACATATTTGGAAGAATATACAAAAGAGCTAAGATATCCACTTGCCGTCTTCTCACCTGGGTCTGGAGTCTCTCGGCTTTGCTATACAGCGTTATCACGCGCTCTCGCCAGCCGCGGCTATGTGGTTGTGACTGTCGATCACCCGTATGATGCCAATATTGTTGAGTTTCCAGACGGCAGAGTGATTCATGGGAGAGACTCCCCCGTGGATATTCCGGCGCGTGAAATGGCCAGTCAGGTAGGCTAGCTCTCCGAAATTAGCGCATTCGGGTATTAATATTGACTCAATCAATAGGTTAGGTCTGAGGACCTTTCTTTTGTGGTATCACAATTCCAAGATGCTCCATCACGATCTCGCCTGATAGACGGGTTGCCAGGAACAATTGATTTTAGTGGAATTGTGGTCTGGGGACATTCGCTTGGAGGAGCTGCTGCAGCCCAGATGATGTTACGCGATGATCGCATTCATGCAGGAGCAAATCTTGATGGTCGACTCTCCGATCCTGTGCTCAGAACTGGACTGTCAAAACCGTTTCTACTTTTTGGAAAAACCAGCGGTGAATGCAAAGGTCCAACTTGGACTCAATTCTGGGAGGTTCTCCGTGACTTAAAGGTTGAGTTAACCATTGCTGGAGCTACGCATCAATCATTTATCGACTACCCACTACTGGTCGAAGCCCTGCATCTCCCAGGTCATCACCGGTCTCTTCTTGAGCCGGCCATTGGGCCTATCGCAGGTATCAAGATGCAGAAAATCCTTGCCGATATATTGGATGGATTTTTTCAGCTATGTGTTGAACCACAGCTCTGAAAAATATGCGAATGCAACCAAGACACATGATGAGGTTTCTGAGGTTAACAGCACGCTGTCCTGAAGTAGCACCAATTCTTTTCAATGAAACTCAAAGGTCTGAATGCCAGACCGAACTTATCGAATAACTCTTAGTCTAAGATTCAATTATCAAAGGTATGGACTCCCGGTCCTACATAATCATGCTTGCTGAAGCATTATTCTTCTCGAGAAGAGATACTTCACACAGTATACATGGCCAATTCCTCCGACCGCTCGCTAAATTCATACAACAATTTCAGAATTTGGACATGCCATACCTCCTATTCTTACTACTTTTCCAATCGTTCATCTTCTGATTTGCACAATTAAAATAAGCTACCGATTCCTGATTGCTAGATAATTAGACTGTCAATTGTGCCTAACTAGGGCTTTAGTATCGGAAAGAACTCTCTTTAATCAGTAAAGGTCAGGAAATGCAAAGACTAAACATTAAGTTGACTTCTTCATGAAGACATGACCGCTCGTTCATATGATAATAGGAGTGATTTAAGTGAGGAACCCTGATGACTTTTCTCGCGATGGAAGATCGACCGCAACTGGGAACTTTAAGCATGGTCGATAATCGCTTCGTAGCTATGCCGCTCTGATAGCTTGAGCTTTTACAAAATCGACTAGATACGGACAATGAAAAGTCCACAACTAAACCGAGTTTTATAACCAATTCAGGCTAGGTTGCAAATAGAGTGAATTACAAAGAGCAAACATGTCCATCGGCTCGTCTATTTGATCTTTTATGCAAATAAGAGAGGGCTGTCTCAGTTTCGGTCAGAGAGCCGCACGCCAAACGTTCTTACGAACTCGTCAACCCATAGACTCAGACGCATATCGAGCCTCAATATTTCTGAGGCCCGGCATGTCCTATGATGTTTATATGCTATCTGTCATTCCTGAACATTTTCTCCAACTATCATGCGACCACGAAGTGGACGATAGCCACATCTGACAAACGTATACCAAGTTCCCTAGCGGTCGATGACTCGACTGCGATTGGGTTGAGAAAAAACACATGAGCATGATATATACGAAGTCCCCCGTACAATACGGACCCGAATCTTGGAAGGACAAAGAACTATGGGAGATGAACTTCAAAGAAAAGCATTTGTGGACACATCGAGGGCAGTGTGTTTCCGCAGTATTGATCAAGCGTTACTCCGCAAAGCCGCAGACAAGGGCCTTAATTACGGCATGCAAGGGGGGAACCGCGCCAACAATGGCTTGATCGAGGGGTTTAAGGACTCCTGACAGCCACTTTATGTGAGCCAGAGCATATTCAACGGGATCACATAGCCACCAGTACACTCACCATCGGGTCTGCGATCATGATACATTTACGATTCGATCCTAAGACTGACGGGTAACCTCCAAAAGTGGGTACCTTGTGGTGTTCACTTGTGGTCCGAGTCTTCCACAGCTCTACTCCATGGACCGGTGGTCCGTTGAATATTAAGGCAACAGAGCTGTAGGGGCAATAAAGGTTTCACCCTAGAACATGTTTATCCCTCTTGATAGGGTGGACGGCGCACTTAGCATCGAACAAATCGGGTCATCCCCGCCCAGGAAATTTCTTTTACAGTATCCGCGCGTGCGGAGATTAGTTACTATATTGACTGAGTGATTGCCACCGAAATGAGCGAGCAGAGTATAGTTTTATGCTTGACACTCTCCCTACTGATTATGCCCAAAAAACCAACCGGCACAATTGGAGGCTGTTCTGCTTCCTAAGATACCTCAAAGAAAAGATATGGCACTCGCAGGGTGTCTCCAAAGACCGATTTGCACTCTTGCTGTTCAGCAAACTGAATTACTTGTAAGCTCCCTTGACATAATTCTCTCGTTCGCTCAAGAGCTATGGATTTAGACACAGCTGGTGCCAAGAGCATAGGTACCGCCGCGGATAACCGAGACCCACTTCAGTATTCGAGAAGACCCCTACGCCTTCCCACACAGGTGTGTCATTGTATAATGGAATTAACTTGACTGGTTAGAATCAGACACTAACTCCACTATAGAACGGGAGGTTTCCTAGTGATCCATATAAGGAGTGACTTACTCGTAACGTCACCCTCCGATACCGGTCCCGAAGTCTGTGGAAGGGACGCTTCTAATTCAGAATTTTACAGGTGTCTAAAAATTTTGATCGCCACCACCGGACCCATTATACTCATTACTATATACTTTGCATTAAATTAAGCTCATTTTATGCTTCAGAGTTAGGCATTATTTGCACAAGACCAACTGCCACCTTTCGAGTCGTCGTGAATCGATTTCCCAGATACGTAGAGTCCCAATCCACACTGTAGAGAAAGATATTAGTAAATGACGCCAAGAATTGTAGTATGTATGAGAAGTACAAAAGAGGAAAGCATCACTCACAATGGCGCATGCGATAGCCAGAATGGCCACATTCAAAACAGTCAGGCATGCTTTTCTATACGAAGAGAACCATAGTCCCCGGTTCATTGCCAGCCAAAAGATTGCGGGCAGTCCATCTGCGCAGTTCGTCAGTAGGTTTTTCTATTGATCAAGGCAGATGAGAGATCCTTACAGCTAAACCAACTCCCGAAAAGGGCACTCTATGACTCGAATTAGCTCCAGATACCGGAGGCGTTTATCACGCATATACTCACAATGAGACTTAGGAGATCGTTGAAAACGGGAATCGATTCCATGATTACCCACGCGACCGTCCATGTAATGAACGCAATCAAAACCCATGCACCAATTGATACAAGGCTTTTCTCATGCATATGAGATGTGCCCCGGAAAATGCGCACGTAGGTGTATTTGCAAGCAACGTGACCAAGGACAACTCCGGAGAAAACCACCTTATTTACCAGATTAGCTTTGGCAGGGCATATTGTGGATTTTATTTCACGCACTGTTGGAATGGCGAGTCCATATCCCACCTTTTTCATAACGGGACCAGCGGAACTCAAGGCAGGAGATAGAACATCAGGCCCTGCGTAGCAATAAATCACCATAGAAGTGATCACGTATAGGCAGGTTTGGGAGATCTGCATCATAGCGAGAGATTTGGGGAACTCGCGAGCGTCTTCCATTTCGGACATGAAGCCGAAAAATGCCACATGAGCAGCTACAGAATTAGTACTGGGCTACTGACAGGAAAAGAGCACAAGGGGCCATACCGAATGCAAAGACGATGTTAGTAGTCGACAAGAATCCCTTGACGAAAGTAGTATCGGTAGTGATGTCGACAGGCACATATGCTGGAGCTTGGACACCGATTGCAATCATAGCGACCATAATCGCCGTCAAAATACTAGCAAACGCTATGGAGGCGATCAGTAAGAAAGCTAGTCATAGCAGGGGTAGAGTTACTTACATGCGATAGAGATCAAGTAGACCTTATCCATAGTTCGAGGGAGAGCCCCGATAAAGCTAATGACCAGTCCAACAATTCCGAAAGCAATTGTACAAGCGCCATGATCAGTCAGTTCATTCATCACAACTGTGAATGTTAACAGATGGCTGGCCATGATAAAGGTCAAGAATAATAGCTGCCCGAGCCCTAGAAACTCGCGCCCGAATCGACCCATAAGCAGCTCACCCGCATCGCCCATGCTATGGACGTGCGGGTATCGAAGTTTAAATTGGTTCAAAATGAACCCGGTATACCAGGTTATTCCTGATAAACCTAGGATGAGAAGTAGTGCCCTAGGTAGAGTGTGAGTGGAATGATCGGCTAGACTGATTGGGCCGGTTATTTGAGGCTCACGGGACAATTCCAAGTGTTGCAACAGCAGATGGGAGTGATAGGATTCCCAGAGAGATGTTTTCAGCAATCATTACTGTTTTCGGTCATGTTTAGCTTCGAAGGTGTTGTGCTGTCTGAGATAACTTACACATTCCACATTGCCTGTTACGGTTAACAGAACATCACCAAATGCGTCATAGAGAATTTTGACACCTACCACCACTTCATAATATGATACTTGACTTCCGCTCCATTTTCATTTCCAAATGGATCCTCGTCGGCCAGTGCCTGTGACTTGGGGTCGTAATCCTCTTCATCGCTGGTTTTATTGTCGCGTGTGCTAAAATCGGGTTGTACAACCTCTTCCTGATTGCGCATATTCATTTTAGCCAGACAAGATAGTGTGCATATGTCAATTTGTCTGCTTAGGACCTCGTAAGTATTATTTATCAAAACACCAGAGAAGCATGCTCCGGCCTCGGACAGAAGAGTGGGACTGCTGGGGCCGTGAATACCCACGCCTACCACGGAGAACGTCCCAGGATTCTGTAGCTGACCAATCGTGGAAAAATAGACCCAATCATCGCCCAGTCATGGAGCTACAGAAACTTTCGTGGTCTGATGTCAGTAATTAACACCACGATATAAGCAGCGGAATCAGAATATCTGAGATCATAGCATTGCATTGATCATACATCCGCCCTGTCTGCTTGTATATAGTTCAACTGTAGTTCAATGCCACGCCATAAGGGGTAGTTCCAGTATATTGTTCAAAACACCCCGTACTAGCTATTCGGATAATATTAAACCTTTCTACATAAAGTCTTTCTCAAACGAATTGGAAGAGATTTGACAGAAACAGGCAGACGTCGTTCGAAGATACGATATAAAGCCAGGTCGAGCTTGTTTGGATGTACGCTTTCGGAAGGTCTAATCAAGTTCTTTGTTGCTGAAAATCTACAATAGCATTCTGTGTGCCTGGCGGATAAGGCAACGGACTGGATAACTCGTTCTCAAACTAACAAAGAAACAACAAAGAATAAAGAAAAGGATAGATACAATCGGAAGGTTTCGAGAGTTGATTGGAATCGCCCTACTTTTGAGCATATTCCCTCTATTCTTGCACTATATAACCCACTATCTAGTCATACCAAATACATACGACCACAGGGTGTGGAGAACAGGGCTTCCCGTCCGCTCAGCCGGACTTAAGCCACCTATAGTCCGTACAGCTAATTGTCGAAGAGCCCTTAACTCAAATATTTTTCTGAAACAATCTTTAGATCGGGTGCCAATGATAGGGGTGTTCTGTTTATATACGGTCGCCGATAGTCGCCAACGTCGCCGGCGATCGTCAATGGTGGCCAGCGGTCGCCAGTGGTCGCCAATGATTAGAACCAGAAAGGTTAATTGAGGTCAACAGGGATTTTTTCAGCTGATTCAGAAGATGTTAATAAATAGGCGGAGGGCCTTCCTCGCGTTTTTGTTGTGACTTTTGAACTTATCGTTCTTTACTTAACCTTGCCGAATTCCGATACTCACTCTCTCAACCACGTGACCCCACATTACCATTGAAGTGTTTAAGCTCAGAGGAATGGTGGAGTTCGATCGGTCCGAGCTGTACGAGGCCTAAGCCATAAGGAGAATGCAAATGAATGAAGTAATACTCTATCTAAAACGTAGCCTAGAGTACAGAGATACTGGAGTGCTTAAGTGTTGAAGAGGATCGTGGCCTCTGCAAAATATGAGCCTCGGACGGATTAACGTTGTTCCCGACCTCCGTTTGTTGCTTTGATATGATGCGTTATCTTGGTTTAATTTTCTTGGTTGTAGTACTAGTATTAGAGGATTAAGTATTGGCAGATACTCTGATTGCTCATTACCAAGGCCTAGAAAAGAATCAGATGAAGAACCGGATGAAGAACCGGATGGAGAAGTAGATAACAAGCAGGAAGAGAAGCTCTTATAGTAGTAGTAGATAGAATGTAATTGCTAATCTACAGTAGTAAGTAATGCAGTTACTGTGGTAATGTATAGTAAGGAAGTTCGGCGAAATTGATTATGTGATACGGATATTACTTGGGTCGTGTTAGACCGACACCCCCCCTGGTTACCCCGACACCCCCTACGTTATCCCGACACCCCCATTTCCTATTCGGTTTAGCGTGGCCATGTGATATGGAAATTTGGCACATAGTATAATTGTTTGAACAGGACATTTATCATTCTTTTAATCGTACAAAAAACGCTGCATTTATTAACCAAATACAGGCCTCTATTCAGAATTCGAATTCTGTCAGTTCTCGTCCCCTAACCACTGTGCTGCTTTGCTACGGCTAGCTCGCTGACTGCGTTATAGTAGTTCAACTTCTTCTTTCTCGCTGGTTTCCCCGTTCTCTTCGTTGGTTGGTGCCTCATTCTCGGTATCGCTGTTTCTATCGTCTTTATTAACTTCAATCGTTTCAGTAGAGTTTCCTCTATCTTTAAGGCCCCATCTTCTGCGTCTTCCTTGATTATTCCGCTTTCGGCGTCTGACTGGTTGTTCTTGAAATAATTCGTATTCAAACGCAGATAGTTCTCGCTGTAAAGAGGAGTCTTAAGTAGCTGTATTCTGTATTGTTTCTATCTCTGCTTCTGCTTCTGTTGCTCGGTTTCCTGATCCGGTAGGACGCCTACGATAACGCTGTACAACTCGTGACTCAAGAACTAGCGATCTCGGGTCAATAGGTGGGAAGTATTCATCCGTATAAAGATGCCACTGGCAGTCAAACTTAGCAATCCTTATAGGCTTTTTCCTATCGTAGTAACGCTTGATGATGTAGATGCACGGTAGATCCATTGTCTTTAACGTTATATCTGTGCATTCTTTAATTGGTTGCTTACCCGGCCCCCCCACTGGAAGATAGCGAATCATTATCGTGTGTACTTTATTCAGTGCTTTTGAAGAGATCTTATTCAATACCTGCGAGAAGATAGGCATCCGTTGATGATGAGAGCGTTTCTGACGGTTATCTTTAATAGAATTTTACACTTTGCGATGGCGATCAGTAATAGTAAGAGCGATAGACTGTGCAGTACCTAAAAGGTCCTTTATAAATACTAAAAGGTCCTTCTTTAGTACCCAGTGAGCGTTTTCATTCCGTGAAGTTGCTTCTTGTCCAAAATGACGGAATTCATTTGTGTAGAATTTAATGAATCGTTTTGCCGTATCCTCTTCAAGCCAGTTCTCATCTAAATAAGTATAGATTGGCTGCCAAACGTCACCACTATATTCTGCTTTGAGATTAGCAGTTGTGACAATGATCTCTTCCTCTGAAGTAGAGTTAACAATCTGCATAAAGAAGCCAAAAAAGGACTTCCATTCGTTTTCTACCTTGTTGCTAAACTCTTTATCATCTTGGGCACGGCAACTGTCACCTTTATATTCAATTCGGATGACTTCCTTTCGAAGAATTGGGCGACATTTAGTTATAATGACTTTCTGGATATGCCAAATACAGAGAATATGATCTGTAAAGTTGAATTCCTTCTTAATCGCGTTATACAGGCCTTTTTCTTTGTCGGTAACGATGACTCGAGGATAGCCACATTCATAATGAAATAATGTGTCAGATAGGCATTTAAGAATAAATCTATAGGTATCCTCAGTCTCGTTGTGCATAAAGCCAAACGCTGCGTAGAAAGTATTCCCTGTTGCTGTCATTCCAACGATATCCAGTAAAGGCATCTGATATCGATTCGTCTTGTAGGTTGAATCCATGAAAAGGACTCCATAATTCATACGTAGCAGTTCAATACAACTTTTATGAGTAATGAATACAGCTTTAACAATATCATCTTTATCTTTCTGGTAATTGACAATCCAATCCCCGCTTGCTGGAAGAGCAAGTAGTAAGCACTAAATTGGCGTCTTACCATCTAGAAATTCCTGTCGTACCTGGTGATGGAGATTATGGATATCTCTATCGATAATGCTAGTAGCACCAATTTGCTGTAAAGAAGCAATAATATGACGTGTTAGAAGGCCAATTTGAAGTTAAGCTTTGATCTGTACAGAATTTTCAGCTATTTCCTGGCGGCGAATAGCGACATGAGTCGTAGCAGGCAATAGATTATGATTATGACGATGTTCTTTAATTTCAATACGCCAAAGGTCATTGTCTTGAAGCCTTGTAATGATCTCAAATGGGCAGTTCGTCTTGATTGTGCTAGTTTTGCGTTTTCGTTGGCCTTCTTTAAGGCGACAGTCATATCGATTTCCTCGATCACATTTAATCTATACATTCTTTATATGGGAGCCAGATTTGACCTTTTTAACACGCTTTTTATTGACTGCATAGCTATAATTATGTCCATGAGCGTTGAGGACTTCAATGACTTCATCATATGAATCGAATTGTTGAGTTTGTAGTCCAGGGGGAAGAGGAATACGATCATGAAGTTGCTCATTCAATTTCTCTTCTTCGAATTGCTCATTCCACTGCTCGTTGGGAGGATCGTCGCTCTCGTAGCCTTGAAAATAGCCATTTAATGAAGCCATTGCAGTAATAATGACGGTGACAGCGATAGCAACATACAATATAGTCAATATTCAGCATTCGCACTTAGTGGCGAATATACAGCTTGCCCTATGATAAGAGCCCTATAATACAGCTAAAAAAGGAAATTTGTGCTGGGTCTAAGCCTGAATAGGACTAGTACATCACGTGGGGGTGTCGGGATAACGTAGGGGGTGTCGGTCTAACACGACCCTATTACTTAATCTGTAGTGCCGCTAGTAGTTAAAACCTGTAGTGTCCGTAACAATTCCCGCTTGGCCCGCACACTCGAACCCCTGAGGAACTTACCCCTTTATCCATTAGATATATAGAAGAAGAGATTGAATCGTTATGCAAGAGAATTAAGAGCCCTATCATTCAAAAGGCATTCGCTCCTTAGTATGCTACGTGCGTATAGCCGATACAGTGTCATTCTGCCCTCCTTCCCCTGTGCATTTCATAACAGAAACCCGCCCACTCTAAGATGTTTGAGTTATCTGGGTTATCTCAATGTACACTCTGATGTCTATGTTTAGAACATCTTCTGATTGCTAGGGGAGTATTAACATGTATTGCTTAATGCATACTTTTGCACTCCAATCCCAGGTTCGTGCCAGTAGACATGCGAGTAGACAGACTCCGATTGATGAGAAGCCAGACGTAACTGCCGCCCAGACTGCCGTTCCATCAACACCCACATATTTCTCAAAGGGGCTGGGGTCAAACAACACCTTGACAGATCCTTCTATGATTCAAATGTGGCAGTACGGATTTGCAGGCATTTTCCCGTGCCTAAGCGTCCCTCTTTGGTCAGTAGTAGTTCCGATGTGAATACGCTATGGAGCGCAGTTTTCGAGTATCCTAAAAAATGCATTGTTCATTGAGGCAATTATTTGCACCACAGTATTTAACGGAAACTAAAACTCCGCCCCAGGTATCCTTCCAGTCAATCATATCACAATCGTAAACAGGACGCCGACCCTGCCTGTTCCAATTCCCGACACCTCCAGCGCGCCGTAGACCAAACAGAAAAAGATAAGACGTGCATAGAAATGTAACGGCCAACCTACTGGGAAGACTCGGTTGGGGCGCGCGGTTTTCCAAAATACCACCGGGTAAACTTTTTGAAGGCCACCGCATCTTTATTGCGCAGATCGTACAGTTTGGTCGGTCGCACTACGACCGTATGGCCTTCCATGTAGGCTTCGATGATGCGAGCATGCTGAGGCCCCATAAAGGAAAACGCCATAATCTAGGCCGCAGATCAGACGTGAGGTTTTATTTTTGAATATAAGGGGAGAGGAACGGAGGTCTACTTACCGGCACAACCATATGGTCGATGAACCGGGCCCTTCTCAGGTGGGCTAACATCAGACGTAAAATGGGAAGCAGTTCACCTTGAAGAAAGTGGTCATCATTGGCGTTTGGATTGTTATATATAGAAATCTAGAGATGTGCATAGGGCCCTTCTGTAACCTGTTCAATACCGTTGATTCCAAACTCTAGGTACTTGAACCGATAGAGATCCCTTTCCTTATACACATGGGGCATTCTATGACGGCGTCAGGGTGATGAGGAAAGCAGGCAAAAGGGTATATTATCGTACCTGACCAGAGACCATACGACTTCGCCGCCATGAGCGAATCTCTGAGTGACAGTTAAGGCCTCTTCTAATACGCCGAGTCCCATTCCCTCCTGTGCCTTTAGCTAGGTAGACCGGTTTCTGCCTTTATATTCTCCATGTACCCAAATCTCCCGCCAGTGAATTCTTCCACAAAAAGGCCTCAGCTATCCATCCGGCGTTGGACTCTTCTTTCTATCTTAACTTTCACGCTTGCGGAAATATACACCCTGATCTTCATTATTACTCATTGACTTAGAAACGAGTAGAATTCATATTTTCCAAGATAGCCGATGTACCTTCCCAATTGCCAGTCGATTACAGTACGTGGCAGGATGCAGTCAAGGCGCACGATCTTGTTGGCAAGACAGTGCATACGGCTGAGCTTGCGTCGGCCTCCAAATTGGACTTCAGGCAATTTTTGCTTCTGCGCGTTCTCTGGAAATTACATCTCGGAAATCGACTGTCTCGCTTGCCATCAGTTCTGGAGCTATGTCATACCCAGGCCACAGCACTTCTCGCTAGATCTCAATCCTGGGCGAGTTATTGCAATAGCATCGAAAAGGGAGAGAATCTAGAGGGTAGCTTTGCAATTGCGCGGCATTATCAAGTCAAAGCGGCTAACAATGGGAAGCGTATGCGACCGGACAGCTTTGATACTCCAGTTGCCAAACGAACCCACAGCCACAAGGAGAGACCTGGAGGAAGAATTCAGAAAACTCCAAGTTGACAAGACGCCATCCAAAAATCCCACCCCGGCGTTCCAAATGCCAGATAATGAAGATTCGTCTGATGATGATTCTGTTGTGGCAGACCCGCTGCTGCCACCCCCGACACCACTTGTCCAGGTTCCTGAAGAACTCCAGAGGTTAATGTTTCCCCCTACCAAGGATGAGCAAATTGTCAACACTACTTTTGTCGTGTTTCTGAACGCTCTTACGATTCATTTCCCCACGATCGAGCGTTGTGACTCGACACTGCACAGAAAAGCCTTTGTTCCCCAATTTGAGGAAGCCAAATTCGAATACAGGACTGATGGGTATCTTGATGACGGCAAGGGAAATCCTTATGCTCTGGTTGAAGTTAAACTTATTATCAGAGCGCTCACTAATCAAAGCCGGACTCGAATGCAAGAAGGTTCACAGATGGCCAGCTGGATCAAAAATGATATTGATGCTCATTTGGAAAAGCTGTTGGTTTTATCCTTCCATTTCTATATTTCTTTTTCCATCTGATAGGACTTAAGGCGAGTTCACGTTTCCCAAAATCGGCATGAGGTTTTCATCATCATTGTAGAGTACGACAAGGGTTATGTGTCTTATCTCCGAAAAAAGCCCGCCAATAACGAACACCCGTCATTCTTAACCATGCATCAATATGGCCCTTGAAATACAGACAATGTCGGGGACATGAAGAAGCTGGGCCCAATTCTGCTTGCACTCACGCTCTACGCTGAGGATGAGGTGCTGAAGGCTGAAGCATCTTCATCTGACTAGATGGATACTTAAAATAGTAGATTGGTTCACTGAGGCATCATCGGTGTGCTGCAGGGCTTGGAACAACGAGTTGGACTATGTCTCCTTCTGTTTGTCATTCTGTTTGTGCTTTTTTTTTTGTCTCGGTTACCTTCTACCTCAGGGAGTTCACAAGCAACTTTGACGAGCATAGGTTCTAAATTAGGATCATTACAGAAAAACAAGTTTCTGCGGCATACACTGTGGCTTTCGACTGTTCGCCCATATAGGCTGTTCGTGTCACTTGGTATTGCGGACACACTGCTGCCGCTCCTACTCTGCCGTTGATCCCGCTCCCATCTGTGTACACCGCTATAGCCGACTAGCCGTGGCCCATGAGGTTGTCGCGGTTACAGCGGGGGAAATGAGTCAATGAGGCCAATATGTTGGGAATTATTATTGCTTAATATTTCCAGACGGGGTGAATGAATAGAACGTCGCACAGGCACAGAGACAGAAGAGAGCCTCACCAGGTTATCCACCCCCTCTCCGCAGCATTCTGATATATACCATGAGTGTCATGCCAATACTCGCGAGTAAGATCGCAGACAAACTCGCCCAAAGACTGATCCGTAGGATGGCCAAATCCATACCACTTTTCGTCAAAGCCCTGTCCAAGCTCAAAGCCAAGACTACAACTGATATAGCACATGCGCTGCGCGCCGCTTCTCCAACTACGATCGGGATGGACGAACAACACTACACTGAGGTCGGAATCGTAGATCTCGAGCATGCCTGGTGGTCGCGGGGTGGCTGGTGGTGGGAAGTCCGTATCAAGTCTGATCTCAGCCTCAAGAAGCATGTCCATGGAATTCTCGCGAATAGCTTTTTCGGCTTGATAGTGTGCGATGCAGTCCTCATTACTGGCGTTTGGTAGAAAGTAGACTTCGAGTCGGTAGTTGTCGTCATCGAAACCGTCGGTCCTAATCTGCGCGTGCATAGCTCGGAGATCATCTTCAAAGTCCTCAGTCTCAGGTAGTGGGCCCTCGGGATGGGTGAAGTAGATGCTGAGATTTGTCAGAGGGGGGAGTAGAATGTCCTCCTGGCTCTCAAAGACCGTGAAGGATGGATTTCCACCGTGGTCCGTAAATGGGAGGACGTGTATCTCGACTGACCCATAGTATCTCTTAGGTGGTTCAGGCGATGGAGTTTCTCGAAGTCCTGCTGCTTTGCGTGCAGCTCGTTTGCGCATTTTCCCATTTCTCAAACGGGCGTCAGTTCGCATATTGTATGTTTCCTTCCACCGACTCAGGCACCGGACCCCCAGAGGAAAAGGGCAATGTTGCAATTGGAACGTGGACTTGCAGATGACTTGAATACCGAATTGGATGTCATTACGAAAGCAAGCTTCTTTGAGCGGCTGGTATTTGGCCGGCGTGGTTCCTCGGGGAAAATATCTACTTACTACCCAGGCATCTGTAAACTCAAGGATCTTCAGACGAGGAAATTGCGACACGACTTCCTCGACCTGGAACGGAAGGTCAGGGATTGTCTTTCCGGCATCTTTTGCTGCAAAAACCAGGGTTTCCATGCTGGCTGGCAGTGCTTCCTTTAATCGAAATGGAGCTACCGAGCCCTGAACGTAGCCACCGATGAGCATCTCTGCCAGAATTGAAAGGTAGCGCAATTGCGTAAATTCGGTGAGAGGACCAAAGTAATCCGTTTGTCGGCGCTTGCGTGGTTCTGGTGAAAAGTCATGGAAGACGTCCAGATATTCCAAAGTCCCCTTATATTTCAGGATGGCGGTCCAGACTTCATTATTAGATATCTGCCAGACATTGCGTCTCTTGCCGTTGATATTGTCCTTGGTCTTGGCCTTGTCGTCATCCCAGGAGAAAGAGAGGCTTCTCAAAGAATCTGGTAGAGTAAGCAGCGCAGTCACGTCCCCTGCTCTGCAGACGGATCGTCGCTGTGTGGCGATGTGAAGGTGCTCGATATGGCACCGTATCCGTATTCATTGCCTTGCATTTTCTCCTGGAACAGCTGATTGAGTCCATTCGGGTCCAAGCCATACAGGCGGACTGTGCGTAGGCCTTGCAGATAGAAAATAGGCCATATATCGTCCAATTTCAGGGAAGGGTTGTTGATATCGTCATCCGACCACTCGGGGCTTGCCTCAAGATACCCGGGGACTTCACCGAGAGCGTGGAATTCCTTCAAGCTGGGTAGCCAGGTCGACTGTTCACCTGAGCCGGCCCGTTGCCGACCTATTGCTGTCTGTAAAACAGCTCCTAGGAACGGGTTTGATGCAGATACATGCATATATATTCTCGACACACAAGGGAGGCAGGTCAGGAGAAGCGCCATTAAAGGCCGCCGGTCGCGGCTCTGATATTCATTGCGGTCGACAAAGATTGCATCAAAGATCTGAGATGAATGATCTGAGATGAATGATCTGAGATGAATGATCTGAGATGAATGATCTCCTGGCATCTGTGCACGACGAAGCGCAATTTTGACGGTCTCCTCGTCATCAAGTGTAAATTGCAACCGCTCATCTTGATCCTGGAGCTCGCGGTTCCTCTCAAGGTAGAATGAAGGGCAGACGGCCCAGTTACCGACGTTCAACGTCTGCACAATGGATGCGAGATCGTAATTTCTGATTGCAGTGCGAAGAAACTTCCACAGTCCGCTGTAGCTGTGTCGCGTCCCATTGTAGGTCCAGTGGGAGTAGACGAGTGGGATGAACGCCAGGTAGTGTTTTTGATTGACGAGAAGGAGACGGCTTAAGGCTTTGATATCAAAGGCTCCTTCATCGTTATAGCCGTTGTAGTATCGTGGAGCGACGCCAAAGGCGAGGGAAAGAATTTCATCGAGGAGTTCAGCAGGTAAATCCGTGAGATCCGACATGTTGGGAAAGGACGATGGACTCAGTAAAGAAGGGTCCCAGAGTCCCGGCGGCAACAGCGGCCTTTTAAGACAGCACAGCTGCCATATGTTACATATTTTACCGCTAGTAAAGTGATATGCAGGCTTGGCGACCCACTTGTTGGTCCTAGTGAAATAACTGGTTGGAATGTGGAGTGGTTCAAGATTTGAATATTGCAACTGCCTGTTTACCTGAGTTCTATGGAAGATTGAGGTTCTACAATGAATTTCCTTTCCTTTGTCACGTGCCATGTTGAGGCACCCATTACTGCGTCGGGCATCTGACATGGCCTCAATCTACCTCATTCAAAAGTCCCTGCTCATTTAACATTCACTGCCCCTGATGATCTACTTGCCTACACCGACACAATATGCTTCGTCCTTCCAGAATCCATCCACGCAGTCGTGTGAAACGGCGGGATTCCTGTCCGTGTGTTAGATGCGTCCTTTTTGTTCCTAAAGGAAATGCCATACCAATCGTAAAACTGCTCTAGGCTGATGCCGTATTTAGCAGCGACAGACGCACAGTTCTCGTCTGAGCCTATGAAGTCGTTAGCTTTCTACTCACGTGCTTCAATCTTCGGGCGTACTGACTTGTAACTAAGTGCCACTTGTTGCAGTTATCGGGTCATCAATCAATCAATCAAAATTCTATTAACCTGATGGAGCCTATCTATTGAAACGACAGGCTATGCAGGCGTTTCGCCGAATGAAGCAGAATCTCGAGCCCTTACGCCATATAAACCCACAAACGCAGTAGATAAATTATAAAGCACCGCAACTAAACCGGCTGCCACTCGCCTACCGCAGCCCATTACGTCTCCTGACGCTGTATCTCCTTCTGCCTCGTTCTATATAGGTGGTTCGTAAGTGGTATGCGTCACTGGTAGCGGCCTAACCCAGGCCGCCCCCTAAAGTTCCATGTAACCATTGTCTTTCTCGCCTAGTTCGAGTCCTTCTAGCAGGTTGGTAGGTTCTGGAGCCCCCTCGTCGTCCTCCTCGTCCAGTCGAGCGAATCGGAATTGTTGAAGGAGGCCTGTTTGTTACATAAATTCGGTAACGTAACGGATCGCCTGCAGGTATAACATAACTGCATTATAATCCTGTATACGCTCACGCAGTCTCTCTATCTGATTGAAGTAATTTATTATTATCTTCCAGCCGGCCGTGTGCAGTGAGCACTCCAGAAAGACGTGCCTAGGGGTCTAGGACCATAGGTCACAGGCGTACCGGTCGGAGTCGACCTGTTTGATCTTGTAGAGGAAGTGCCTTAATCTTATCCTCATAGTGCGCATCTGAATAACAATCGAGGTATGCAGCTTACTGAGATGCTCGTAAAGCCGTAAATTCTTCTTGTTTGGTTTAGATAGTAGCTGCTTCGTTAGCCTACCTACTTTTTGCCCTTTTTACTGCTTTGTCTATTCCGTACGCAAGCGTTAGCAGATATCTCTTTTAGCTGTAGCTGCAAGCCGTATAATCGGTCGATCCCGCAGTTTTATTAAACTTAATTTAACTCCTCTTATTGCAGCTTCCTTAGCTACTTTATCTGCCTTTTCGTTTCCTTCTATCCCGATGTGAGCGGGGATCTAACGCAGTTCAGTATCTTCCAGGCTCTCGTTTCGCAGGGCGCTAATCCTCCCGTAGATAGCCTGCAGTGCGTACTGACCCGATAGCCGGCCAGGGTTGCGCACAGCTTGAATAGCTCCCTGGCTATCTGAGAAGACCGTAATCGGGATAAGCTTCGCCCGATCCAGGGCTATTCGGGCCCCTTCTAACTCCCCTACGTAGACCATAGAGTCTAGTTCCGTTCCTAGGTATTTTCTGGCGGTCCTTCCTGCTCGAATAAAGACCGCGGCAGCTCCAATCATCTCCTGATAGCCGTTTCTATCTGTATACCAAATCTGCCGGTTCTCGCGGCAGACTCTATCGTGGGTCTAAACTGCTTCCTCTGCTCCCTCAATGATATATCTCAGGGGTAACTCCTACGGGGCCAATAAATGAGCCCGTCTAGTCTTTCACTCCTCTTGCCTGCCGCCGTACGCATATAGCGGGCCTATTTTCTTTCACTTCAGCGCCTCCATCGGAAAGTATCCGGAGGCCTTGAATGCCTTTTTCGACCTTTTCCAGCGCAGTCCCCGGGGGCAGGTTATAGTCGGCCCGGTTTAGACCCGAACGGCCGCCTCCTGAATAGTTTGTTACATCTGTATTCGCATAGGGGGGAGATAAAGCTCAACCCTCAGTACGACTGAAACTGTATTACAAAACGCGCCACTGATAAGAACAGCTACGCGGGTTTGAATCCTCTGGAATTTATTGACCGTCTTCTGGAGCTTTTTGTAGTTGACCGTCCGGCTCGTAGGGCTATACCAGGCAGCCGCCCTATAGAGCAGCTGGGGGACTACCACTTCCAGGTAGATGCGGCGCATGCTCAGCAGGGAGGTCCCCCAGATCGAGCCTGAGATGCTGCGGAGGGCTTCCAAAGTCCCGTTCGCCTTAGCAAGGGCCTTAGTCCTGTGAGTGTCAAACGAAAGGGTCCTATCGAGCCAGATTCTTAGGTATTTGGCGTGCTCCACTGGCTTGATAATAAAGCCGGTTGCGTGGTCCTTGATGGGCAGCTGGTAGTGACCAGGGGGTTCCACTGGGGGATCCCAGTTGTCGACCTCTGGGTCCTTCCCCTGCGGTACGGGTCGTTCTACCGCAGGGTCAGGGCGAAACAGGTTCTTGAAATAAATGAGTTCGAACTTATCGGGAGCGAATTTGAACGAATGCTGCCTTGACCATACCGCAGCCTTGTCTAGGGCCCTTTCCAGAAGGCGCTGGTTGACCGCGTAGCTATCTGAGATGGCCTGGGTAGTAACATCGTCAATCCACCCGTAGGAGACCGTCTTGCTTCCCTCTAAGAGGGGTGGCTGAATCCGAAGGGTCTCAATACCGTCGATCGATAGGGCGCGAATGAGGGGGGTATTAAATAGGAGGAATAGGATCGGCAATATAGGGGACCCCTAGGGGATCCCGGTAGGGGTTAAAATAAGGTTGCTAAGATATCTGGGAAGCTGCAGCCTTATAGAACGGTTTGATAAGAAGGATTTGAGCCAGCTGGCGAAGAAGCCGATCGCTATAATACGTAGATTGTAGAGGGACAATATATGCGAGACGTTATCGAAGGCGCCAGCCACGTCTAGAAACAATACACTGACTTTCCGGCTCTTGCCCTAGCTCTCAAAGATCTGATCAAGGAGTAACTGGATCAGGTGGTCGACTGAAATGCCCCTGCGGCCCCTTAGATGGCTCCTGGGTAGGAGATTACGCTTTTCCAGGGCTCAAGCAATCCGTACTGTAGTTACAGCCTCTAGGATCTTACCGAGGGCATTCAGGAGCGCTATAGATCGGTAGGATTTAGCGAGACAATAGTCCCGGAGCAGTATTTTGTACAGTACTACAGTAGTCGATTGCTGGAAGTATTCCGGGTTATGCCCAAAACGTAGGCACGCGTTAAATATCTGCATTAGTATAGTGAGGAAGGAGGAGACCTTACTTAGCCAGTGCCAGACCTTATTAGAGATGCTATCCGGCTCTGGTACTTTATCGGGAGGCGCCCGCCTGATGCAACGGAGCACCTTGTGCTCGGTAAGGTCCGGAAAATCGATCTGGGAGGATATCTGGGCCGTAAGAATGTCAGAGGTCGGCCGAGGGTAGTTCAGAAAAGAAGGCTTTGCGAAATGCCTCTACTTTCTGTTCTGCAGTCTTTACGAGCCTGCCATCCGTTATTAGCGTAAGTATAAGATTTCCGCGAGCCTCTCTGCTTTTTGCCCATTTAGCTGCCCTCTACATGCCTCGAGGACCTAATTCGGTAGCCTTGCGGACCCAGGAACAGTAGCCCTGGCGCAGTACTTTAGCCAATACCTTTCCTTTGCGGTTTCTGACTATGATGTAACGCTCCTACCGGAAGCCTGTAGGAGGGTCGGTAGAGCCATTCGCAATAACTGATTCCGTATATTTATGTCGGAATTTTCGGGTAATCTTAACCATTTCGCAACATTCCGCATTGAATGAAAGGTTCGCCCACGGGGTAAAGGTAGCGATTCTTTAGTTGACTGTCTCGATAAAATATTTAATAGCAAGCTTAATATGCTGCTTCGTTTATAAGGAAAAGGCCTTGCTCTGTAGGTTAAGGTTCACGAATCTCTGCGGGTCCTTAACATTATAGATTTTCCAGTTCTTTTGTCGCTGTACCTCAGGGATTTTAGTGCTGATATCTAGAAGAGTTCGTATGAGATAGTGATCTAAATCTGCGTAGACTTGCTCGTTAATCTCGCAGGCAACGAGCCTAGGAGTCAGGTCCTGCGAGCCGAAGACCAGATCGATAGTAGTTCCGCTTCCGTTGCGCTCTCACGTGATAGTGCCTGGCTCTAGCCAAAGGTCTAGGCATCTCATATCCGTCAGTTCTAGTAACTGGTCGGACGAGGGATCTCTCTTAGAACGTTCTCCCCCCTACGCCGGATAGTGGAAGTTAAAGTCGCCCAACAGGAGCAAACGGGGGTTAGTAGAGCTGTTAGTGGGACCGGTAGAGATAGTTAGGGAGATAACGAGATCAAGGGTAACGTTATCTACTTCGTTAGATCGATTATAAATGTTAAAGATGTGTATTTGTTGGCCGTTAGCATCCGTGAGCTCGAGCTCCTGAACGTCTTTTGAATGCGCTGTATATTTTTAGGTACTAGAAACGATTTGGCATAATATATAGAGATATACGCGGGCCCGCTCGTCCCCTATCTCGGTCGAATCCGGGTATAGGAGCTGGTAGGAGCCGTTAGCAGGATAGTAGGTAGTATCCTTGTAGGGATTCTCCCAAGGTTCTTGCACAAAGATGAGGTCAGCCTTTAGGATTATAGAATCCCGGAGGAACTGTGTTATTACCTTGTCTTTAGATCGATTCGCATTATATTGGAGGATGTGAAAAGGCTTGATTATAATCGGTCAGCCCTAGTGCGTTTCCGTGATACTGAATGGGCCCTTGTGATAGGAGCCGTAGTAAGTACAGTAGTTAGTACCGGGGACTTCTGGAGGGAAACAGTAGAGGTCTCGCTGGTCGAGATCGATCGTTCTCGGTATACTAGTCTACTGCGGGATCGTTTCGTGGGTAGTATTTCGCCGGTTAGTAAGTCAACTAGTATAATAGCCAGATGTAAGACTTCCTGCCGTATTGCGGACTGGATACGGGCACTCTGGATACGGGCACTCTGGCGCGTTTCTTTAGACGAGATAACGTTCTGCATGCCACTCCTTCGTCCACGGTAACCCCTAGGCATCAGAGTCACTGGGGCAGGCATCTCCGGTTCGCTCTGCTGACTGGCTTTTTTTCAGTCAGGCTGCGGAGTCGCATCCGCTCCGTCTGCAGAAAAATCTATTCTATTATCTGAGGGTCCACTAGCTGTAGAAATCATTTCTTGCGAGCCAGCGTGCGGCAGCGTAGATCCCGGTTAAAATCGGACTGTTAAACGATTACGAACGCTCGCAGGTCTACTAACGGACCTTATATGCCTCTCTGAGAGGCTTGTGTACGGCTGGCTATATCTCTCGCTGTTAAATGAGCTGAAGGCTTCCGTACCGCTACATACGGAGAACTGAAAGTCCTGCAGGTAGGAAGAGACCCGATACCAGGCTTGCCAGTGTACTGCTATAGCTTGAACCCGGTCTATCTCTGCTACATATCTCGAATACCTTTTGTGCCAGGCAGCGTATACCTCTTTACACCCTGCACAGTAACGCTCTTGGCTATTAGTAGACTTGTAGGAGCAGTTCCGGGTCTCGTGACTGCTCTCACAGAGTCCGCAAGTTGTTTTATTCGAACAGACAATTCCTATGTGACTATATTGTTAGCAGTTAAAGTACCGTTGGATACGAGCAGTCCAATTATATAATACTGTTTTATAGATAATGCTGTTCCAAATGGTGCCTCGTGCGATTGTCTCGTTAACGTAACGGGAATCTAAGAATTTTACAATCAGAGCAGATAATTTTTGGTTCTTATAGTTAAACGGATAAGTAAGTTATTGTCGGTTGACTTGGTCATTGCCCTAAGCAGATATCCTATCGATTCAACTGAATATAGGTATATGCTCGGTGGGTAAAAGTGAAGTGTCATTCTAAACTACAATCTGCCTAGCTATTTATAGTTCCCTTTGTTTACACCTAGGCATTCCTGATCCCTTGGTATGCCATTTGGAATGATAGGCCAAGCCTAGGCCAAGCAAGGTGCTGTATGGTATGTAGGTTAGGCCAGGATCCTCCACCTCCCTAGTCTGGTTGACAATATCGTTCCAACAGTTATACAATATACGTAATTCGGGAACTCTGTTGAATCTTCTTGCTTATCCAGCAGTCCCTGTTTTTCTCGAGTAACTTGTTAATTACCCGTTGTTATTCCGTATCGGTGGTAAGGTCTCCGATTGACTTAAATGCGATCCCATATATAACGATACCCTAAGAGGGATGCCGTAGCATAGCCCCCGCGCTCAGGTAGTTAACCCATTGATCGTGGGTCCTGGCAGCTTCGGCCTCAGCGGCATAACGGAGTGAAAGACTCAGGTTATCGGACCTAAACTGTTTAGTAACTACAAAACGCGTTTTAGCTAGAGAGAGAGCCCCTATTTGACTGCATATTTTCTGTTTTGCTGTTTCCGCTCTCTGCTTGATATCCGAGGCCATAAGATATCGGTAGATACGCACTGTACCAGTATCCTGTAATTTAACGATGACCTCGCGGTCCTTGCTGAGCTCCGACGGGGTGGCCGGGGCGGTACTGGAGGAACCGTGAAACGAGGTCGTATAGGCCGGGGGAGGCGCGTTATAGACTACAGAGGCCCAGGACTGGTTATTCTGTTTCTGTACACTCGATTGAATGTGATAGGTCTTAGACGTTCTGAAGGGTCTGCCGGATGTTGGCCAGCTCGGGGCCGATACAGCAGTTAGCAGTCAGAATATCTACAATTTCGTGTTACAGAAAATTGCAGGCATTAGTTACCTGCTGTATAAAGTTAACTAC
Organism: Aspergillus affinis; assembly: GCF_023601865.1. Lineage (NCBI taxonomy): Eukaryota > Fungi > Ascomycota > Eurotiomycetes > Eurotiales > Aspergillaceae > Aspergillus > Aspergillus affinis. Next base: position 328,509 of record NW_026515798.1, on the reverse strand, counting down.
CGGTTTGGGGAGCTGTTTCTCATTTGATTCGTTAAATAAAAGGTATTGCTGCGCATCTTTATTGAGGTTCAAAACGCAGTTGAGAAAATTCTGATTGTGCGTGTTTACCGCCTCGGGAATCCCTGAAAGGGCCGGCCACGAGGGTTTCGCCCCAACTATATCGATATCCCCTATAAAGTTAGGCTCAATCGATAACGGCTGGAGTTGATAGTAAACTGGCTGATTCTCGAGGCCGTAGCCTTCGTGGTGGTTAAGTAATTTTTAAAAATTTGGTTCGCGTCGAAGTTGTTGTTTTTTCTCGTGGGCGATTACCCGACGTTCTATGCACCAACCAAGCAGCACTTGCCAAAACCCGTGAGCGATTAATGATGCTATTTTCAGCCGGAGCGCCTAAAAAGCTATTCCAGCATACTATTTTTGACATTGGCACCAGTACGCTTAATAGCAATCAAACTTATAAATTGAAGCATTGTCACGTTCAGTTTCTTCATTCATTATCACTTTTACAGAACGTGAAGAAGTCTCTCAAAAGCCGAAATCCCCATTTCTTCATTATGAACAATCAGATATCCAAATCAGCTGAAGGATGACGGCGCAGAACAGTCTTCCGCAAACTTCGCAAATTCTGCAATGAGTTTGACGTTTGCGCAGTGGTCATCCTGACAGACAACTTGAACCGTCAGTTCATTTTCAAGACCCATGATGATACACCCGCCCTCGGAGATGTAAGTATTGTTAGAGCGATTTGTTGCGTCGCTTCTTCAACAACCTCTAATATTTAGATGATTTAACTATAACATATGCTGCTATACAGCTACATGTAACAAATCATAGACTGTACAGGAGAAAGTGAGCTGATCTCGAGATCCTTAGTACGCCTAGGAAGCTATAGTATTACCTCAAGGGCATTCTATTGACTCTTAGAATCTTAAAATATATTTTCGGGATCTGAGGTGCTTCCAAAAAGCTATATTACCCTCCTAGGGGCATATGCAACATTACCAGAAATGCTATGTTTCAATTATTATTAAGATAGAGCTCTATAAGCACGATCTGGGTCTTCATAAACACCTATGCTTTTCCCATGAGATTACGACGCCTCTAGTCACAACCAACCAACTAGGATGTCTCGTTGATGTGGTACTATTTAGTCTAATAGAGGGGAACATATGCTGACGGCCATTGACTCCAATGCAAATTATGACAGCATGGCTGACGATGAAATTGGTGGAATGCTTGATCAATTCTATGCAGCGAGGCTGCAGACTAGCTAACTATCTACGATCGCTGTGTGGGTCATGTGGTGCACTAAACTACATTCGGAAGGTCAGACATGCGAGGCACCGCCAACAAATTACACTATATTATACAATGAAACCCCTCAAGGGATAACCTTCTGACTCCATAGCCCGGTCCCCAAATCATCCACAACTATGTTAAGCGTCAAGCCTGCCTCAACACACGCGGAGCGTAACGCCTCCTCCTTCTCCTTGCGGAACTCTGTATGGTTCTGATCCCAGAGACGCATGGTGATCTGTTCCAGTCCCGGGGTGTACGCACGCCAGTCAACAAGAAAGCGGTGTAGCAGGCTAATTTCTTCATCCTCATCCCAGTGAAAATCATACATACTCCGTAGGTCATCGCGCAGGCACAGTTCGCGGAGAGACTCTGGTAGGAGAGGGCCGAGCTGGGCGGGGTTGTCGCGATCAATGAACCAGCCTAGCAGCACACAAAGCGGCATCTCGGCTGTTTGGAGGTTCGAGAAATTATGCAGGATATGGGAAAATGTTTCCTTGATGTGGTCATTGGCGTCACCCCAGACGTGATCGCCTAAACTGGACGGGTAATATTCCACCCCGAGTGAGAGGTTCTGTACCGTTGGGCTGACGGAGACCAGGGCCTGTGCTAGCATCGGGGCGTCCCTTACCACGAGCTCGCGTCGATTAGCATAGGCCATGCCGAGGTGTAGATTTTTGAGGTTGGATGCCCGCGAGAGCAGAAAGTTCGCGTCCTGATCCGAGATCGTGGCGCGGGGCAGGATGAGCGTCTCTAGACTTCTAAGATCCAGATCAGGTTTCATCTCCTGCAGGTCGTCGAGATCTCGCATCCAGAGGTTCAAGAAGCGCAGAGACGGGAGACATAACCAGCCCGCAAACTGGCTAGGGTTGTACGCAGGATAGCTGTCCGTATACACATCCTCATCCGTATCCTCTGTCTCGGCAATTGGGACATTTCCACCATAGTCCACAACCTGGAGGTCTTTAAAAGTAGGGAGGGTCCCGTTAGGGAACAGGAGGGCCTGTTTGATCATCATGCCCGGAAACCCATCCCACCAGACCAACGAGTAATCTAGATGGAGCGACTTTAGGTTGGGCAGCTGAGAGAGGAGGATCGCTGCAAGGCAGTAGATATTACCCCCGTAGATCGGCAGATGCCAGGTCTCGGCATCGGCGAATTGGGCGCGCCGAACAAGACCCATGGACTGGTCCAGCACGTCGTGGAAAGACTCTGACTCGGTTTCCCAGTCGATCTCCGGCTGGGTGTCCTCCCATTCTTCGGCGTCGGGTGCAGATACGAGGCTGAGATGGTGGACGCAGGATGCCAGCTCGGGGTCTTGGAAGACCAGCCGAAGCAGCTGCAGGAGCCTTTTGAGCGGCCGGGAGGTCCAGTCCAACGAGATGTTGCGGTATGCAAATGGTGTGGCCGATGCACTGAGGTCCTTGCAGGTGGACGAGATGGCCAAGGCATCATTCAACGAGAGCTGGTCCAGAATTGTGACCAGGCAATCCTGGGGCAGCCGGGACAATGGCCTGGGAGTTATAAGTGGCAGAAGAGAATTGGTCGGAGGGATAATCTCACCCTTCTTTTTGGGACGGAGAATTCTTCTCATCCATGGTGCTGGATTGTATGGAGAATAGCCTTGGAGATGAACGACAGTCTTGGTGTTGTGGGTTATAAGCAAGCGGACTGAGAATACGAGAAAGCGATATGGAAATGCGGTGGGGGCCGAAAAGTGGAATGGCGCGTCGGAGCGGAAGATGCCCCCGCCGGCCCCCCTGAAGGAGAAATGACATGTTGATGGGAATGAAGGGGTTTAAAATAATCCTGTGCAAACCCGCTATAAGAAATCCACCTATCACATGTACGGCTCTGCTAGAAGAATTTAATAATCCTGAACTTCTCGACTAACGTAACCGGACAACGAAGCGGCGTGACAACGGGCCGGCGCGGATCCGCTCAACACCACCACCAAAACGCTCGATTTCAAGAACTTGATCAAAAATGAAGCGATTTCAACGCTCAAAAATGCGAAAAATGCAGTAAAATTAAAACAGACTCTATTTCCTCATTAGGCAAGGCTAGAACTTGGACATTTTAAGCGATTGTGGCCATCCTGATTGCAATTACTGCAGCGAGGTGGCCGGCGCGTAGAGGGCCCCTGGGCAGCCGCCGTAGCCCGATTTCTTGCCTCTTCAGCGGCCTTTTCATTAGCAATTTGACGTCCTATTTGACCGCTCAAAGTGCCTCCTTCTTGAAAATATCGACGTGAGGCCTTTTTATTCGCTTTTTTATACTGATCGGCCGCGCGGAGTTGTTGAATTTCTTGCTGAAGAAGCGTAGTATTCTGCAGAGCGATTTCGGCCGCTTTATACACTTTTTCATACGTTTGTTCCACTAGAAGTGACGATAAACCCGATTCTTGCAGAGCTTGAATCTCTTCGCGTTGATGATTCAATTGGTAGAGGTTCATAGGCGTTTTTCCGAGGTAAAACGAATGATTTGAAGATGAAGTCGAAGGTGGTGTAGGTGTTGAAACGCGCAATTTAAGGTTTGAAATGACCCTTTGTGGATTGTACGGAAAAAGGCCTGTTGATGCGAAAGATTTTTTTATATTCGCTATAGAGAAGGCCCGTGGGTGGACGATTTTATAATGCGATATAAAAGCCTTCTTATCGATCGATTGAATGCCTCCCTGTACCGCCGCATTGATCCTCTGGCCGTAGAGCTTCTTTAGAGGTGCAAAACACAATAAAGCCATTCAAAACCGAGTTTATCAGTAGTCCACCCGTTCTCGCTCACGTTGACCCGCCAGCATTGGGAATAGCTTCAAACCACTTCTCTTGATGAAGCTTACCGGCGAAGATGATCTGCGGCGGTAGAACGTATCCTGCTGCACTGATCGTGACGATTGAAGTGGCCCATTCGCGATTACCGGGTTGAATCGCTCGAGCATTCGATTCTCGCGATTCTGCACCACATACGACCCTTGCAGTTGAAGCAACGCCTATTTGAAAACCCGTCTCATCCATATTATAAGCATCCTGTTCAAGAATCCCATATTTTGTATGGTATTCTGCACTAATTCGAGCCAACGCATTATAAGTTTGGGGTCTTCGCATTCCGCTCGTTGACAATCGTAACGTTTTGAGTATTTTGACTTGATTTCAGCCTCGTGGCGGTTGATGAAGCGGCGGACCCAGCGCTCACTGATAAAGGCAGGTTCGGACGATTCGAATGGCTTCAATTTGGCCCGAAGGAGGCATTCTGCGAGATAACGGACCTTTGCAATAGTAAGAGGGTATCCACGAGAGTCCATATCAAGGATCTTTCGCTTCAATACTGATTCCTCGTTGTTAGAAAGCTTGCGATTATTCGCTTCCCTTTCGTTGCGAGATTTGACTCCATTCAACCGATCTTTTAAGGTGCTTATCTTGACATCAAAGGCCTTTATTAAAGGCCTCAATTGCATGCTTTAAACGCTCATCTCGAGATAAGGCCTCCATAGCAATTTTTACAGTGTTGAAATGCGTTGTTTGAATAAAACGTTGAAGTTTAAGATAAGCTGTGAGGTGCCGCGCCGGCCCGTTGTCACGCCGCTTCGTTGTCCGGTTACGTTAATCACAAGCCCCATAGTAGAATTAATAGAGTAGATAGTAGCGCAGGGGTGATCAGTATTTACTATGTTAATATAGGATTCTATGTTAGTCTTTTAGCACGTGTTAGGCATATACTTCTGCTTACTATCAAACATAAAAATCCGAATTGCATAAACATACACAGAACTCCTTGCATTTAGCAATATCAGGCTGTATTCTATATTCTACCATTGAATCCTTCCCATCCGTAGCCATTGCTATATGGCCTAACCTGACTAACACACAACTGTATAATCACTGGGAAATAATATACAAAGTGGCAGGAAACATGACTCTGTCACTCCTTGGCTGATATCCCACACCCTCCAGAATCGAGGCTCAATTACTTGGGGACGGGGAATTTCGGAACATCCTTCAGCACCTCGATCTGATCCTTCTTGAGATAGGTCGGCTTTTTATCGACGACTTTGAAGTTCAAGCCTTTGGGCCCAACAAACGCCGCGCAACCCCAGCCCTCGCCACACCCGTCCTCGTCCGTCAGACTCTTACCATGCTGGCTCAGATCCTTTGGGTTCCAGATCGTATTGTCACAAGGAGGCTTGATGCCACCAGTTTTCAGAACCTCCCCTGTGATCATCTTCGGGCTCTTCCTGTCGTTGGGATTCTTGGGCACCTTTTCCAGTACCTCTGCCCATGCCACCACGGTGGGTTGCTCCGGCAAGTTCTTCAACGGCTTCGTGGGGTTGAGCAGGGAATATTCGAGGGATGCCATGATTTCTCCACAGGCGCCCTCGTTCTTGTGTTTGACGAGGTCCTCACTGATTGGGTTGTTCGACCCGGTCGTACTGCTTCCACCCTGGTTATTCGACTGTCCCTGGCCGTTGCTTGACTGTCCCTGGCTCTTGTTCGGGTTGGTGCTTCCACCCTGGTAGTTGCGCTGTCCCTGGCCATTGTTCGGACCAGTACCCGTTTTCTTGTCCTTATCTGAGCTGGTGCTTCCGCCCTTGCGTGGTCCCTTGCCTGTCGGACCCCGTTTCTCTGGCGCACTCGTCTGTTCAGGTTCAGTTGTCGCAATACTTCCTTCCCTGCAGCTGATCAGGGCGTCCATGACGTCCTTGGCACTATCCTTCAGAACACTGGTAAATTCCTCCTTCTTGTCCCTCTGTTCGCCCGGATTGGCAACCAATTTACTGAGGCCGCTCTTGTCATAGATGTAGCCTCCACCCTTGAGGCTGGATGCGAGAAAGACCTCATCCCCGACCTTAAGGGCAGTCATGACAGTTGGGAGCTTATTCAACTTAGCCTTATCGGTGCGAGCCTGGCTGAACATCTCCCACCAAGCAGCTTCGGCGAGGCCTGCAATATCGGCTTCGGACACGGAGGAGGATTTCAGTTTAAGGTGGGAAGCATAGCCATTAAACCGAGATTTGCCGATGCTGGTGAATTCCATCTCCTTGACGCCCAGTTTACCCAGGCTATCGAAGGACGGATCATCCTTGTACTTGCTTGGCTTTGGCTTGGACTGAGCTGCTTGGCCTTGCGTGCCTCCTTGTTTACCCACAGGGCCGGCCGCGACGAGGGCCACAAGGAGGTACACCACCAGATAACAGAATTTGGGAATCATGTTCGGATCAACCTAGCATAAGAGTGAGGTTCAAGAATCCGACAGAAAAAAAGAAAAAAAAAAAAAAAAAGAAAAAAAGGAAAGAGTTGGATAAAGAAAGACTTGGATCAGAAAAAGAGGGACAGTAAAAGAATGACTGTGATGATGATGGGGATGATGGACTGAACGAAGGCACAACGACGAGGTATTTATACCCTCGACCGCTGGTTTCCATCTTGATATACGGATATCAAAGCATCACTGTATGGGGGGGATAGACATGGCGCTAATCAGATGCAGAATGGCAAGTCAGCTAGCAAGTCGGTTGTCCGGAGGGTAGATGGCCCCTATGGGGGCCGTTCTGGGTTCGCTTAGCCTTTTCCATAGAGAGTCTGATGGGTATACTCTCTGTATATCCCCCGGCGTCTATCCTCCGGGCCCGACTTGACGCCCGACTGTGGATCAGAAAGGGCCCGGTGGAGCCGCCAGAAGAGCCGCCCCCAAAACCCCTGACAATTGTGCCTGCAAGAACAGAGCGCTAGGGCAATACCCTCATGCCCTAGGCGTTATTTTTAGTACAGAAGACTTAATAGACATTATAGGTAATTATCTCTTATAAATGGGAATTGTCGACAATCAGAAACGCCAGCTATCTAGGGTCTAGACACCTTTGTAGCTGAGCAGGATTTTTTCCACAGGAATGTATCATGTAAGATGTTAAGATAGATCTAGAAATGTCATGTCTGGTTGCTTCAATTATGCTGATTAGCTTTCTTCTTAAGATTTATGTAAAATCAAACGCATAATTAAGTTGTTCTATACTTCATGAAGTGTGTTGCCAACGACTTGCATATAATAATGCCAGCCCTCTGCAGAACCAGCCATCAAACCAACACAAACCCAGGCTGCAGTCAACGCCAACACTTCATCTGCATTACAGATCACATTTTCCGCAATTCCTCCTACAATAAATGGCCAATCAGCCTAGCTACATTTACAGTTTGACTCTCGACTGCGATTGCACCACGTCAGAACCCGCGACTGGGTTGGTTGGTTGGTATTTATGCAAAGCAAAACACGTCTGGCCTAATTTCTACCCAACAAACGCCCTTTATCTGTCCAGTCCTGTTCCATCCCGTCCTAGAATTATTTCACTCCATGTACGTACATACATACAACCGTTACCTACCTCGTCTTCGTCATCTAATCGTCCTCGTGAGTCGCTCGCGTCAGGGTATACTCTACATTTCTCGTTTCAAGGTACATAAAAGAAAGAAAGGGTCATGACCACCGCACCGCGTCAATTGTCGCCATGTGTGGTAGAATAAGGAAGAGAGGAAAGATATAGTGGAAGGAAAGGAAAAGTATTACAGTGGGTATAGGTCAAAAAAGTCGTACTAAGGGATGCTTAATGGCGACAATTAATTAGTCATTTGGGAGCTTTCATATATCCTGAGAAGATATGACAGCCTTGGATCTCCATAAGCTGCTTTTTACTTCACGCACCTAAGCAATCGGTTTGGTGGTCCTTTGGTAAATTCAGAGCATACTTCCTTCCTCCTTGTTATCGGAAGGTGCGGGCATGAATGAACTCGAATGAGGCGTAGCTATGGCCCTGGGGGCGTCATGTGCGGACAGCGGTTGAGCTGGAAAGGAGTCTTTGCCCGGATTTTCCCGCCTTTGCGCTATGACCACATGCATTCCAGACATTGGTTCAAGGGCCCGAGGGCGCTTCAATGTGGGCTGTCTCTCTAGGCGTAATTGCTAGTAATGTACCCTTAGAAATATCGAATGATAAAGGTCTAATTCTTTCAATCTAGCTGCAAACGGTGGTTTAAACACATGAAGAATGATAAGCAATCTAGCCTAAAAAGGCAGCTAGAAGAGACATAACTTTTGAAGCGTGGAAATAACAGAAAAATCTGCATAATCCTCGGGGATCGGTAGTTACCAATACCGATGTCCGGAATAGGAAGGTCTCCTATGTAACTAGCGGTCACATACGGTTGACATTCAACCATTTCACCTCCTCCAAGTCAATGACGACCAAACGGCCCCCCAGGTCGTCCCACAACATATTGCGCCATTCACTGTCGCTATGGACAACTCCATACGATCGGAGCATGGCCAGAGCTTTGTCGCGCTCTTGGTGAAAGAAGTTGAAATTCCCGTCATTGATGACACGCTGAAGCCGCGTTCCAGACCAGCCCAGGATCATCATCTGGGTCATTAATTCACCGTGATACTAATATGCAACGCGAGGCTTAAAGTCCCCAAGACAGACAGGGATGTGCTGTCCCTGCAAGCTCCGGAGGTGGTGATAATTGTCCACTTCCGCTTGAAGGCGATGCTGTTTCTCCACAGTCGTAGCTTTAATGACCACAGTGTATCCGTGTGAAAGAAGCGTGGCTTTCATGAGGTAGCCTGTCCGACCACAGACGTGCAGCTGATCAAACCCATGGTTTCGATCTCGGGTAAGTTGACGATGAAGCTGGCGTGTGAAATCCTGCGGTCCCATGGAGTGTCTATGACTACCGTGGAGTTTCCAGTTGGGGCATTTGTGACCCAGAGGTTCTCGGTTGACCATGCCGCGGATGCAGGCAATGGTGCAGTATGGTCGTGTAGAATGCCTGTCTTTTCGAGAAGTCTGTTTTTTATCCCGGCCGGCTCGTGTCCTTTCGCTTCCCTTAGTTGATTGACGGTTGTTACCTCTGCTGCAGCTCAATCGGCTACGCGACGCTGCTGCGGCGGATGGTAATTGCGATTCTTGGTCGCTGCCGCTGCCTTCGGGCGATGAGTGCTTTGGTGTGGATTCGTCTGGTTGACAGCGACCACGAGAGCGTGTATTGTGTGTTTTCCGATCTCGTTTCTTATGCGACGGCCGATAATTAGAGGACCTCAGATCTTTACGGAGAGTTTCGGGGATGTCCTTCAGCACGTCGAGATATTCGACCTCCCAGGTCGTTAGCTTGTCGTGTGCCACATCTTCTTGGCGAAACATCCGGTTGGCACGAGAACTCCCATATCACAAACGAAATATCCCTTCTGAAATGCTCTAGGACCTAAAGTGCGAAAAAAAAAAGGGTTTCTTAGTTGGGCGACGGAATTTGCGTCTAGCATTTCATCCGTTTCGCATACCTGAATAGGGGGTGGGCTACTTTTCGTTTCTGTGCACCAAAGTCATTGGGCTGAGCACAACTCATGCAGCGAATTTCCCCTGGAATATCATGACAGGAAGAGCCAAAATGGTCATCAAATCCTTGTTGCTGCTGGAACCAGGATATGCTTTGGGGGAATCCGCTGATTTTCCGAGTGACTTTATTGCCTATACGAATAGAGATCGTGATAAGGTCTGTTGGGTGTCGCACGGAAAATGACACATGTTTTCGGTAGCGATGGCATACGGAACAAATATCCTGACCCAGTTCACATTTCGTAAGGACCTCCGTTTGCGTTAGGAACTCTATTTGCGAGGAGTTGAGCTCCGTGAGTGCATCTGCGACCCGGCGATAGTCCCCACGGCAGTGGATGGAACCCTGGCAGTAGTAGACTCCTAAGTTATATAATACAGGGCGATCCAATTGAAAATAGAAACTTGAGGTTAGCAGTGCAGTTGCAGCCCCAACCAGGTCCTGGCAGATCTGTGGGTTGCACTGCACATAATGCTTCTGCTCCTCAATACTGTCAGCATTGTCGAGCCGGATGGGTCGCGCCAACTGCGAATTCAGTCGCAATATGTCTTGATCTGATGTGGTTCTCTTTATATTTAAAAATTGTTGCTGTCCATCCAAAAAGATGTTCAAAGCACTTAGAAGGCGAGAAAGTGGATTGGCAAGCTTAGGTTGTCTTGGCTCTTCCCCCATTCTCACTGATATAGCAACGTCGATAGTGCCCCCAGGCCACAGTCTGAGTGCTTCCCATCCCGCCAGCTCAGTCGGGTTCGGAAATCCAAGGGCGCCATCCCAGAAGTCTCCTGTATTGAGCTTCATTGGTTTGAAAAACATATTAAATTTAGCATTACTCAACATAGTAGTGAGCATGACTTACCCTGGAGCGGCTGAAGTACGACCCACACGCTTGGGTACATGCCGGATGACGACAATGAAAGTCGCCGAGTAGAGCTTTGCAGCTCAGGTAAGACTGAACGTGGCTCTACCACTTGCCCATATTCAAGTATTGTTCCATCCGTTTGGTAGGCCACAAGCTGTTATCGCCCAAGCAGAATGGGCAATAGCCAGACTTGACTGAACAGTTCCGGAAAACTATGGGATCACATCGAAGCAAATTACCCGGGTTGCAGAGATGAGTCTCGCAATGCTCATGCCAGTCTTGCTGATTATTGAACCACTCGCCGCACTCGAAGCAAAACTCCGCAAAACCATCATCACCCATTAGGCGTAATGCTTTTGACATGCAAAGATACAGATGAAGCCATTGACGGTAGAGATAGAGCCTATCAGATCAGTTCAGTTAGGACCATATCACTAAGAGCAAACCTACCTGTCTAACGATTTAACACATATACAACCTCTATCGACTGGCTGCAGGCTTGAACGAAAGGCCACTTGGTGATGCTCTCTGCAAATTGCTTCTAGTGCCAGTATAGCTTTTCGTCCGGTTGGGCTTCGTATGGATGACCTTGTAGGCAAAATCCGAGCGAGAAGTTCACGCTCCGGCATTATACGTCGGTAAAAGAGGAAAAGAGTGTATTCATAAACACTTCCCGCTTGAGAATTCTGCTGGAGGTAACGTTGTCGTTTTAGTTCCTCTAGATACAGCTTGTCCTTTTGGTTCTTGACACGGCGGCACTGTAATCGGATCTCTTGAGCAGTCTCGAGGTCATTTATACTTTCAAATTGTTCCTTGAGGAACGCCGATTCTTTGTCAAGGGCTATAATATCATTTCTTTCTTGGAATTCAAACTCCGTTTTCGCGGATAGTAATTGCTACAGGTTGACCTTTCGGTACAAGCCTATACTCCGTCGATTTTGGATATGCTCATGGCGAGATGCAACATTCAAGTAGGTTACAGACCCATCTACTTCGCATACTGGGTGGGCATATGACCTGCCAAAGGTGCGAGGTTCGACGTGTCCGGCTTGTTTTATGCAAGCAGTCTAAAAATATCTTTTATCTATAGTATATTAATATTTAGACATGAACGTCAGATTAAGGTATTTTCTTGCCAGCTTTCATGAGATTTTACCGACGACATGCACGGGCGGTAATATTCCGACTATATCCGCTTCGATGACCGAAATCTGCAAACTCTTTTCTAAAGGTGTCAGTACCCTTTGCGCTTCCGATAGAGCGTTCACAGTCAAGTTTGTTAAATGGCCTGAAGATTGGGATATCGAGAAGGTCATTCCGGAAATAAATAACCTAAATAATGTAATTATCTTGTATTGCTAGGTTAGTGAGCTTGATAGAGCTGATCGCGTCAAGTATCTCAGAACAAGAAGCGTACTGAAGGAAGGCCCGGTCTCCAGAAAATAGCGGCAGCATAAATAGAATGAAATTAAAAAATAGTGGAACCGCCTCTCTGTACACCTCATAGAAGGCGTGTATAGGAAGTTCCCATCTCTTCATCCGCCAATAGCCTTTGATAAATTCCCTAGAATATGTTAAAACTAGCATTAGAGTCTGATCAACTTACTCTATAGTAAGTACAAAATGCTATACACTATCAGCATTACAGTTTCGATAAATTATAAATGGGAAGTACGAACCTTGTAGCATGCGGCTATAACATTAGTACAGATAACGGAATCTTTATCTTTTTTTTTTTTTTGACGAGCAATGTTTCAGCAGGATATCGACTTATAGACTTCTCCAGTTCGGGCAGAGAAAAAGCAATATAGCAGTATTGATGCTGAGAGCTGCACTCTACTCCGATCAGGATAACAGCCCGGTATTCCTTGAAGTCCCTACACCAGAGCTGTGTTTTGAGGACGAGCAAATCATTCGGAGAAACCCCATCTTTGGGTATCTCGGCATTTGGAAGACCCAATTTATTTGCGAGATCCGATATAATATACTATGGGTCTCTTTAGTATCTTATATAAGCCTAGCTCAAGCGAACGAACCTCCTTCATTGTTGTAGACATGTTTTGGGGGACATGGAAGTCCCGGTTCCGGGCCAAGCCTGCCTCAAAGTGCCGTCGGAAACTTTCAATGGTGTCAGGTGCAGGTTTCTCCTCGATTCGCCCATCCGTGTTCCTGGTCACGAACTCAAGGAAGGCTTTGTAGGTTTGGATGTCAGGGTGAGATCGGGCGGTAGGGTACAACTCTAGAAACCTAGAAACATCAGTAGGAATTCTCTGTGGGCTAAAAGTATTTATCTACTGGTCAAATATCTCAAGGGTCTTCTCATATTCCGCCTCTGTCTTTGGGAGAACGGCTCGCTTTATCTCTTTGTTATCGTGATTATCGAGGTTAATTACGCACGTAAATCTTTTCGCTCGGTCTTGACGCATATTTATAGAGTAGCCTGGAGCATAAAAAGATGAAGGGCAAGAGGGTGTAAACGCCATGTTTATAACAGCGTACCTGCCCCTCCTTTCTGCTTTTTTGCTCCAATGTCAAAATGTAGCTTCTGGTAGTGTGGGTGCAAAATATTCAGGGGCCTGAAGGCTTCACCCGAAGCCGCCGGAGCGTCGGCGTCAAAGCGGCAAGCCCGCTAGCGCTGGGGTGGGTGACCACCGACATATACATGCTATTGTATGTTTTTCATTTCATTTTGTTTATTTTTTATACTTCTCTACTCCCCTTCCGTCCCTTCCTCCCCAAAATCGTACTATTTCTACCCGATCATGCAACGCCTCGCGCATCGACTGAAACAGTCCGTTTTTGATGGCTGCCTTCTCCTGCTAGGAGTTTTTTTCAGGCAGGCATCATTCTCGACCCACACGGTAAAATAGAGGAGGAGAATCTACGATACACGCCCGAGAATTTTTACCCTGTAAAGATCGGTGATGTATTCCGCTCAAGGTACCAGGTAGTTGGAAAACTTGGATATGGGGGCTATTCCATGGTGTGGCTCTGTAGAGATCTACAGTAAGTTCCAATTCCAGTAACATTGAGATTGAGAGTTGAAAGGTGGTAGGCAACATGTTTACGTTACATTGAAAATGTACGAACATGACTCCAGCCATGGGAGATGGGAAAAGGAAGTGTACAAATATCTCAGCAATGTTAACTCAAGCCTTACAGGATTTTTGCTGGTGCGACGCGCTTTGGACGACTTTCAAGTCAGCACCTGGCTGCTTGATTATCAGCGTACATACGTTTATGAGAGATAGACGACCGAGGAGCGACTTAGCCACGCGCGCACTCAGATTCGCCGGAAAACCACCATACAAAGCCTAGTGCGTGGTCAAATTTGCTTAGGGCTACTGCTACTGAGCTTCTTGTTTCGTGAGTTGCTGGCTAGGCTGTGCCATTAATGATCCCGGGGATATGTATCATTATTTTACTGAGTTTTATGATAGGAATGGAAGGCGGATGCATTTGCTTCCTATGGTGAGGGGGCAGTTTTATTGAGGGATTGGTTTATGCCCGTTTGCTTGGGTCTTTAATTTGTTGTTTTTGGGGGTTCATTTTCCCCCTCTCGATTTGGGTCCATTTCTCTTTTATAAATTCTTTCTCCATGTTGTATTCACTAATTATTTTATCAATCCCTGCATTACATGTCTTTCAGCCTTGGAGAAAGATTGGAAAAAGAATTTCTGTTACTAGAAGTTGACACTGGCAGGAAGCTGGAAATTCTCCGGATTGGTTTCTAACCAACACCGCTCATAATGGAATATGACTAAATTTCATGTTCCACAAATACTTACTAACAAATCGTTCTGGTTTCCTAGATACACAGAGTAAGTCCGATCTGCATGAGTAGAGCTTCTGTAACCATATACAAATATAGCATGGGTATTTCAAATCCTTTTCTTCAGCATCTCAATATTCAAGATTCCAAGTCTGATTTACTCATGGAAGGAAATGACCGATGTCCATATACCAACTCTTGTATATGATACAGACTTAAATATAGTCTAGAGTTTGTTTCACTCACTGTAAATGTGTTATAGGCACAGCCATCAACTGATAAGACAAAGATCCTAGGCCTCAGAATATGTTGTTAAAGAGCTTTCCTTGTTTTATCTCTGTCCTGAGCTATCATATCTAGGTGTTTGTGAATCATCTTAATGCAGGAATTACTCCGGCTGATTAAGGGAGCGGTGACATACGGTTTTAGGTTCCAATACCCTAACCCCCAAAACTCTCCAACAAAGAAATTTACGTAGATAACCTTCATGGCGGACTAAATTGATCGTCTACCACCAATAGTTTTAATTGGATTTGGGGCGAATGAGTGCTATTGCGGGGAACAAGAGGGTATTATCCAGTGTCCTAGCCAACTATATTGTTCTCTGTAGAGTTGATTTATATTTAAGAGGAGATATTCAGTTCTGCTTTGATTTATATTTCAAGTTGTATATCAAAGTACATCAAAGAGGTACGCAAGTAGCACCTGGAAAAAAGAAACACTTTTGAGCGTTATTCGTCAGACCTCACAGCGCCTGGGAGGTTCCCGTTGAACCCCGGGGGCATGACCAGCTGCCAATAAAGGATCACGCAACGGGACACGTCATTCGGCCAGTGTAACACGCTAAATAACTCGGAATCTGGCTCGATAAGACTCTCTCCTTTACCACCCACTGCACCAAGGCGGTAGCGAAGGCGAACGGGAGCCTCGAAGCCCTACGGAGCATCTCTGCGTCCACATGGGGCACGTCCCTGCTGAACATGCGGACCATATATCTGGCCGTAGTAGTTCCGCAGATGCTCTACGGGGTTGCTGCATGGTATAGCCCTGCCAGCGGGCGTACTAAGTATGCAAAACGGCAGAAGACTATCAACGAATTCGAACAAATCCAGACACGGGCGGCAGTACTTATTAGCGGAGCGTTTAGAAATACTGCCTCTGCAGCTCTAGGGGCAGAGCTGTTCCTGCCTCCGGTCCGCCTGCACATGCAACAGATGATTGAGGAGACCGCAATCCGGATACAGACCGGACCGGTTATGGTCTGTCCCCGGGGGTTAGTCAATAAGAGGAGCTCGGTGGAGATAAAACGGTCAGGGTAGTCTCCCATGGAGGCGCTGAGGTGGAGGAAGGGGGGCCCCCTGTGGACCGGAGGCCGAAGTTTGGCTACGTGGGAGTCCCGAAAGGCACACGTGCTCGCCCCGTGGGAACTCCCACTTAACTGCGTGATCGAGGGAGCGGATAGCGCAGTCCAGGAACACGACAGGATCTGTCAGGAAAACCGGAGGCAGATCTGGTACTCTGACGGCAGCGGCTTTAACGGCCACATAGGGGGCGCTATAGTCTCGATTCGGGCCAGGAAGGTCCGCAAGAAATACCTAGGAGCCACGGCTGACTCCACTGTATACGTAGGAGAGCTAGAGGGGGTCAAAATGGCTCTGAAGTGGGCAGAGGCTGCCCCGATCACAATCTTTTCAGACAGCCAGGCGGCCATTCAAGCCGTGCAGAACCCTGGCTGACCATCGGGCCAGTACATACTACGGGCTATCTACGAGAGGATCAGGTCCCTGAGAGGCAGTGGTCTGCAGCAGGGAGATATAGAGCTGCGCTGGATCCCTGCGCATATCGGTATAGAAGGGAATGAACGAGCTGACGAGACAGCCAAGCGGGCCGCGATAAAGGGGATTGAATTAAGCTCAGTAAGGCCGCGGGAGCTGGCCGCTCGGCCAATCACGAGGCTCGCAGCTGCAGCCAAAACTGACGTACGCCGGAGAATCCAAGCGCAGTGGGCGAAGTGGTGGGAGCGACAACAGGTTGGAAAGCCTACCAAACGGTTGATTCCGAAGCCGAATAAGAAGGTCTTAAGGATATACGAGGGCCTGAGCAAGCCCCAGACCTCTATAATCATCTAGATGCGCACTATGAGGATCGGATTGAGGCATTTCCTCTTCAAGATAAAGCAGGTCGACTCCGACCGCTGCGGGTGTGAATTAGGCTTTCAAACGCCTAAATACGTCCTTATGGAGTGCTCGCTGCACCTCGCCAGTCGGAGAATAATGATGGAACGCCTCGACTCTATCGAGGGACTGCGTGAGCGTATACAGGATTACGACGCAGTCATGAACTACCCGCAGGCGATACGCTACGTCGCCGATTTCATGCAACGAACAGGCCTCCTACAGCAGTTCCGATTCGCCACGTTTAACGACAAGAAGGACAAGGAGGTCCCGGAACCCAGCACCCTCCTAGAGGGACTCGATCTAAACGAGGAAGACGATGGTTATATTGAACAATAAAAGAGCCAGGAAGTCTCAACTGGCTACGTGACGCACACAGGAACAGTGGATCCCACTGGAATATCACAGGTAGAACGGAGTGGAAGGAGAGAACAGCGTCTAGAGGCGCAGTAGGCACGCGGCAGGCGTGTGGCAGCCGGTTTAATTGTGTTACTTTTTGATCTCTTTTGTCTACTGCATTGGTTTTATATGGCGTACGGGCTCGAGATTCTGCTTCATTCGGCGAAGCGCCTGCATAGGCTGTCGTTTTAATAGATAGGCTTCACCAGGTTAATAGAATTTTGATTGATTGATTGATTGACAAATTCTTCCGTAAGCCAATGGCCAATGACACCAAGGATAGGTAGGTTATTCTGGCTAGTCCACGCATCAAGAGATAAAGCAATTGTTTTGCATGTAGCTGAAAGCTCCTCTCTCAATTCAGCACGCTGTAAGTCGAAATCTTCCATGAGACGTTGCCGAAGAGTGTGACAAGAGGTAAACAGAAGTGAAATCGCTAGTATATCTTTGAAAATTTGCTGAAATGTGACTGATTCGATGATAGTAAAAGGTTGCTTATTGCTGACAACCCAGCGAAGAAGGTTCTTTTCAAGAGTTTCTTGAGTTGTAAGCTTCTCCTTATTACCCCAGAGACTGACAATAGTAAGCTCCTGAGTAATAGTTGCCGACTTAGAGGTAGTAATTCCAGGTGGTAAGATCCCATACTTCTCTTTTAAATGGAGCCGGATATTGGTAGTAAATGTCTGTCGCTTTGAGTCTGTTGTAGACCAATTACATGGTGCCCCGGTATTCTTGTTAATGATAATACAAGAGATTTCTCGATTGACAGACCTCTCCTTTCTGCTCCTTTTCTCGATCTATTCATTAGGAAACTCTCTTATCTGAAAATGATCCTGCAGCCATTCAATCTTCTGTTGTTTTGCGTGTGAATTTTCGGAAACAGTAGTAGTAGTTGTTGTATTTGGAAATTGAGAGGCAGATTCTGACGGTAGTATCTCTTTATCCAGAAAATCAAGATAAGAGATTATATCAGTAGAGGCTATTGGTTAAATAATAGATTCAGGTAGAGAAGATGGGCCATGTTCTTGTAGATCTTGAGTTGCTGGAGTCTTAGTTAGATTCGACATCCAGTCTTCAGGTAGTGTATCACTATCAAAACTATCCTTTAGAGCGAGGTAATTTTGACGATTTCCGCGTGTTTGCATTGCCATTAGAGAAGAACGGGTAAGTAAGTAACTAAAAGGAGAAGTCCCTTTCGAGAGCTAAAAATTATGTAGATTGTTGTAAAGACTTAAGAAATATTGAAACCAGGGATGCATTCTTTCGACACACGTGATATATTACGAATAACGAATAATTATTCGCATACTTTTAACCTGCGAATAAAATTGCGAATATTATTCGCAGTGTTTGCAAACTACGAATATGAATAACGAATAATGCTAATACCTGCGCATATTCGTATTCGCAACAGCCCTAATTTCTGATGAACGTAAACCTTTATCTTTAGGTATGCCTCTATTGTTATATACACTTACTTCTCTGTCCATATATTTCTATAGTCAAGGTAATTAATCTATCCAACGGTATACTCTATTCTCCAACATAAGCCACCCCAGTGATAGCACCTCCAACATCAGACAAGATGGTACTCTTGCACGACCCGTCCACGCTAGCACTGTATAGTGAACCGCCTAGATCCGCAAAGAACATGCGGCCATTCTTCAAGTCCAAAGCAATCCCAATCCCTTCATGAAGCTTACGAACCAAAATTTTCGACTCCAGTTTCTGCCCAGGAGCGTCTGCAAGAACCAACGAATTGACCGTATTGCCCCGAGGCGGATCCCCTCGATCCGTCCAATAGAGCGTGCCCGAAGCATGGTCCAACTCCAGGTCAATGGGCTCCGGAAGACCTTCCAAAAGACACTCAACATCTGTCCTCCTTTCCGCGGACTTTCCCTGTCTCATGTCAAGCCCCATCCGAAATATCTGGCCCTGGTTCCCCTTCGATGGCCCTTTCTGTGTCCAATAGATCTTCCAGGACTCTTCGTCAACCGCGATTCCCACGCACCAGTCATAAACAGCCGCTATATCTGTGCCGTCACTCGAAGTGGCTCGGTAGAGTACTTCAATATCACTCCCATCCAGATTCGCTCGCATGACCCTTCTCCCCTCGCGATCGGACCAGTACAACTTCTGGGACTGTGGGGCAATGGTCAACTGCTTCGGAGTGTGTGTGTGTCCCCTAGGAATAACGGTCACGATGTTGTTTCCGGACAGATCGCATCGCTGAATAGAGCCGTCGTCGGCAGACGGAATCCCCATGTTTGTCCAGTATATGTGCTGGCGTTCTGTGTCGATGGCGATCCCGTCCGGCATGGTGTTGATTTGCGTGATCAGCTCACGGAAATCGGACCCGTCGGGTTTGCATGTTAGGAGACGACCATTGGTCTCCGGGTTTGAGATACCGACGTCGAGGAAGTAGAGTTGTCCTGAGGGCTTTGTGGAGATGTCAGGTCGAGGAGCCATTTTGTGAATCTGTAGGTCTAGAAAAAAGTATATATAGCGTGCCGATCTAAAGGAATCAAGGGAGGAAAGCGTCAAACAAGCAATTGGGTATCTGGTAGTGCAGATTCAGCTTTTAAGTAACATGTTCAATGATTATACGTGATTTATCGGCATTTTTGAGCCGAGTGTTCCAACTTCTTCGAAAGTGGAACTGTTCCTTGACTGACGAGTACTTTGTAGAAGATAGGGAGATCCTCGGATGACCCGATTGGGAACGGAACGGCAATGACATAATCATGCGGATGCTCCCTCCCGCTCCGGGCGAAAATTCGGAATGAAACTTCAATTTCACTGCCTTCCGTGATTCCGGGCAAAATGATGTTTTCATTCCACACCGGCCGCGCCTCCCCACAAGACCAGGCGTCCAGGGAATCAAGGCCGAAAAGAGCCAAGACCAGAATTGCTTGCAACGTATGCAAGGCCAGGAAAACGAAATGCGACGGTGCTAGACCCAGTAAGCGGAACTAAAAACATCTCTGTCGCGTAGTGGGGAATAGTTTATGCTCACCTTGCATTAGTCTGCGGACCCTGTTCAAGACGGAAACAGACCTCGCATACAACTAATTGTATATACCGCGAAACGGACAGTGATGAGCAGCCAAGAGACACAAGTGAGCGTCTAGCAAGTGATTCCCCACAGGTCGACGATGACGACGGGGCTAGCTCCTACAGTGCATTCGCCCCCACTGGCGGTTTATTTGGCGCATCCAGTGGTGCACATGTTCTCCAGAATGTAGGGAATGAGACGGGCCTACCAAACACCCCTACAGGTCAAGGGCAAAGCCGAAGTCAAGTCCTGCCGAAGGCGCTCAAACGCCTGCCTAAGCTGCAGAACCAGAGGTTTCGGAAAGATCCACCTGACCTGCAGTTTGCGATACCCCCAAGGAAGCAGGCGGATCACCTTCTGTCGCTATATTGGGACTATGTCGACAGTGTATACCCTTGGTTGGACAGGCCCTTGATCGAAAATGCATATGAGACTCTATGGGTCAAGGACGGTGAACTGACCATGAATGAAACGGTCTTACACTGCCTTCTGAATCTCATGTTCGCTACATCTTGTGTTGCGTCTCAGGGCGAGCCTCCTCTGGCTCGCTATCAATCTTCGGTTGTCTTCTTCGAGCGAGCACAGGCGTTGATGTCTTACCAACTGATGGATCTCTACAACTTTGAAATTATTCAGGTCCTCTTGTTGACAGCGGTGTACCTCCAACATGAGAAAGAGCCCCAGAAATGCTTCCGAATCATTGGCACAGCAATTCATGTTGCCCAAGAGCTGGGACTACATATCCCTGAAACAACCGCTGCAATGGACAGTCCAAAAGAACGTGATCTTGCACGCCAAGTTTGGAATGGATGTGTTGTTATGGATAGGTATGATATAAGGGCCGGAGTTTAGAGTGTGTAAGCTGAATTCCGTCTTAGAATCTGCGCCATGACGTTTGGCTGCCCCCTCAAAGTCCCTCAATTTGTCGCAGAGCAAGGACTGAAAACTCTGGCGCTCAGTTCCATGGAGGTCTCTAGTGAAACTGTGACCACAAGTCTACCCTCAAAATACAACTTCTACGTCTCATTCTGCCGATTACACCATATCATTTCAGAAGTCCTGGAAACCTTTTATATCTCCGGTGATAACACAAACGAACGCCAACCCGGAAGAGATTCCAAAAAGCGGGAGGAAAACTCTTCTTCCCTCTTTTTTGACAAATTCGCGAGCCTTTTTCGCATCGAGTCCGCACTAAATGACTGGGCTCGTAATCTGCATTCGTTCTTTCAAATGCCGTCGGAGCTGCAAGATCCCACGCCAACGAAACACATAACTCGTGAAGCAAATGTATTGCGCGCTAGGTAGTATCTACCGTTTACTTGACATCCTATAAAATACTAGACACTGACAAACTCTGTTCCATTGTAAAGGTACCTTTCAGTCCGACTTCTCCTTTTCAGGCTCTTGCTTTTACAAATCCATCAACAAAAGACCGAGAATACCTCAGGAAACGGCCTATATTCAGATGATAACCAGATTATGCCACACGTAGTTTTTCAGTGTCAAGTGAACTGCACAAAAGCGGCTGCCGACATGATTGAATTTATCGTCCGGAACTCCCCAGAGCAAAAGCAGGCGTACATATTGCCATCCAACTGGTACACTGTCTCATGTTAGCTTTATATCTCAATTCAGACCAATATCGTGAACTGACCATATGAAAGATGTATACATGGCTGTAACGAATCTGCTCGCAGCCCAATCCTCCCCACAGATAGTGGAGTATTTCTCCGTGGTTCGCTTGCAGGGCATATTGGAGCAGGCCCGAGGAATCCTTAAAGATTACGAGAAACACGCCCCGCTGGCTTCAAGGTGCAGCTCTGTTCTCAAAGTGATCGAGCAGAATATGGGCAGGCGGGAGTCGGTAGCAGATCTCGCTTCCTTAGAAGCACCACAATTTGCCAGGGGGAATGATAACACATCTGCGCGTGACTTTGTCCCTGGAACCCAGGAGCCGCAAACTGCTATGGTGGATGATTTGACAATGGTTGAGAACTATACTTTTGATTGGAACGAGTGGCCTATGTTCTTTGCGCAGCTGGACGGCGATACGGCCCCTATTTGGTAATGATAAAGTATGGTCTTCTATATATGATCGTCTATAAGTGAAAGGTTATAAATCTATAAATTACGTTCACGATTATTGTACAAAAGACATGGGTCAAACACGATGCAAATTCCAGGCTCATGCACGTCCATTATCGGAAATTATTTCCGTTGCCCGTCACCATCTGTCACATCACTCTCCAACTCGTTTAGAGCCACTCAATGCTTTGCTCATGATAGCAATTAGGAACGGAAGGTGTCAACCAACGAGGCGTGACACCAGCATCACCCAACTGAACCACGGGCTTCAGAAGTTCCATGCGACCCCATGGTCCCTCCTGGAAGCTAGTAAGGAGCGACTCAGGACCAGACTCAAAGTACTGAGGGAAGACACTCTTCCAGCCATCCATGACAACGAGCAGAATCTCCGTCACAAATTGCGAGGGTCCAATGTGACCCCATTTGAACAATTGTCTGCTCCGTTCTACCACCTCCGGCGAGTATAGCCCGATCTCCGGCTCCAGATTGATCGTATCGGCTTTCACCAACGAGCTTGTGACCCGATACGAGTCGCCGTGTCGTGCCCGATCCCGAAGTGCCATCAGCGCTCCCAATGCACCCACCAGACCCGTGGTCATGTCGGAGATGGGCAGTGGAGGGAGAACGCTAGTCCCGTCTGTAAATCCTAGGGAGCGGCCCATGACATATGATGACCCGGATGCTGCGTCGCCGATCTGCTGCCAGCCCGGTCGTTCATGGTACGGGCCGTCGGGACCGTAGCAGTTCTCTTCAACGTACACGATGCCCTTGCCGCGGTTACCGGCCATCTCGAGGAGATCGTTGACACCGAAGCCCTTCCGCGCGATCGCGTTGGGGCGGAATCCTTGAACAAAAACATCGGCGTCCTTGATGAATTCGCGTAGTCGCGTCTTGTCTTCCTCCTTCGTGAGATCAATATCGATGGTGCGCTTTCCGGCGTTTAAGGTAAGTTGCAAGACCTGAGGATTCAAATTAGCATACAGTGATTTTCCAACGAGAGTTGAGCAGTTATTGTGGACTCACGTTAAGATCCACCAGGCGACTGCAATTGACACGAATGACATCCGCACCAAGCGCAGCAAGGGTGCTACCGATAACAGGACCAGCAATGATACGAACCAGCTCCACGACCTTGATTCCTGCCAGCGGACGCTTATCATTGGCGACCTTGGCATGAGGAACAGGAGGGGTTGGAATAGCATGCGATTGACGCGAGTAATCGACCAGCGGGTGCTCTGCAAGTCTCTTTCCCATCATGGTATCTGACCACCCTTGTGGCGTGAAGCAGATACTACCACAGAACCCGTTCTCGACGTTCAGAATCTCCAGCTCATCTGCCGTCCATTGCTCGACATGTTTGCTGATATACTCGTACGCTTCATCCGAGGTCCTGGCTGGATACTCAGGATCCATTCCCAAGGCGCGCAGGACGGGTGCCGCGTCCAAGGAGCCGTGAATCTGATACCAAACGCCCGGTGTCTTGGTCTTGTAGATGGCTGTCGATCGTTGTCTGAGGGGGGTTGCCTGCCAGCCTTTCTCAAAATCACGATCGAAGAGCGTGGGTAGCTTCCCTGACCGGACTAGCTCAGACATATCCTTTCCCTCGACGGATGCGGCGAAGATTGTCCCCAGCCAGATCGCTGCATGATCGGTATTCACTGTGACCTTCTGGGTGCTGGCTGTAGTGCCGTCGCGGTCTTCGACAATCTCGTGCGCGACAATGCCGCACATAGCGTGTAGGGCAGAAGCGACAAGAGGCGCTTTGAATGGGCCGGGGATAACGGGCAGCTCGCTGCCAATGAAGTTGACGGTTTTCCATAGTTCTGCGTCCTTGGTGAACCCAGGCGTCCGTTTGGCGATGTACTCGAAAATGCGACTAGCATCCTGCGGCGCGGGGAGGAAGTCCTTATCCACAAAGGTTCCGGGGCCGTAGATGTCTGTACTCGACGTTGTCGCGTGAGAATAAGTCATTGTGAAGTGTGGCAATCGCAGTGAAAACAATAAATTCTGTCAAAGAGCGAACGAGATATATGATTTCAATTAGGCAGGGCTATCCATATGGCGAAGGAGACGGCTACTATTAAGTTTTTAACTACTATGTCTCCATACGCCAGTGTCCCCATCAAACCGTTGAATATCCCGGGACATTTACAAATCCTGATTCCGAGGTTTCAGATTTGGGAACCCGAAGTTCGGAACCAGCGGATGTCGGCAAGCCGAAACCTCGGAATGCACTCCGTTGACCTAAAATGGAAACTTGCCCTGGACTATTCGATGGATGCCGAGATAATGCCGGGGGTATCCCGGCTGCCGGGACTTCGCCGTCGATCGTCGTCATGGCGTCCGATGTGGATATTGCCCAATTGGGAAGCGGAAAGGCGCTTCCGAGGTATGAGGCGTTGCGAACAAAGGATGACCGAGGCTGGCGAACTAATACTACGCCCTGTTAGTTCAATATATAGTCGTTATGACAGTCCAACGGTAATGTAGGCACAAATTTGCCAAAATCTAATTATGTCTCCCTCCATCAAAACAGTCGGTGTTATTGGCGCAGGCGTCATAGGCGCCAGTTGGACGGCCCTCTTCCTCGCAAAGGGACTCAAAGTGATTGTAACAGATCCAGCACCAGGAGCTGAGTCTAAAGTCCGTGACTATCTACGGCAGTATTGCGCCGCGGTACCGAATGCCACAGTTGATCCTGCCACCTGCTTAGGAAATTTCACATTTGTCAACGACATCGACCCATACCTCGGAAGCCTAGACTTAATACAAGAGGTTAGTTTTCGATCACATTCTCAGCCTGTCCTATCTTATCTATCGATCTCTTCCCAGTACTAACCCACCATCCCAGAACGGACCAGAGAGGGTAGACTTCAAACGCCGTCTCTTCGCACATTTAGACGCAAAGACGCCCTCACACGTCCTTATCGCATCATCCTCCTCCGGCCTCCCAGCATCACAGTTTGTCACAGAATGCACAAACAACCCAGCCCGCATTCTCATCGGACATCCCTTCAATCCTCCACACTTAGTGCCCCTGGTTGAGATTGTCCCTCACCCGGGAACGAGCCAGGAATACGTATCAGCCGCATACCAGTTCTACCAAAGCCTAGATAAGGACCCAGTGGTTGTCAAACAAGAAACGCCCGGGTTCATCGCCAACCGCTTGCAAGGTGCTGTCTGTGCTGAGGCATACAGCCTCGTTTCAAGAGGGATTGTGTCCGCAGAGGATCTTGGTAAGTATTCATCTTCCGTGCATTCACGGGGTCAGTCGGCGCTAACTTGAATAAGATAAAACTGTCACATCTGGTCTCGGTCTCCGGTGGGCCTTGACAGGGCCCATCATGACGAATACGCTTGGTGGCGGAGGGGACTTTCGTCATTTTATGGATCACCTGGGTCCGGCATTGAAGTCTTGGATTGATGATATGAATCAGCATCGATTCGACATGGCTTCTCAAGATAAAGTTGATGCTCTGAAGGAGACAGTGAATGAGTGGGTGTCGCAGGTTGACTTGAGGAAGAGAGAAGCGGACCGTGATGCTCTTTTGGCGGATTTGGTTAGAAGTAAACTGGACCAAGCAGGAAAATCGTGATGAGACAGGAGCCGATGACGATAGGAAAACAAAACAACACTATTGAGCTCGAAAGATAGATTTGGAGCTATGTGTACGCAAAGCGCGAGAGATATTAATTATTATTACATGTGCAATAACACGGTGCGAATGCAAGCAGCACTAGGTAGTATCAACGATACGGGCTGGTTAGCAGGCTCATCATGATCGCCAGGTCACCCGAGCACTCGATGACTTCAATAAACAGTTCATTCAAGTGAATCTATCTTCATGACATGCAATAGTCTTCGAAGCTGTTCCTCACTTCAGTGGATATGATAATTCATCTTTTGGTTATTATAGTGGCTTCGGCATTCTTGTTTTCTATGGAATACGTTAATAAAAAGAAAGGAATAAACGGGGTCATATAATTTACAACACGTAACTACAGGAAGTATACATGTGATTTCTCGCTATCCATCGCGACTCATAATTTGAGAATACTAGTTATCTCATATAATGTAGCATCCTAAGTTCAATTTATAATTCTTTACGCCATTGGAAGCAAATGCAAAAGAGAAAATAAATTGACGGACATAAAATCGTTTTCGTATTTCATTGGAACCCGCATGGTCCCGCCCCTTCCATGAAATCGCAGGCAGTTAGAGAACATACAGATGCATCCTGCAAACAATAAGATATAACATGAAAAGAACTGGTAAAGTCAATATCATAGTAAGAGCGCTGATAAAGTTGATCCGACCGAATGGAAAGAGATTTAGAACAGAAAAGGTCCATGGGGCGTGTCCAGAGAGCTCTGAGGATCTACTTGAGAGTGATGATTGTGTACTCGTCAGCATCATTATAGCTATCGCTCTCAACCTTCTCTTTTTCTTCCGGGAAGCCAAAATCGTCGTCACTGTCTGAATCCCAGCGACATGCTTCCTTGATCTCTTCCCAACTCATGTCGCCCGACCACTGCCGGATGTCGTCTTCATGGAGAGGCACCGAAACATCCTCCACGGTATTAACGTTTTTCCCGCGTCGTACAGTCACCAGTAGTCCTTTTCCGACTTCATCCGGGCGCATAAGCTGCGCGTCCTTGTCGACTCCAAAGGTCTCGAGATTTTCACGGGATGGCGGCTTCTGCTCGAAAATTTCGCGTGTCTTAGGGTTGATGACCGAGCATGGGATGTTGGATTGAGTGGATCGGTAAATCTTGACACAACCGCCAGCGTCTACACCATCTCGCTGAGCTAGATCGCGGCTCCAGGTGCTAGGCTGGGGCTTGCGCCAGTAGGGGTCCGCAAGAAATATATCCATCCTTGGGAAGCCAAGCATTGTGGAATTTCCCGTGATGTAGTGCAGTTCCCTCCATCCATCGCCGTGTTTGACTAGGCCGCTCAGGGTATCATAAGAAACCTCAGGACAGTCAGAATTGATCACTGTAAGTGTGTCAAGGTTTAAACCGGGAAGTAGTTTGAGGGCCCAGGCGAGTCTGTAGTACACATCATCCTCATAATCAGGTGGCGACAACATGAGTGGATGAGAGCCAACACGAACCCGACGGATCTTTTCAACCACAGTTCGAGGCACTGAAGAGAGCTTGTCGAGCAGGTCCCTGACTTCTTCGAAGGCAAACATGACCTGGCCGAGCCAGGAGTCTCCAATCTCTCGACTGATAAGACGGCAAGAGCGCAGAATCGCCAGAGAATTGGGTGCTGGCTTCATCCGCTTGGAGTTGATGCGACTGGTCATTCGCTGGCCGTGGGCAAGGCGAGTTGAAGTGAAAAGGTGGCCGTAGATCTGCAGGCGTACCTCTGCTGGAAGGCGCAGGAGCCGAGAGGAGACATCTTTCTGTACGTGTGAAGTGGGCATTCTGTGGGATTTGTAGACAGGAATTGGAAGACGTGTTTGTTTGAAGAAGATATGGCAGATCGATGAAACATGTCATGAGGAATGGAACTGGAAGTGAATGACCTGCTTGATGATCGCCAAGTCACTGGACTGACTAGTCCGCTTTAGGCCAGCCAGCCGGCAGCCATGCCACCTAAAGGGAAATTTCACCTATAAGCTGGAATATAATGAAATTAATAACAGATCAATTATAATTAACTATAGGGAAATGTAATAAATAAGATTAAGCTTCTTTAACCCAAAAAGAAGCGCCAAGAAGCAAAAACATACAACAGCAGGGATTCACTGGTGGTCACCCACCCAACTACTAACCTGCCGGCGTGTGGCTTAAGTACGGCTGAGCGGACGGGAAGCCCTGTTCTCCACACCCTGTGGTCGTATGTATTAGAAATGACAAAGTAGTGGAATATATAGTGCAATTTGATTAGTATTGTCGCTCCATGCTGAGCTTGAACAAAACATGCTTACTGGTCTTTGTCAATCTTACTGTTGGAACAATATTGTCAACCAGATCAGAGAAGTGGAGGATCTTGACCTAATCTACATACCGCACAGCACCTTGCTTGGCCTAGACTTGGCCTACCATTCCAAATGACATACCAATGGATCAGGAATGCATAGGTGTAAACAAGTGGAACTATAAATGGCTAGGCAGATTGCAGTTTAGAAATGACACTTCACTTTTACCTACCGAGCATATACCTACATTCCGTTGCATCGATAGGATATCTGCTTAGTGCAATGACCAAGTCAACCGACACTTACGTTCTTCTCAAAGTCTTCAACAGGCCTCAAGTTCTAGTCCAGCCAAAAATTCATATATTTTAATTTATTCTAATCAACACATTCTCCTTACAGCGTTGGCAAGCCTCTGCCGTGATATTAATCCGGTCTCGCATTGTGCGCCCACTATGACCGAGTATAGTTAGAGAGAGAGCTTGAATCGCTTTCAAGCTGTTTTCTAACGCAGAAGAGAATCTAGATTGTCTTAGAGTTTGGTAACAATTGTAGTCCTGCATGAATTCGTTGGTAGTCTTACAGGGTCCCGCTGATACTCGAAGTGAATAAACAGCGGGAAATTAATCCGTTCTAATACAGCGTGAACAAGTAAAAATAAAAGAAAAGAAAAAAAGTTAAATAATACAACACCCTCCCGTTTTGCTGAAAACGACGGTGGACATAAGGAGGTTGACTCGGCTCGTTCCACGAGGGATTCGGGTAAGTTGGCGATTAGAAGAAGGTTTTTCTCACGACCTGTTCCTGAGTTAGCGATAGTTCCTGGCGGAGCGAGGGAAATCAAAAGACAAGCCAGGGAGCACAAACCGCCCAGCCACCGGCAATCGTCGCCACGATGCCACCGGAAATCATCATTGGCTTCAGACCCCGAGTGCTCTTGAAAATCATGCCACTCAGAGCACCGGCCACAATGCTGTTGGCAGAGTCGTGCTTGCCGCAAGCATAGCCAATCCCGGAGTTGAAACCGTTGTATACCATGGCCACCACGCCGGCGGAGTTGCCGAGGAACGGACCTCGCCGCGTGACCGAGTTCAGAACGCCGTTCAGTCGAATCTTGGGGGGCGCAGTCGCGGGGGTCTTATTCAATCCTTCGGCCAAACCCCAAGCTCCCACGACAGTCAGCGCAGCGAGATAAGTGGTGCCGGTGCCGTAACACAGGTCGTCGGACCATCCTCGGGACGGTAGGACTGATCGCGAGCCGGGCAGCTCGTCGAGGGCGGAATCTTCGAGAGTGATGTAGTCAAGGGTATCCTGGTTCAGGCCGGACAGGGGATGGAGCTGCGTCGGGTCGGGGATGGCGACGTCTGAGAAGAAGGAGCTGGCATCCGGGGCTGACGAGGCGTCGAATTCGGAGCCCTTGGGCTGCTTGCGGCCACCGAACGAATCCCAGATGAACATTGCGAAGAAGGAGAAGAGGGAAGAGAAAAAAGATTAGATTGGTATAGGGGCGAAAGACTAATCGAACCATCTGGTAGCTGGTTCCTGCCGAAGTTTCCCTCAGGATAGCAGTAGCGCGGATCAGTTTTATGAGGTAAAGCGAATGATTAGAGGCATTGGGGTTGAAACAACCTTAACCTATTCTCAAACTTTAAATATATAAGAAGCCCTTGTTGCTTAGTTGAACGTGGGCATTAGAATGAAGCGCTATTAGTGGGCCATTTTTGGTAAGCAGAACTGGCGATGCGGGATGAACCGAACGCGAGGTCAAGGTGCCGGAATGCACGCTCATCAGACACCACAAAAGGTGTTAGTTCATCTAGACAGCCCGACGGTGGCCATGGAAGTCGGAATTCGCTAAGGAGTGTGTAACGATAACATAAGCCCACCAACGACACCCTCTCGCCCGATCCATCCGATATCGATGTCTCCCATAATCATAAACCATGTGTCCGACATCGCTAACAGTGAACCAGCGTAGCACTGGTATATCCCAGTACAGAATTGCTGAGCTAGCCAATATGTAAGGGTTGTCGGTCCACTCGAGGACAGCGGGATGACGTCCTACCATGGACGATACGTGACATCGCGTTGAAGATCGGTTGCCTGGATGGACAAGGAATATGGAATATTGGTTTCCATTATCGTTACCCGACAGAATACCTAGTCTGACGAAACTAACGTATCTGTGGTCTCTGAAGACTTGCTGTGGCGAGATCGGGGGTGACATTTGGAGGATTGGTTACTTATATATACCACAGCGAGCTATGGAGCAGATCAATGAGGGTATGGAACAATCCGAAATTGTGGAGAGACTGAGGTTTGTCTTAGAGAGCACGCAGGGGAATGCTGAGGTAATGAAGCCATATCCAAGACAGCAAGCCGTTGCCCATATAGCTTATAATTATGGGTAGGAAAGCCGAGGTTGCAATACAGAGCTAGGACACGATCCATTATACACCGTAATGTTAAGGGAGATTGTCAGCCAATTGAGAGATGTTTCTAGCATCAATTTGAATAGATAATGATTGCTTTAGGAGGGTTCCAATCTCAAACAGGAAGTTTACTCTGTGGTGTCTGATGTTGATCATTTTTTACGTTTTGTGCTTGTACGCAGACATAGTAATTCCAGAATCAGTCGCCGTGTCAGTTATGAGAAGAAGTCAAGAGTTCCTCGGTTGGCTGGGGACTTTATAGCTGAGTATGCCTATGCGAGGGAAACAGTAAATAAATAAGTTTAAATGTGTGATCCGAAATTAGGTTATGACATTAGATAAAGTGACAGTGACAAGGCGAAACAAATCAAATCAAACAAATATTAAAGGCTCTCAACGAGTAGTTACCTTCTAGCTCATTTCTTCGCAACCTTCTCCAAAAGCATACCTGGACTCCATCGACGGATCCGAAACAAGTAATACAAGACCGTGGCCATGAAGATATTGAACACAACAAAGACCCACAGCAACCCAAAATTGCGCCATCTATCTGTCCAATAAATCCCCACAGAAGCCATATACTCATCTGCGACGCTCAGCGAACAATAATTGCAATCCTTGGTCGCATCAGGATTCATCAACTGGCCTCCGGCGGCTTCCAGCATCCCACCCAAATATTGCTGACAGGTTTGACCGGAAGGCGGATCGAATATTGTCAGCTCCTCTGTGGAGCATACCACTTGTCTTCCATGCAATTGTGTTGCGGCCATCCCGCCTATCCAGTAAGTAAAAGGTGAGACACGGTACATGAACATCCAGAACCCGGGAAGCGCCGATTGCGGTTGCATGACACCACAGAAGGTCAAAGACATGGAAAAGAGCAACACGACAATCGCGCTGCCTGTGATAGCATCCTCGATAGCCGCAATGATCATATGCGCGAATGTGCTAGCGTAGACATAATATTGGATGCAGAACAGAAGGACTAGGACTTGTCGGTCAGATGTCTGACCGTCTCCTACGACGGCGTAATAGTAGCAGGCAAAAGTGAGGATACCACTCAGTATTTGGTATGGTATCTCGACAATGATATTGGCGATCAGAAACGCTTTCCAGGAATACGCTTTGCTTGGCCTTTCACGGACCTCGTAGAGGGCGCGCTGGGTTACAAAGACGGGCATCACCTAGAATCAAGATGTTAGAGTGCAATTGGAGGCATTTAGACCCGGGAAAAGTAGAACCAACCTGCTGAACGACCGAGGCAAAGATAGAACAAATCATGAACAAGGAGAAGATCAAAACCTGCATGCCCTGTAATGACTGCTTAGCGTCATAGAATGAAAATCCAATAAAGAGCCCGGCCATGATAGCCAATCCCCATTTGGAAACGATGTACTCAGGCATGCGCCAGTACTGCTGAAACGTCCGACGGGTTACAACATAGAGCTGCATCCACAACGGCGCTGCGAATTCGGACTGGGAGGCACGGTCGTCGCTGCTCTCCTGTGGTTTCGCGGCCTGCTCTGCATGGATCCGGTTGATCTCCGTTTGGATGCTCTGGCTCTCGCTGCTCTGACTCCAAACATCGAACCAACTTTGACCTCGACTATTAGCACCTTCATTGACCACTTCGATCATGTATTCTGCTGGATTCTCATCATCTGCACAGTTCCGGGCGCCGTTTGACTGGAAGTAATCAAGTAATGTACGAGACTGGGCTCCGATCGGTCCAAAATACGCGGTCTTTCCCCCTTTGGCCAGGAATAGCAACTGATCGAACTGTTGAAATAGCATGGCACTCGGTTGGTGAATAGTGCAAAGAACTGCCTGCCCGCTGTGTGCAAGCTTGCGGAGGAAGGAGCATATGGCCCATGAGCTCTGCGAGTCAAGGCCACTAAGAGACGTCAGTTCTGTTCAAGTAGTCTTTTGACCATGTTCCGGAATCAATAAGTCACTCACCTGGTCGGCTCATCCAAGAAAAGAAGTAACTTGGGTTTCGCGGCCAACTCAACACCAATTGTCAACAGCTTCCGTTGCTCAACATTCAACCCCTGACCAGGAACACCGACGACTGCCTCCGCAAACTCCTCCATATTCAACATAGCGATCACTTCCTCGATGTAATCGTATTTCTCTTTGGTCGATACAGATGCAGGCTGTCGTAGTAGGGCGCTAAACCGGAGGGACTCCCGGACCGTTGCAGTATCCAAATGCAAATCCTGCTGCTGGACATATCCGGTCTTCCTTTGGAAGCTGACGTCCAGAGTCCGTCCGTTCACAAACATGTCACCTGTGATGACACCCATAGAGGTCCGTTGAGCCAATACGTCCAACAACGTGGTCTTCCCGGCACCACTAACTCCCATGAGGGCGGTTAAGGTACCAGGCTTCACCCACCCAGAGACATGGTCGAGGAGTCGCCGTGGCTCCCCCTTGATTTCAATGTCATAGCATATGTCGCGCCAGGTGAATATGTCCGTCTGCGGAGGTATGGTGACCCGGGTATCCAGTTCCTCTGTAGGAGATTTAACAGATTCCAGCTTCATTGAAGTCTCCACGTCTTTCGCGTGTTTTCGAGGCCTCTCTCGCAGGGCGGCAGGCGCATGGCCGCGGCGGAAAACGAGCGCTTCCGCCATGCTTGCGGTTGAGGAATTCAACTCGGAAGCAAGGAAGAAAATTGCCATGAACGCAACGAGGAACGCAATCAGGATTCCGAAGTTTCGCCACACATGGCCATAGCTATAACTATAATTAGCCATGATATAACTATCGCCACTAACAGTGAGCGAGCCAGCTTCCGACCCCGACGAGGAGCAAGTGAAAGATCGGCCGGACCGGTTGGCTGTTGGCGGGACGAGCTGGGCACAGGGGAAGTCGCGGCCATGGAATTCATTCGCAATCAAGACTTCAAAAGCGTAATACACAGGATTAATCCAGTGGATCCAGTCAAACCACGGATGCATGGACGGAACTGGTAACACGTAGCCTGTATATACAATCAAGGCTAAAATCATGACGCCGCCGATACCCATGGCTTGAGCTATCGTTTTGGTGGCTGCTCCGATAGTGCGAAAGACTGCGCTCATGACGAACATCACGATGAAGGTATGAAGGAAGTAAATAAAGAACTGAGATGCCTCGCGTCGTAGGTTTGTCATGAAATACATCGTAATGTTGAAGGCAACGGCAAGAGCGAATTTCACGGGGATATCACTGACAACTCCGGCAATGGCTTCAGCTGCGGGATGATAGAATGCGTAGGAAGCATGTTTCTCAATAATGGGACGCTGTGCGTAGAGATTGTTGATCTCTGACATGGCCATCAGGGCATTCAGAAGAACGGCATAGAAGAGAGTAGCCCCCTTGGACGCGAAGCCAGCCGTCGTGTCCTGAGACCCGTAAAACACGGATCCCACAATCAGAGCCATCATGATGTTGCTGATAATCGTGGAAATCGTGGATGTTCTGTCATTCCATAAACGTTGATATGCCCGTTTGGTTGTCAATTTGATCTGCATAGGCACGCTAATCAAATATGGAGATCCAGGTCGTGTATGTTTAGCCTGCACCTGAAGTTTCCGCTCTTGGAATTGAGCTCCAGCCCCCTTATCGTCCGGGGACGGGTGAGAACGTTCGTATTGCGCGATCTCAGCTTGGAGCTGGTGGTACTCACGGGACTGAAGCCAGTAGGTCTCGAATTCTTGTGGCGTTCGTGGTACCCTGGCCTCCATCCCCTGTCGTGCCCGTCGTTCCTGCGGGTTGGTAACAGATGCCAAGAAATCTCCTGTGGTTTGTCGTGCAGGACATTCCCAGCCCTGCTCCTCGAAGAAGGGCTTCGCTGTGGTTGCAGACCCGAAGAAGATCTGCCGTCCTTCGTATAGAACAGTTACCTTGTCAAAAGCCTCATAGATTGCTTGGCTGGCTTGGTATGCAGCGACAGCATGAGCAGAGCCCGCCAGGTCTGCGAATATCCGGAGGGATTCGACGAATTTGAGAGCCGTGGCGGAATCCAAGCCTCGAGTGGAATTATCCCAGGCAGCCAGCGGTGCATTCGCAAGAGCCATCTCGGCAATGCTCACACGCTTTCTCTCTCCACCCGAGACTCCTCGAATGAAGTCGTTGCCGACTTTTGTGTTGTACGTATGACTCAATCCGAGGACTGCCATGATAACTTGGGTCAAATGCTTGGCGGATTCCTCGCGACTTGCACCTTGCAGCCTCCGGGATGACATTCGTGCAGCTGCTGCGAATTCAAGAGTTTGCCCGACCGTCAGGTGAGGGAAATGTTTATCGATCTGTCCGGAGGATATAACAAATTAGTATGGTCCTACGGCTAGGATTATGGGTTCTGACACGTACCTCTTGGTTGTACACCACTTCTCCTTTGAATTCCTTCATCATCCGGGACTGAGAGACTCCTAGATATTACAGTTAACATATTTGATACCCATGTAATTTTGAATCTATGTCGAGTTAGTTACCATTGTAATGCAGGACGCTCTTTTTATCCACATCCAGACCATACACTTCTCCACACAGAGTCTTGAGAAACGTACTACACCCAGCCCCAGGACGGCCCAGGACAAGCAAAAGCTGTCCACTTGCCAATAGTCCGTTAAAGTCCTTCAGAATGAGTTTGGGGGGAGATCTTCGCTGTCGCCAAGCCTCAGACACCTGTGTAGGTATACTGAACATGGAGGTCACTGTTTCTTGTAGTTTTAACGCAGCTCCGGAACCAGACACATTCAGGTTCTTGAACACAATTCCAGCCCGGGAACTGCTCATCCCGTTCTCTCGGGCACCTTTTATGACCCATTTCAGCCATTTCTCCAGGTCAAACTCAGGCCCCTGCGGGTTAATGGCAGGGTCATTATCGGTGATTCTTCCGAGCGAGTCTCCGTCTCCTGCAGTAGAGACAGTGCATGGGTGTACACTGGAGCGGCGCTTGGACCTCTGGGAGTGCTGAGATGCTATTCTCTTTAGATTGGCGATTTCATCTGTTTCGATCCTCACGGTGGATGAACGATGAACCGTAGGGCCGTAGACGGTAGCAGAACTATGAGTTGCATCTTTGAGGAGGTTGTCTTCGTCTTGATCGTCCGACATTCTGCCTAGGGTGAAATAAATTCAGAGTATTGCTAACGAATGATGAGGCTTTCTTTCGAGAAACAGAAAAATCATAGTTACTTTTCAGAAGTGGGCGACTGCGAGCATTTTATTCCCAGTCTACTCCTTTTCTTGGACGCTGGCTCGCCTCGTCCAACAGGGATGTTAGGTCCATTTCCTTGACATATATTCCGCTTAGTTAGCTACTCCATGTCCGCTACATGGCAGGATTCAGGCCAGTCACGCTCTAGGCTCTCACATCCTTCGGTCTCGTCAACATTCCGGGGCCGAAATTGGGATTTTTAAAATCCTTTAATTCTCTTGGTCCGGATATAAGTCGCCGGTCCTTTCTATTAAGGGAATTATGATCTTCTCGTCCGCTGACTCATCGGTCAAAAGACTTGGCATTACTATCTCGCGATGAGCTCAACATTGATAATGTCTCGGATGTCCGGGATTCCTTCATTCCTGTGAGAGAATGTTCGGTTGACCAGAGTCATTCGGCACTCAAATCTCAACTGAGAGAGGCTGAGCGATGAAGTTAACTGCTCGGTTTGTGAAAATGCCGCGTACAGATCTGTGTTCGGATAGTCTGAGCAGGTACTGAATCCCTGATATTGGCTGACGGAATATCAATTGGCCGGATGGTGTAGTTGGTTATCACGTATCGTTAACACCGATAAGGTCCTGGGATCGAGCCCCAGTCTGGTCATTGCTTTTTTTTTTTTTTTTTGGAAACATCAACCCGTGGCCTGCGTGTACAGTGTTTATTTTCTGTCTATTATTTGTTCTCGTTATTCCTTTTTGTTTTCTACTTTTTTTCAATCTGCAGAGCTCTGGTTTCATAGGGTGTGAAGTTATCACAAACAAAATACCATCCTTCGGTGAGTCACCAATATCAAGGTAACAAGCTTGCACATAAGACAGGTATATCTGCGCCCAGTTTCACTTGTTTTGGTCAGAGTTTCTTCACCCAGGGGATGGGTATTGATCAGAAAATCTAATTCCTGTGACCATTTCACCCTGATCTTTTGGTTTAACTACAGTGCATCTAGGTCATATATATACAACCGCTCCTAAACACTCACGTACCACCACTGTTGAAATCGTAGGTACAGGATGATGACATGCGACTGAAAATGACGATCTTGACGGCTTGAATTTCTCCAATTCAATATTTTATCTTAGATAAATGAATATCTACAGGTGATGGAGGGGCAGGCGAGGTGTAGGCCTTTTGACAGCTTAACGAGGTGTAATGTACGCCTCGTTGCACTGTCTGGCCGCCTCTCGGATTCCTGTCTCCAGGTGCCTGAGGCATCCTACAGAGCGCTTACAACCACCACTCTCAAACATAGGACGAATATGGGCCACTATCTTGAATGAATGTTTTATACGAAGCAACTATGCATTTATACCCTCAATAGAACAGATACTAACTCACGCCTTCCCCCCCCTTCCAAAATACATCCTCCCCTGCCACCTCCTCAACTTCTGCCCAAACACCTGCAACAGCAAGATAAACGCCAACGACCCGAAAGTGATCGCCGCCTGGATTCCCAACGCCCGGGCAGCGCCAATCCCCTTTACCCATTCGATCTGGATATACGTCGCCATGAACCCGCCCCAGTTACGACTCGCCGTGACCCAAGCGCCGACTTCCCCCGACCCCTCGGGATAACAATCAAGTAGGTAGGCGTTCACGGCGGTCGTAATGATCATGAGACTGCCGCATTGGAGGGCCGCGAAGACCGCAATCACCATGTAGTGCCAGTGGCGGTCGAATGCGAAGCCGAGGATGATGAGACTGATACAGCAGAGGACGGTGGCTGGGTAGACGATGATGAGACGGGCTTCGGGGTGCAAGCGGCCTTGGTGACGGTGGGTGTAGAATGTGCCAACTGCATCGTGGAGGTAGTGGCCGATGAACCAGCCGATGATAACGCCGACGATGCCGAAGAAGTAGAAGTACCCTGTGCATGGTAAGTCGGTGTTCGGAGGTAGGACTGGATAAGGGGGATGACCTATTCCGCGGGTCGAGAAGCCGTAGTCGTTGGTTAGCCAGATCCCGATCGTGGTGTTGACTCCGATGACCCATGCGAAGCTGAGGAAGTAGAATATCAGGACGATCAAGACAGGGATCTTGGTGATGGCTACGATAGGTCGCATGACGCATTGCAGAAAGCTTCGCTGTCGCCAGAGTTGGACTTGCTGAGCACCGGTGAGACGAGCGAGGTACGATCCTCGAGGGACCTGGTGACCTTTGCGCTCGAAAAGCGTCTCATCGAGGAGGAAGACAAGAAGAAAGGCAACGGCAGACATGATCGTACACAGCCAGAATGCCCACCGCCAAGATACATCGGCGACGATGAACGACGTGAGCAGTGGCCCCAGGTACGGACTCAGGATAATGAAGAATTCGATGCAGTTGATCACTTTGAGATGCTCATGGAAGAAAAACATATCTTTCACCCAGAGAAGAGCCGCACCTTGTCCGACGCTACAGAACAGCCCGTTGATTATGCGAGCGGCGAGATAGGATTCGAAGGATGTGGCCGCGGCCGACCAAGCGCATGTTCCTACCATCACAGCCTGAAAGATGAGAAGGATTGGCATTCGACCGAAGTATCCGACCAACATTACCACGATCAGTCCGCACGCTCCGATTGTGAAGAGGTTTCCGACGACGGCTCGTTGGACGTGCTCTTGGGGGAGATTCCATTGCCTGCATTCAGCTCATTCAATTAGATCGGGCTTTCAAAAACATAGTTGTCCACTCACATGGACTGGGGAATAACTGTAATAATCGCCGTCCCGCCCGTATAATCTGCCAGAAAGGCAATATATGCCATTATTCCGATGATGAGCCATTTTTTGCGAGAACTCCAGTTCAACGGGTCATCCGGCGTATCCAGCGGCTGGGGGATAAGAACGTGTTGGCCATCTGCGCTTGTTTTTAACTCGGATGCATTGTTAGGATACCAGTTTGGATCTGTCACATATCCTTCCAGGGCTTCTGTCTCCTCGTCAATACCGGTGGACTCAACCTGTAACGGAGGCTTGTCTTCGGGGTTTGTAGGAGACATTTCTGTGGGAAATGAAGTACGCCGAGCAGAACGGTCAGAATGACGTGGGCTGAGAGCTGGGCAAATATGCAACGGACAGTCAAAAGGCAAACAGAAAAAGAAAAGCAAAAAACAGGCAAACCCTGGGGGACACGACTGGTATCATGTCGCACTGGGTTCAGTCGGTGACCATCAGCTCCTTAACGAATTAATCTAACCCCCTGTTCGCATTCCCTTCAGATTGCGTATACGATGTAACCCAGACAATTACACGGTGCCTACAATTTTAGAGACAGAACACTTCTTGAGATATTATCTGTGCCCCGCGAAGTAAATTCAATTGCAACCCAACTGAATTGACCGATCCAGGTAAACGCCATTTCCAAGGGGACACAACGGAAATTTTGCTGATCTGTTAGATAGGTGCGGAGTTGGCGCAGCTAAGTCCATCTACTAAACCATAAAAACCACCAAGCCACGACGATCAACGATAACGGGAAATTGGAATTCGTGCCGTCTGCAGGGATTGTGAGCGCCTGAAATGTTTAATCCCAGTAAGCCTCTGGGTCGGCGCGGCGGAAGTTACATCGTCCCGTTCCTAGCGGCCGAGAGCATGCAATGCGGCGCAGGTCGTAGTATCTGTAAATGATAAATCACGCATATTGAGACATAGAGCAATTATTTGGTCGGTCACCCCGACGGAATATGGCATGGGATAGCATTTTCCGGAGGTAAAACGTTGGGATAGCTATCATTCTGAGGTACTCATACGTGAAAATCTTCTTGCTTAGCCTTCTCTTACATTTATTCTATTCGGACTCTGGGGTTACACAGAAAGAGACATCAACCATCGAGATACTAGTATTGACTTTGCCGTAGCCCCTTAATAACCAACCCCTGCCTAGATCAAAGTGTGTATCGTTACGTAGTAGAGAGAAAGACGCTGGTTGTTGTGGCCAAGAAACCCGACAGTATGGTCTAAAAGTTCCGAGGCAAGATACTACGCGGGCATCTCGAACACTGAAGGCAGTGATATAGAATGAAGGTAGTCCAAGGTTCTCTGGTAAACCCTCCGTTGCAAGCGCATCAGACGTCATGTCAGATACATACGGAGGCCGAGGACCTCTCTTGCTCGGCCTGACATGGGCAGAAGCATCACTTACTTTAGTCCTGTTTGCCCTGCGAGCAAAGACAGCCTCAATATGCCCACCAGAAAGCATGACATCCGGTATTTTTGGCCTGCGGTGGGATTTTGTTTGGGCGCTTTTTGCTCTGGTGTGTTCTGTCTCCCCATATTTGAGAGCTTCTAACATTTCTAACACTCTAGAAGATGATTGCTCTAGGAGCACAATGCACGATGACCGTGAGCGTGAAGTACGGACTCGGAATGCACCAAGATCTGCTCTCGGATTCCGATATTGTTCAGACAAACTTCTGGAGCTGGGTTGCTCAAGCGATCGGAATCGTGGATCTGGCTGTTGCGAGGTGCGCAGTGATTGCGTTCCTACTGGCCCTGCAAGCACGTACTCACCGCAAGGGACGATGGGTGCTGTTCTTTGTGGGTGGAATCCAGGGGGCCATCAATATTGCCGAGATAGGTGTTATATTCTATCAATGCGACCCACCGTGGAAACTATGGGATATGAGTGTTCCTGGGACTTGTGATCTGATCGATATCTGTCTACATATTGGGTACTTCCAAGGGGGTAAGTGTCTGTCAATGTAATCAAATGTTGAAGCTTCTGATCTAACGCACTAAACAGCTGTTGGAGCCGCCGCCGATATATTCCTGGCCTTCTACCCGATCTACATAATTGGAAGACTTCAGCAAATGAGACTATCGTTGAAGGTTGGTCTCTGTCTGCTGATGAGTGGTGGCATTATGTATGTATCTCATCGTTCTGGCCCTTTGGTATTCTCCTCCTCCAAAAGAATGCGACTAACATTCAATGCAGAGCCGGAATCGCAGGAATCAACAAAACGATCGCCATCGCCAACATCACCGAAGCGACGGACCAGACCTACTCGATCGCGCAGCTAAACATCTGGGTCCTCACCGAGATGTGGTTCATCCTGATTTTCGGCTCAATTCCGGTTCTTCGGCCGTTCTTCGTTCGGTTTTCGCAGAGCATCAAAAGCACTGCATATGGGAGTTCGCGCAATCAGTCCATGCAGCCGCATTCGGGCTCGAACAATGATGCTTGGATGTATTTGCGTGATCGGCCAGAACGGTCGTGGGTCTCTCGGGGATCGGAGAAGGGCGGCAAGGAGACAAATGTATTCAGGAGTAACAGTCAAGAGGAGATCCTAGGTTTTGAGCTTACGGATCAAATTGTGCCTGCGCGTAAGATGACAGTCACGGAGGAGAGGCATTGAATACCTTAGCTGCGCTAGTATTGACATTATATTAAGATGAATCAATAAAGGGGTCATATAGAACCGGGTATACCCAAATAATTTGGACTTAGATGCCGACCTATCGTTGGAAATACAGAACAGATCCTCGTCGCTTTTCGTCTCCATTACGGAATACAACTATTCTCCACTGGTCCCGGGCAAGAAGAACCAACCCCAAGAAAAAAACAAAAAGCAATGACCAGACTGGGGCTCGATCCCAGGACCTTATCGGTGTTAACGATACGTGATAACCAACTACACCATCCGGCCAATTGATGAAAAAAGGCTAAAATTATGCCTATATAAGCCGGGACATAATCTCAACACTGCCAAACACTCACAAAATATTCCGTTGACCTGATGAAGGCTACATATTGAAATCATCAGACGCATTGCGGTATGCCTGTCCCACTCCTCGACTGTAAATCATATTTTCAGGAGATATATCCATGTACGGAACGAATCCATACAGGACTTTTGTCTCCTCTACCAGACAAGATAAATATCCAGGGACCAATAAATAACGGCAACATATAACCCCAACAACTCTACTCCGAAAATCCACAAGAAAGGATACTACCTCAATAAGTGAAGATTACGCACCCCTCAATCAAACAAAGTCCATCACATCCTCCTAAACGTGATAAGAAAGCACCGTCCCCAAACCCCTGTCGAACCGTTACCCGTTCCAGCAATGCCGCAGACTCGCAATGACCCCCCAGCAAGGATAATCCTGCGATGTACGTACCTTTGTCTTCCGAATGTAACGCCAATAGATTGACTCCTGAGTTCAAATGGAACGAGCAAAACAAGATTCTCGTTCCATGAACAAGGCGCTTTGACGTCTGCGGGCTGAGATCATTATTTAAGAGATAGATAAACCCGGGGTTGTGCTCCCCCTCACCCTCTACTGCACGATCATTATTCTGAACTGGCGTCAAATTAATCAGAGAAGAGCAAGATGACGATTTTTGACGACATTGCCAACGTCAAAAAACTAGCTGAAGCAGAAGCAGCCGGGGACGTGAATGCCCACGGCCAGCTGCTAGCCGCGATCCGCAAGCTTCAGTTAACGGCCGAGAAACCGGTGGAGACGACGTCTCGGGTCAATTTTCAGGTATTCTTTCAATAAACCCCTCAGTTCCTAGGCAGTTGAATTAACGGGACAGATTATGCAAAATATCTGCGTCCGCGTTGCGACCGAGAAAAGATTCCTCCATGCCATTGCAGAAAGTGACAGCCCAATTACCTCGGCGGAGATGGCGCGGGGAACCAAGACGGAGGAATTGCTCATTGGTAATACAAATCTTATCGATCTGGATACTGTGGATGCCAAAGTGTCAACCGTGTTAACAGTGTGATCAGTGCGCGTGATGCGGGTTTTGACGGCGATCGGCTTCGCGGATGAGACGGCACACCAAACGTACGCTGCGAACGAGGTGACTCGATTTGCGATCCTGCCAGGGTCAATTGCAGCCGTGAAACACCAGTGAGTTTGGGTCTTCCTCATTGGGCTGCGATGGACAGGCTGATAACTAGTTGCTAGCTTCGAGCCTGACTTTGGCATGGTACGTTATCGCGGAATCCGACCGAACATTCTACCTGCTCCGTACGAAGGAAGTAGGCCGATACTGACCAAAAACAGGGCGCGAGACTAGTCGACTACATGCGCGGCCCTGGTGTCTCCCAGTTCGCCGACCAGCCGGATGAAGTCACCCTCTTCAAGTACGCGCACGGGTTCGACAAGATCTTCGGCATGCTAGAGGTCAACCCCGAGCAGAAAGAAGCGTTTGACGAGTACATGGCGGCGCGACGACTGGTGCAGCAACCGCAGTGGTTTGAAATGTATCCGGCGGCCAAGAGATTGGGGAACGTACGGTCGCAAAGCGACTCGGTGCTGCTAGTCGACGTGGGCGGTGGACCAGGTCAAGAAATGGCGCGCTTCAGGCAGCGACACCCCGAAATTGCAGGTCGGATCGTCTTGCAAGATCTTCCCCTGACATTGAACCGGATCGAAAAAGTTCCGGAGGGCATTGAGCCTATGGAGTACGACTTCTTCACACCGCAACCAGTCCAGGGTATGTCATATCACGTGATCCCAGGGGGAAGAACAGGAGGCTTCTGGAAAACGAGCGAAAAAGTTGGCTAACGCGGGGGAATCACAGGAGCACGGGCATATTTCCTCCGGCAGGTGCTGCATAATTGGTCCGATGCCAAAAGTATTCAGATTCTCTCCCGAATTGCAGACGCCATGGATGCGGACTATTCGACGCTGCTGATCGACGACTATGTGCTTCCCGATACCGGGGCCCAGTTGCGGGCGGCGGAGATGGACATCCTCATGTGGTTACATACGGCGGGGTTAGAACGGACGGTCTCGCAGTGGAAAGCGCTATTTGATGCAGTTGGACTCGAGTTAGTGGGGATTTGGAACACCGATAAGAGCGATGAGTCAGTGTTGGAAGTGCGAAGGGCACAGAACAGGGAGAACAGGGAGAACATGGCGGACGGTGGACCCGCGATGGTGGCAAAGCTCTGAATTGAGGGGGGGCATCAGCACTTGGGGGCTGCAGGTCAATGAAACCGGATGGTTTAGGTGCGGTCAGTATGAGACTACTGAGACAGTAGGTTAATAATCACGAGTCGGTGAAGCAATTCTTGACATTCAGACCGAAAGGCCCCACTGACAAGTCAGGCACCACCGAGTGATTGGTGCCAGATCAGCAAATTGGCGGGGCACCCGCCTTGCAGCCCTAATTAGCCTCACGTTCTGGCGTATTCGGTCCCAGTCGGTCCCAGTCGGTCCCAGTCAGTCCCAGTCGCGGTGGACTGGTCACTCGCTCGACGGGGCCTGCCATTATTATCCCCCCCTCAGTCCAGCCGGGAATCCTACAGTTGGAAACCATGCATCATGAACCCTTTCAAGAAAATCGATCGACTCACCCCGGAATCCTCCCTTGACAGTACGGGATGGGCTACCAAGATCCTCGACAAAGCCATGGTCGCCGTCGGCTCCTATGGCGACAAGGCCGTCTACGGAGCCTGCGCAGTGGGCATGGCCGGTGCCATTCATGCCGCGGCGGCAGGCGCGATTGCCTACCAGGTGGTCCAGGGAGTCGGGCAGCTTCGCCAGATTGCCGGCCATCTGGACGGGATCAACAACACTCTGGCGAGGGATCATGCCCTTAACGCACCGCCAGCGTTCGCCGACTTTGTCTATAACATGGTCAAGAACATGATTGGCAGTTCGTCCTCTAGCGCTTGGTACTTTGTGTATCATCCCGACACGTACTGGACCCATCATTTCTCAAATCAAATCCGCTCCGATGGACCACTCGGCAAGCGCTTCATCGGCATCTTTCAGGATCTCGATATGGTCGTCATCTTCATGCGTGCCATGAGACAGGCGCTTGCATCAGACCCCAAGATGCAAGAGGATCCCCCGCATTTCAAGCTTCTGATCCCGGCCTACTATCCCATCGTCATTACATCGCCTCTTCAGTTCCCCAAGGATCTGGAGCCCTTCAGCCTCTACTGCGACACGCACGACGGACAGCCCTTGGT
Source organism: Aspergillus affinis (assembly GCF_023601865.1). Classification (NCBI taxonomy): domain Eukaryota; kingdom Fungi; phylum Ascomycota; class Eurotiomycetes; order Eurotiales; family Aspergillaceae; genus Aspergillus; species Aspergillus affinis. The sequence goes on along the minus strand of NW_026515798.1, from coordinate 284,003 downwards.
CTGGATGAACTTACCTGGGGTCGAAAAAGGAATACATGACAACATCGGGCTTTACAAGCCCCCGCAAAGCCTCCTCAGCAAACGTGAGTGTTCCTCTGAATTTGTGTCGCCTGCTCTTTACTGATGGTATGTTAGTCTTCGGCTCGAAACAGAACACAGGCCCGCGAACCTTGGGTACCCTCGGCGACCCCGACGGAGGAAAGCTGTACGAGCTGACCGATAGAAACGTCAACATCGAGCATCTCGCTGAGGGCGAGAGGAGAAAGTACAACAGAAGGGCCTCTCGGTCAGCCAGCAGTCTGATAAGAGAGAATCTGGCCCGCCTTGAAGACGACGCACCTCCGGCTTACGACCAACATTCTTTCTGCAACGGCAATAATCGACCCCCCAACCGGAGAAACACCAGCGCCGGCAGCGACCAGAAGAATGAATTTGCCCGATCCAGCAATGAAGAATACCCCCGATATGAGAACAACAGAGAGTATCAACGATATGAGGCAGACGAAAAGACGAACGAGTTTGCCCGAGTCAGCAATGAAGACTATCCCCGGTACGAAAACAATAGAGAATATCAACGATATGAGGCGGACGAAAAGACCAACGAATTTGCCCGAGTTAGCAATGAGGACTGTCCCCGGTACGAAAACAACAGAGAGTATCAGAAATACGGGACAGATGAGAAAATGCCTCTTTGTGGACGAAACGAATTCTCAAGATGCAACAGCGAGGAGTATCCCAAGTATGCCAACAACAGAGAATACCAGAGATACTCCGATGACGAGAAACGCCCCAAGTCCGAGAAGAGCGAGTTCGAGCATCGCCAGAAGAAGCAATATCCGAAATACCCCACCGACGAGGAATACCAGAAATACCCCGTTGACGAGAAACGTCTGAGATTCGAGAAGAGCGAGTTTGAGAACTGCAGGAATGGGCAATACCCGAAATATGAGAACGACAAAGAATATCAGAAGTACGAGGTGGACGAAAGGCCTCCTCTCTGTGGACGAAGCAAGAGCCAAGAATACTCGAGATACCACAGCACCAAAGAGTATCAGAAATCCGGCAACGATGAGAAATCGCCGAGATCTTCTCCGAGATCCTCAAAAGATGCATTCGAGAAGCGCAGGACCGACGATTACCCCAAATACAAGGAGGACAAGGAGGATCCGAAGGATGAGGAAGATGTGGAGTCGTACAAATGGAATAGCGACGACGACATGGACAACGCTTCCACCATTGCGTCAGTTGCCTACCTCGACGAAGACGAAGAAGAAGGAGAGGCATCCGATCGGAAGCCCAGGTATCATTCTCGCCGACACCACAGGTCGTCTCCCCGTTACAGTACGACATCTTTCGTCTCGAGCCTCGCTCCCACCGAGAGTGTTTTCTCCTCCACCCAGGGTTCCCACAAGGGGTACCGCAAGAAGCGCAGACGCAGACGCAACCACAGCCGGACTCGATCGAAAGCCTGAGCCGGCATCGGTATGTACCCATATCGCGTTCCTGATCAGAATGGGTGGACTTCTGCTTGTCTCCTGCACCTTTGTACCAATCTCGAGTGTTGCTTGGTTTCTTTCTAATATTCGGAGAACGCGATTCTCTTTCGTCAACTTATGCATAATGGCCCTCTTCACCTCGATCTCCGTTTTCAATCGTTTTCCGTCGAATTTTCCCGCATCATGAAGCAAATTGAGATATGAATATAAATGACAACAACCATATATGTGCAATACAAATTACCCTTCGATTTCGTGATCCAAACCATACCTTTTTCGCGCGTTCAAATCAGACCTATTGTTTATCAGCAGCTTATCCTTCAACGAGAGTTTCCTCCTACACCTGCTTCAGCAACACGCATGTCAAACATTGTAACACAGTCGTCGATCTCCACATGTCGAGATTCATGGCCCGCAGGTTGCAGGAAGGTCAAAGCAATCATTCGCGACCGCAAGGGGCAATGTCCAAGCTGAGCTTTCAACCTCCAACACCACTCCACATGACATAACTATACATGAAAAACAGTTGAAACATAATGAATGATAAATCAGCTAGTACGCTAGCAGCAGCATGGCAAAATACATTTCCTTAATCTAGGGAAGATCGCTGCGACAAGAAAGTTGCCGTCCAGTCTCTCAGCCGATCATCAACGAAGGTGCTCCGAGAACCAGAGAAAGGGGCAACCGGTCGAGCTCAGTAACCATTTCCAATTTTTCGTTTCTGCATTTTCCTTTCGCTAAGCTCGCTTGATGATCACAAGTACAAAGGGAGGTGGAGTTCGTTTCCGGGGTCTCCGGATCTCATGCATACATGCAATGCATGCATCGGGCGGGTACCTCGACCCTCAAATGACCGCGACGAGGAATTGGAATTTGACTCATCTAGTTTCGTAATCACCTTACCCCTCCATTTCTCTGAGCCGGGGATAGTTAGCTATCCTAGAGGACTGACTAACTGAGGAGAGAGTCAACAGTTTGCTTCAACTAACACACTGCCACGGAACCTATTTGGCTGTACTCCGAGGGATTTCCATCTACACATGGAGTCCTTGCTGTAGCCTCGTTCTATTGAACTCGGGAGTACAACAGAACGGTAATGTTTCCAATGTCGGCATAATCGATAGTGTAAATAGAGCTAGGGTTGGTGTAGTTGACGAGGGGCCTATTCTCGCCCTTTCCCGCAGACGTCATCAAATTCGTAGATCCCAACCACTTTTCGTATACACTCAACGCTTTGTTTCGGTCTCTGTTGTCTCGAAATACATCCACGATTCGCGTTTTCGTTCGTCGCGCTGTTCTGCGTATGGTTTTATTGTTCTTCCTCGTCGTTCTAATACTTTGTGACCGTCTGAAATATGCTATTCCTTCCTTCAAGGTTAGGAAAAACGTGTAAAAGGGCCAGAGCTGGGTTGTCTGGGGTGGAAGAGGGTGTCGGCGGGAATGTATATTTTCATGCGGTTTGACCCGCCAGTAATTAGAGATAGCAAACATTTCTCCACTTCAGGAAGCATAGGCTGGCTTACGATTCAGATGGATTGCTTGAAAACTTTACCTTCTCGCTGAATTTACTTTGTTTCGTCCTGGGTGAGCTTGATAACCATCAGTGATCGAGGAAGGACTCCGTTAGGAGCTGATATTCGAGTATGATGAAATCCACTTAGATATTCGTCCATTTCTAAGAACCTCTGGAGCTGGAGCTCAGCTACTCGTTTAAAAAGTGAATATCAGAGACCCAGAGGGCACTTAGACTTACACACATGATACTGATAAATGAATGTGAGTCTTGGTAACCCGTTTTCCATCCCTGTAGGCATCAAGAACCTCATTGACATTCTCGGCCAACAATCCATCTTTAACCACATAGTCAAGTGGCTTGATCTGACCAGCCTCAAGGTAGCCGGAGAGCCGTGACCAAAACCCAGCCGCAAGCTCAGGATGCCCATGAGAGCTGCCAAACACATCACGTATATCGAACCCTGCCTTCTTTCCCAAAACCCTCGACTCATCGACTGGATCACGGGGCAAGAGACGAGCTAGAGCACCTCTCTTGGTGTTCGAGAGGGCATTCAGCGCCAAGAACAGGCCCTCCGGAGGATTGATAGCATCGTAAGCGTACACTAGATCATCGCCGACTATATCGCGGATTTTGGCAACGATCGTCTCCTCTCCAGCATGGCGGTCGATGACATGAGTAGCTCCAAAGAACTTCAACTTGGTCTCGTCGCCACCGACAACCACAATCCGCCCAATGTTTGCGAGCTTGGCCAGCTGCACGCCGAATTTACCGCAGTTAGAGCCTCCTCCGACGATTAGGATTGCCGTATTGTTGTAGTCGAACTCCTTAGCCTCACTGGTCCACGGCGCAGGGATATTCAGCGTCTTGAACAGAGCCACCAACGGCGCAATAACATTCGTCGGCAACGTAGCAGCTTCGTCGTCCGTGATCGAATCCGGAATCTTCGCAATAGATCCTATATCCGCAATGGCGTATTCTTGCAGGCCATTCTGCGTCGAACCCGGCAAGAATGTCGGTTGATACACGACACGATCGCCGACCGCAAGCTCAGCGACACCGAAGCCTAGTTTGGTGACCTTACCAACGACGTCGTGGGTGAGGATGGAGGGGAGATCCCCTTCAGTGAGAAGACCCCAGTCACGGCCCTTTTGGTCGTGAGGGTTGATGCCGGCAACTGCCACTTTCACTTGCACCTGGCTCACGCCTGGTTCGGGAACTGGCCTGTCTTTTATCAAAGTGACAGGCTTGTTGAGTTCCGTGACAACGATCGCTTTCTGAGTGGGAGACATGATGGACTTTTAGCGCGCGATGATTTTATTGAATGGACAAAGTGAGTGCGATGATGGTGATGTTTGTTAGGACATGGTCAACAAGAGTCGGGAGCGAGTATTTATGCAGCACAAGGGTGACGCTTATCTGCTGTTTACTAATTCATTTGAGAGGATGGCAGCAATTTGTCAGGATGTTAGGTTATGGCGCGAGGATTATTAATTGTGAATACGGACTCTTGGGACGGATCCTTCGGGCTGCTGACAGCCACATCCCCCGATAGAGCGACATATAGGATGCGGGAATCCCGGAACTGAATCCTCGGACCCAGTGGTCGAACGAGGTTTGGGGACTGTTCAACTTACTATCTAAATTAGCGTTTACTTCATGCTCACTGTCAATTTGTGGTCAAGCTCAAAAAGTCGAGTCCAATCATGTTCGGTATTTCTTAGATTTAGTAGAGTGCTACCCCAACTAGTTGTCACTGTCCCAATTTTATGAATCGTGCAACAGATCTTGGTACATCACTTTCTCGACAGTTTCCATGGTGTCAAGAACTTTCAGGTCTATTTGTACAGCCTTAGCAAATATCCCCCCTGTTATATTGAATGAGCATTAACTTACCGCCATAAGGAAGAATCTGTGAGGCAATGATCGCACCAACCCCATTCTGACAGTCAGCAAACCAGAACAGATTGGCGAGACCTTCCCAGGAGCCTGCTCCTGCAGCTCTACCAGTGCCGCTTTTCTGGTGGCTTAGCGAAAATGACAGTCCCCAACCCTCCGTCAGGTCATCTGCACAAGGGACCAGAGGACACGGATTGGCAAGGAGCGGTTTGGCGGATGGTGTATACTCGTTGCAGTATCGTGGTTTGTCAGGAATTTGGTCCGTAAACATTTCTTTGTTCAGTCAGAAAAGAGGGCCTTGTTAGTAGATGAGCGGATGGGATTCTGTTTACCTGTTACTGTTTCTGGTTTGAGAAGTCGAACCCCAGTTTTAGGATGTGTTCCATCGTTCAATAAGACCGTTATAAGCTCTATACAACGTGGATCAGTTATCAGGTTGATTTTATGAGCGCAATATCCTGGACGGGGGAACCTACGACAGAGTTCAACTGGTTTTCCAAAGCACCCTGCACCGCCCATGCAGAAGCCTTTTCCCTGATCTTCCGGTTTTCGTGCCAGAAGGGGATATCTATAGAGGTGATCAGTAACACTCAATGAGCCATCTTGTGCTCTTTGGTGCATATATGCGAGATCGGCGACCATTTTTGGCGAAGGGAAAAATGTGATAGATTGAATCCCTATCGGTCGTAGGATGAACCGCTGGAAATACTCTTCCAGCGACATTCCCGTAACGCGCTCCACGAGAACCCCAGCCCAGTCCATGCCGACTCCGTACTGGAACTTAGTTCCTGGCTGGTTGACAAGCGGTCGATGGAGCACGTCTGCCTCATTGCCAGAAAAGTCATCTAAGCCGACTGGGTGAGACCAGTCATTCAGGTTCAGGTCTTCGAATGCGTAACCAAAGCCGGCTATATCAAATGAGTCTTTCTATCCTTCATTCCGGGGGATAAGTAATTGAGGTTGGGGAGGAATGGAGCACCTACAGGTATGATTCAAAAGCATTCGCAACGTGATTCCTCTTTCTTTGGGTACTAAACGAAACCCGCCATCGGAATCACGTTCCAGCACCTGGACGGCCTTCAGCTCAGGAGCTAGGGACTCGATTTGTTCCACATTATCGAGGTCTAGCTTGCTCTGTTCGACCATCTGCATACAGGCGATGCTGGTAATGAGCTTTGTGCAAGATGCCATCCAGAATACGGTGTCTAGGGACATTGATTGGGCTACATCTAGTCCTCTGCGACCGGATGCATATTGAAATAGCATATCACCATCTCGGTTAATTGAACAATAAACAAGTCCGGGGATGCTGGGGGATGAGCTCGAGGTAGCTTGATCTAAGACTTTTTGCATCGCAAGAGTTGTATCTGAGGGAATCGGAGTAGCCATAATGATTGAATAGTCGCAATGCGAGTGCTCGCTAGGGTAATGTTTGATTGGAGCGTAGCAGATTGGATTAGAGACACGAATATATTCTGGATCCAAACCATGAGCAGAGCACTTTGTGACCTCAAACTGGCCTAATGTGCTTTGCCTGGCAAAGCTTGGCGCTGATTCTCCGTGCGTGATTAACTGGGTCTGGCGACCCAGAAGTGGGAGTGGGGAACGAGAATTCAGCAGCGGTCGCAAGAATGGCACCGAGGGATTTCCTCAATAGGCAACCGAAATTGGTGTTATCGTGGATTCTCCACACTCCTGCCTATTCCCACTGTTGAATACGGAGTAGAACCATAAAGAACTCGTTAACCAAAGTAGGAGAATAATAATTAAACGTCTTGGTGACTACTAATTGTCTTGCAGGCTGGGGTTTCTCTTTTATAAGGGGAAGAATTATGGGGCGGTTTAAAGGTAATTTTAGTCGAAAAACAATTCAGTCTTAACTACTCAATATTGCCTTATACGTATAAATCGCTGATAATATCTGTGATAGGCTTGCTGGTGCAGAATGGGATTCATTTGTCCTCTTAACCATCTTGAGTATAACTAATATTGACCTCCTTGCTTGCAGAGTAGAGTGCTCTGGGTAGATTTCATTCTCGAAAAGGTCTGCCTACCTAGACTAGGATCCTAAGTAAGTAAAACGGTAATCAGAAGTTTTTGGCGCCTGCGCAGGATATGGATCTATAGTCTTGCATCGTTTATGAGTCACAAACTATCATCATGAAAACTTTATTAAATGGAAGACCCAGCTCCAACTGAGAACTTTGTCACTTCCTCAGTGGGACCAGTGAGAGAAATAACAACAAAGCACATGTCACTAGTAGTGTTGATTTTATATCAGGTTAGACTATCTTGTAGGTTACTAGCAAGTCCGTCTAGACAGCCCGTCTTAAGTGTAGGAAAAAGAAGGACGGAAATAAATTACGCGCATGGTCATACATTTTTTGATAAATGCTATAATACTCCGTTAAATACTTACGAGACTTGCGATACTAATGCTTCTTAACTTATGGAACAGTCATTATTGTCTCATTATCAACATGAGCGTGGTCAATTCATCATATAAAATTCGAAATATTTACAGCTTGCCAGTTGAACCAAGCCCATTCCTCTGTGCCCCATCATAGTTGATCTGGAAGCCGAAGTTGTCATCATAATGGATCTTCCAGTATCCATCCCAAATCGCCTTGGTAATTGGTCCCACTGACCCCCCTTTAACAGGCTTACCATCCAGCGAAGTGATCGGCATGATTCCTCCAGCGGTGGTTGACATGAAGATCTCATCTGCCTGGTATGCCAGCTCCACAGGGACCGTCTCAACACGAACCTCGTACCTAGAAGCGCGCGCTACATCAATCACACTCTTGCGGGTGATTCCTTGCAGCACGCCACGGTCTGGAGTATACAAGACCCCGTTCTTGACCAGAAAAACGTTAAATCCCGAGCCTTCGGTCAAGTTGACATCTCCATCCGTCAAGAACGGGTACGTGGCACCTCGATCAGCGGCCTCAAAAAGCCCGCGCACAAGATCTCCCCATTGGAGGTTCTTCACGGTCGGGTCGATCGCACTAGGAGGAACTCGGCGCACAGTGCGAGCAATGACCGCGCCCCCACCAACGGACTGGATCTCCGGCTCCATAACCCATACGTAGGGTTGCACAAACATGTACAATCGGTTGACAATGTCTTTCGGATCGGTTCCTCTAACGCCCTTGAGACCACGCGTGACGATTAACTCCACAAACGCATCGCGGATACCGCTCTTGGCGACCATCTCGACGAGAATGCGCTTCAGTTCTTCGCGCGGAAGCGGTACCTTCAAGCGCAATTTTCCACAGCTGACTTCTAGTCGGGTAAGATGGTCGTCGAGGCGGAAGAAGCGCCCATCCCAGACGGAGGGGACATCGTATGTTAAATCGCTGTGCATGAAGCCTTCATCGAGAAGGGGGATGCGTGCGTCGGCGAGAGGAACGTATTCGCCTTCGATCCACGCGATTCCCTTAGCATATGGATTGGAACTGGCCTGGAGGACGGACTGCCTGGCATTGTAGCCGGCGAATACACTTTGCATGGTGGCCATTTTGTGGTATAGATTGAGGCAGTAGCTTGGGAGTTGGAGGATGAAGCAAATCAGGAATTTGGAGTCATTGATCTGATGTCTAGGATGATAGATATATGGACTTTAAGTATAACTGGGAGATCAACATGTACGTAGTGTCTTTCTGTCTTGCGTAGCTTGATGTTCTTGGCGATGGGGACTTGTTAGGGTCGCGCTCAATTTAACCTCATCGGGGAATTCCCAAATAGGAAACCAGGATTTCGTGGCGACACAAGAATAAGCAACGACGGTAATTCGAAGAAGAATAATAATAATGAAAGTTTAACATTAGGCTAGCATAAGTTACCCAAATGTGGCAACTGGGTGATGCTGCATGAAATTTAGTTGCATTCGCCTCCACGTGCCGTCATTGCCTAGATTTGCCTTCCTATTAGGACCATAACAACGGCACCTCTTTCCCAGTCGTGTTCGCTGATTGATAGTTCCGATAGTCCTCGAACTAGATGGTCTCACCAGGAACACTGGGTACCGTATTAGACGATTTATTCCTTGGCCCCTATCGGCACTTGGATTTAGCAACCCGACGCAAGGTATAAAACCACGAGAGAGAAGTGGTGATAGACGGTGTGAAAGTTCCCTAACGCATTTGTATTATATCACCTTCGAGTAAAGATCAACAGAATGGCCGATAAGAATATTGTGGTCATAGGGTACGTTAAACATCGTCCTAGCCAGGAATATCCTGTTTCATTACTGACCCGGTACAGCGCGGGTGTTGCCGGCCTAACTACAGCGCTGCTTCTATCCCGCATTCCAGGATACAAGATTGTGGTGATTGCCAAGCATATGCCTGGTGACTATGACATTGAATATGCGTCGCCCTGGGCTGGTGCAAACTATATGCCGTATGTATTTCCATCCTCACTTCTCGCAAAATAATTGATTGATACCGACGACTGACAATACACAGAGTATCTATCCGAGGAACTCGTGCATCTGAATGGGACAGACAAACGTGGATTGCTCTTGAGGATCTCGCTAGGAACCACCCAGATGCGGGCGTTCATTTTCAGGGTAATTCATTTGAAGCGATATTCCAAGGATGCATGGCTGACTGGTGTTATGAGTAGAATGTCAGATCCACAGCCGCGCGAAAGACCAGGGTTCTGCAACTGCAAACTGGTTCGCGGAGCTTCTTTCACCGAGCCCTTGGTTCAAGGACGTCGTACCAGGTGTATGTTACAATCGATGAACCATGATCCTGTTTGTGGCTAACTGGTTGGACAGTTTCGTTTACTGCCAAAAGAAGACCTCCGACCAGGTTTCGATTCCGCGACAAGTTTCACATCCGTGTGTATTAATACTGCCATTTATCTTCCATGGCTAGTATCGCAGTGTCTCAAGAACGGGGTTCAGTTCAAACGTGCTGTGCTAGATCATATCTTAGACGCGACAGCTCCGTCAATAATCCCCGCGAAGGTTGATCTAGTGGTGAATTGCACCGGCTTAATGGCTTCGAAGCTGGGTGGAGTGGAAGACAAAACTGTTGTCCCTGCGCGAGGACAGATTGTAGTGGTACGCAATGACGCGGGCAAAATGATCGATGTCTCAGGGACCGATGACGGTGACACAGAGGCATGTTATGTGATGACTCGTGCTGCTGGTGGCGGAACAATCCTCGGAGGGTCGTACCAGCTGGGTGACTGGGATCCTCTAGTCGATCCTAATTTGGCCGTGAGGATTATGAAAAGGGCGGTTGAAATGTGCCCTCAACTTACTGGTGGAGAAGGTATAGAGAAATTTGACATTATTCGGCACGCAGTGGGCCTGCGGCCTGTCCGATCTGGAGGAACAAGGATTGAGAGAGAGAAGATAGGTGATACCTGGGTGGTTCATAACTACGGTGCTGGTGGAGCGGGATATCAATCTTCGTACGGATGCGCCCAAGATGCCGTAAAGCTGGCGGCTGATGCGCTAGGCAGACGGGCTAGATTGTAAATATCACACATAATTTGAACATTCTCTTTGAAACAATACTGAACGGTTCATTGAATCGAAAACATTCGCCATGTTTACAGTACAATCGACGATTTTGAGTAAACCCCCCCCTAACGGGGCATCTGGATAATAACTACCGGCTTCAAGGTGATTTCAGGCTGAAGATAGCAGTCATAGAACACACCATGCCACATCATGAACTATGCTTTGAGAAATATAAAGAGGCTATTGCTCGCATGATTTCCTTCCAGTTCTAGATACAACCTGCGTCGAGCGCTCGCATTGGAAGCAGTTTCTCTAACACCCTTGCCACCCTAGATTGGGTAAATCCCCTCTTTGCATTGCTAGATTTGATACTTCAAATTATTCACATAAACTCCCGCATTTGGGAGGTGCACAAAGTGGCAATGTAGAGTGCCCCTATCTGCTCGAGTGACATATTCACCAGGAATCCACCATTCAACGCTCCGTGTAAGCGATCGAGGGAGGGGAAGTTAGTAAAAAGATAACGCAGCCAAACCTGCCTGATAAGATTATGCCAGGGTTCCCAAGTTTCTCCGTTACCCTGGTCTAGCAGGTGAGTATCGTCATGGTCCAAAATACGAGGAACAGTGGTCGGTAGCCCAGCCAACCAAGTCTTCAACATAGCCAAACAAAGGAAGTTTGTCGGCTTCCCCGCACTCCTTTCTTCGCCGGGATTCTAGCTCTTGTCGGGTCCGCTATCCGATTGGAGTGGCGTCTTTGATTGGCGGCTTTACTCATTATGCACCTTTTGAGGAATTTCCTCAATGGCTACAAGGAGTAAGTTTGCTCAAGGTGGCCTTGAATTCTAGAGTTGGTAAAATGGCGCATCCGTCTGCCCGAGGGAGTTAGGAGGCGAGAATGATCGGGTCACGTTGATCCGTTGTTTTGTACTCCATCCAGGGTGTCCTTGTTTGGATACGACAAATGCGGATGTATATATCAGGGTTATTGTGACACGCCCGTCTCCTGTCATCCCTACAACCTCTATCTCGCCTTGTTACGCCTTCCCTCTCAAAACCTGTTTATCCATTTTTTCCCCCATATTTTTTCTGCCAATTTGGTCATTTACCTTTAGCAAGATGGGCTCATGGGATCTGGATGCGGGAGATCAGAAATCCTTCGAGCTGGGGAAACATGTGGAAGATATCGATGATGCAGTTCTCCAAGCCCAGGGCCATGTCGCTGAGCTCGACCGATCTTTCTCATGGGTTGGTGCCATTGGTCTAGCTTACAGGTCCGTGATGACCCCCGCATTAGCCCTCGAAGAAATGACATTGACAGGGGTTTTGCTACAGTATCGTCAATAGTTGGCTTACTTATGCATGTTCCTTTGGAATGGTGCTTGCTTATGGTGGCGGACAGACCGCTGTGTTTGGGCTGATGGTGGCTGCAGTCGTGCAGTGGATTGTTCTTTTGGGGCTTGCTGAATTGGTTTCCGCCTTCCCATCTTCTGGTGTAAGTTTTACATGAATTCCTGGCTCAAGTTAGCATGCTCATCGTTCATTGCAGGGAGAATATCATTTTACCTACATTGTTGCCCCTAAGCGAACTCAGAATTTCGCCGGCTACATTGTTGGAATTCTGAACATCGTAGCCTGGTGGGTGAACACCGCCTCAGGAACTATTTTCACGGCCATATCAGCTTTCGGAATTGCCAAGTTCTGGCACCCTGACTTCGCTGGGACACAATGGCAGGTGTATCTCTGCTATGTCCTAGTCATTATTTTGACTTGTTCGTATTCCATTCTCACCGACCACCACCGCATCTAACTAACCGATTTCGATTAGTAATTCCTATCTTTACCATTCCTCAAAGAAAGATCGACCGGCTTACAAAAACAGCGATGGGTCTGTCATTCATTGGGTTTTTCATTGTTACTATCATATCACTGGTCATGGGACGCGGTCACTACCGTGCTTCTAACATCACCGAGTATCGCGGATCTAGTGGATGGAGCCCTGGACCTGCTTGGTTGTTGAGTATCGGACTTGGAGAGTACTGCTTCGTCGGAATTAGTGCATGTACCCACATCGCTGAAGAGATGCCTCGACCAGGAAAGAAGCTGCCTCAGGTGATGTGAGTTTTCTTTTTCTCCCGTAGCGCCAATCAGTCTGACTGACTACTCGTGTCCACCATTCAGAAACATGACTGTCGTCATTGGAATCCTGACTGCAGTGCCGTGGGTCATAGTCATGGTGACTGTGATTCGAGATATGGAGGCCGTTCAGAAAGCGTTTCTACCCAGTCTGGAGGTCTTCTATCAGGCAACTGGAAGTAAAGCGGTTGCAACCTTCATGCAATCTTATTTGACACTACTTTACTATTGTAAGAAGCTTTATGTCCAATCAACCGATTTAACACCTACTAACCTTTTCTAGCCTGTGTTCCAAGCCAATGGATTACGTCCAGTCGAATAGCGTGGGCATTCTCCCGAGATGTAAATAGGCCCCTTCACAATCAAAAACGTGAATCAAACAATAATTGAAAACAACAGAACGGGCTGCCCTTCTCCAACTACTGGAAACATATCGATCCCGTTCGCAAAATTCCAGTCCGCACGACCCTTCTAGCTGCCGGGTTCTGTGCCATCTATGGCTTGTTGTACATCGCCTCGACAGCTGCGTTCAATTCCATTGTCAACGCTGCGATTCTAATGCTCAATATCACATACACCGTTCCTCAAGGGATTCTTTTGACTTGCGGCCGTCATAGGCTGGCCAAAAGACCGTTCAATCTCGGCCCTGTGCTCGGGTACGCTGTGAATGCTTTCTCCGTCGTATGGTTGATCATCAGCGGAGTTATATTTTGCTTCCCTTCGACGCAGCCCACGACGGTGGGAAGTATGAATTAGTGAGTCTCTCTTGACTGCTCTTGTTTGTTTATTTGAACTATTTTCTGGTGATTCCTGACGAGGAACTACGCTAATGTTGATTTGATTAGTAATGCCGTGGTTATCGTGGGAATCTTTACATTGATTATGCTACTGTGGATTGAGAGAAGGAGGAAGTTCCAAGGACCAAATATTGATTGGGAGGCTTTGAATGCAAGCAACTCTATGTAGTTATTGCTGATTTTATTCTCGATGGAAGCGATACCACGTGGCCAGTCACGAGCACGCTCCAGCCCTACCTCGACGTCTGTTCTTTGATGATCTTATGAATCCTTCACCTGTGTTTCTACTCGTCTGCCTGAAGAAAAATCGCTTCAATAGCGAATAGCTAGTTTTTCGCACCGATATAGTAATGTCGCGTTCAATGACCACTCCTTTGAGGTAGCATGGGTTATTCACCCGCTGAGATCAAGGTCTTGACGGGAATCCAATGCCTACGTAGACGAGCAGTATTGAACTCCTGTCTTATCGAGTCAGAGGGATTGGATCCCGCCTCAGGGTCAGGGTATTCCGATGAAGCGCCCTAGCAGGGTTGGATTATGGCCCTGAAAGCATATTGACTACTGATAATGGATGAGTACAGTGATCGGGTTGGACGGCGTCCTATCCTATGTGAAGAGGGCGCGTAGCAGCTAGAACCCCGCAACGATTCAGGGGGATAGTCAGAGAAGAGCTCGATTCTATGTATACGGCGCGCCTTATGAAAAAGGACAGCTCCGCGGTAGCTCTATATGTAGACTTTGCAATGCAGATTTAGCTTAGGCCCTACCGAAATCCATAATAGTAAAATGGCTCTTCAATCGGATATATCCTTATGAACATCTTGTTCGACAGTATTCACATAACCCTTTATCATTGGAACCTACCCGAACAAATATTGCACTTTCGCCCCATTTCCCGCAGCCCTTGTCTTCTCGTCCACCACTGCTCCCCACCATTTATTCCCTCCCCAAACATCTTCTAGGAGCGTAGGAACTGAATGAAACATATTATATCTGCTCCTCTCACCCCACCACTGACAATATTCCCTAACTACTTCCCGCATTTCATCGTCATTTGTTTCGCTACCGGCCAGGAAAATGGGTAGCAGCAATTGTTTTTGAGTTTGTGATGTTCGTCGACAGCATCTTACGTGGTCCAGAGTTATTCGAAGCAGACATGGTATTGCGGAAGGTCGACTATCGGGCGAGCGGTCCCATTTAAATATGCGCTCAATATATAGTAGCAAGGCGTGTCGCCAAGCCTCGATGCAATGGTGTCGGTCTTCCTGCGCGTGCATAAATTCTTCGGATTCCTCAGGTGTGTTTCTTTCGTTTCTCTCAGTCTGTGTATTACTCGGTCCTGTAGCTGTGTTTGCGTTGGTTTTATCTGTAGAGCTCGCGGGCGCTGACGTCGGAATGGAATTTGGAGACGAGAACGGCGTTCCGTTTTTGAGTTGCTCTTCAATCTGCATGATTGGTGCTAGGTCGAAAGTCAGCCATGTCATGGTGGACGCAATCTCGCTTTGCTGTGCGAGTTGTGCTAGGTGAAATATGTGATCGACTATTTCGCTGGGACACCCAGTTAGGTCGAAGAAAGACCATTTATCTTGCTTTTCGGCTTGCTTGAGACGCTCCAAGTAGGCTTCTGGGAAGACGGTGCCTTGCCGGGATACTAGAGCTAGCGTTGCGTCCCACCTGTGTTGGTCTCGACATTAGCGTTGATTGTCTCTGACATGCATAAAAGTACTTCTGACTGTAATAGAAGTTATGACATACCACACGACCATGGAAATTTGAGCCCTAATCCGCTGATTATTCAGAGCTGATACTCCGCCGCAACTCTCAAGGATTGATAAGACACGAGTCAGGTGCGTGGTCCATTGTCCGGAGGCAGAGATCGTACACTGTCCGTAGGTAGTCCCAATTAGCATTGACAAGATAAGTATTTCTCACGCGTCAACTTACATCAAGAGTAAAAAGAACCAAAATCGGATCCAGCAATGTCAGTCTCTCCCTCGTTAGTTGACCATTTCGAAGAGTATACTCCAATAGTTTCATGGCTTGGCTTCGATGCTCCCTTTCTTCCGATGACCAAGCCCCAGTGATCTGGCTCAGATGGCGACAGCAGAGGGCGAGGATGGCATGGAATAAGAGTCGTGACCCCTGGGGCAGAGGCTTGCGATAGCGAAAGGGGTTCAAGGCGGTATCGGATGTCAGGGGTAGAATGCAGAATTCTTTGTCATCTAGACAACACCATCATGTCAGAGCTGACCAGTCCATAGATTATCTTGGGCACTTACACAATTGCAATAACGCGTCGTGCTGGTTACCAACTTGTCCAGCTCCTAGTGTTCCTGCAGTCGGGTCCCCAATTGGTGCCCGAAATGTAGATACCACACCTTCTGTGGGCGCAATGTCTGCGTTCAAGAATTGTAGGCCGTCTTCGAAAAGGTCTTCCAAAATGGAACCACCCGTGGTGTCATCCGGACGCTCCATTATTTTCATGCCGTTCAAGTCAGTCGTCGGGGCCTCTGCCTGAAATAAGGCTTGTAGATAATCTTGTTGCACCACGGACAGCCCAGGATTTCCTGCCCCGGGAACAAACCCCGTGAAATCGAACAATCTCCCCGGGGTTTCCAATGCGGTCATGTCACCAGTGGACTCTAGCCCGGTATCATTAGTTACTTCTTCTCCTATCGGGGTGTCGGTCCTCGCTGTGTCAAAATTCTGCAAATACGCATCGTTCGGCACCTGGTCTACCACCCGTCGTCGCTTCCGTTCTCTCTTTCCCCCAAGCACGAATCGAAAAGGTCTAGACTGTCTCGCCCTCGTAGCTCGCGCACCTCTTGGCCCTGCGTTACCTTCCTCCGCAGTGCCAGTAGCCGGTCCGACACATGACCCTTGTTCGCTGGATTCGCCTCGGTAAGTCCGTCTTTCATCCCAGGACAAAGGAGTGGCGAAACCCCCGCATTTCTGGCCCTGGGTCAGACAGACTGTGCATTGGGGGCGCTGCCTATCGCATTGAGCCCCGCTAGCGGCGCAGGTGTGGCAATCGGTCCGGGCAAATGCGAGAGAATTCGGTTTCCTTCTGGTTTGGGTAGTAGGATTCATGTCTGGCGTGAGGGGGTTCGCCTTACTACCTCTGGAAAGTGTCGTAGGGACCGGGCCTAAATAAGGAAGGGGATGAACACGGTTTCTTAACATGGATATATATGTTTCTTTGTCTAATGCAAGGCATGGGCGTTTGGACAGGGTTGTTCGAGGCCAGGAAAGTGGGCCGCTGGCTTATTTACCCGATGTGGTAAGTGAGATTTCACTGCCAAGAGATCTACATCTCCAGCCTACAGTCTTGACTCTTGGAAGGGTGAGATCACTGGAGAACTGGTCTTCCCCTCTCGTAGTGGGGAGTTAAAATCCGGGGTGATAAGAGAAAGATCCTTTCTATGGCGCCTAGGCTTTACCTCGCAATCTCAAGCCAAGCCATTTCCCCTACATTCCACATCGCAATCAAGAATGTCCTCCATCACATACCAAAACCTCCCCGGTCCAGTAGGCGACTGCCTCAAACCTCTCTACGCAACAACAGCCAAAATCCCCGTCTCGCAATCAACCTGTCTTATTTACACGAGCGGCCATATTGGTCTCGATCTTGCGACCGGTAAACTAGTCTCGGAGACACCCGAGGCCGAATTCGAAGCCATCTTCAAGTGCCTGGATGCGGCGCTGAAACACGCCGGTGCTGCGCAGGGCCTGACGCAGAGTTATCGATTCACAAGCTACTTAGTCCACGCAGAAGACGAGAAGATCATGCAAGACGTATTTCAAGGAATGTTTCCCGGACATACGCCGACTTGGTGTACGGTTCTTGTTAAGGAGATCAATGTGAAAGGCATGCGGGCGGAGATTGCGGCAGAGGGCGCGGTTTTTGAGTAATTATGGTGGCAGTTTATGAGGATCTACTATAGAGAGTTCATAGTCATTGTTAGTGGGGTCAAATGCGACTGTCTATCGTTTTCCAACACGCTAAACTTTCGAAGTCCCGCGCTCTCTTTCAACCGCATAGCATTAAAACGACCTTCTGTGCATATACTCATGAAGTAACAAACCTTTATCCATACGTTTGTACCGTTCATGCTACGTCACTTTTTGTCCACATAGAAAATGACTTGATCAGACCCATTTGAAGACCTACATAAATCTCGTCTACTGCAGCATAGTCACACAAGATAAAGTGGAAGATAAATTTGCATTCTGAATCGCTATATCGTTTCAACTTCCGCCATAGCTCATCACCATGAACATAGGATACAGTCTGGATTTAGTTGTACAGTCCACCATTAGCGGACAAACAAGACCCGGTAGTCCACTTCGCGTCATCGCTGCACAGGAATGCCACCAGAGGTGCGATATCGTCGACCTCTCCCACTCTCGCAGCGGCAGGGGTCGACTCAATCAAGGGCTGCATGTCCTTCAAAAACTGCTCATCGCTCTGGAACCATTGATCTGTAGTTTGTGGTCAGCTTCCCTTTTCCAAATCTTACAAAGAATGGCTTCGATAGAAGTGAACTCACCGGTAGCAATCGGTCCCGGATTCACGCAGTTCACAGTGATTCCATGGGACTGGCCGAGCTCCTTCGCCCACACGCGGACCAGCGCCTCGTTAGCTGCCTTAGTAGCCGCGTAGACAGTCTGACCCGCGACTCCGAGACGGGCGCCGGCGGATGAAATGAACACAATACGTCCACCCTTCGCAATATGTGGGATAACAGCCTTGGTCAGGAAGATGGGGCCTTTGACGTTGCAGTCGAAGTGGGTGTCGTAGAACTCGGGTGTCGTGTCAAGGAGATTGGCTTCGAGACCTTGGGCGGCGCTGCGGAGTCACATTATACATTAACATCTTTTCATACGGTTCGAGCGAAATCCAGGATTGGAAATACTGACTTGTGAATCAAGATTTCAATCTTTCCGGTCGTGCTGATCGTCAAAGCAGCGTCAACTAGCGGCTGGATACCCTCCGGTTTGCTAACGTCGGCTCGAACAAGGACAGCTCTCGTGCCGATCTCATTGTTGATTTTATCAGTCACCTCTTGCGCGCGCTTCGCGCTGCCTTCCGACACGTAATTGACGACGACATTGGCGCCTCGCTTGGCTAGGAGGATTGCAAGGCCCGCACCGAGACCTCTTTGTACACGGGTCAGCTATCGCGCCGCGGGGTTGCACGAGGGGAAGTATAGAGTCATACTTAGAAGATCCGGTGACAATGGCAGTCTTGCCTTTGAGAGAAACGCCGGAGAAGTCCTGAGACATTGTGCTAAAGTTGTAATTTCAATTGAATGTTTGGAAGAGAATAGTAGTTATGGATATGAGATGCAATTGCAAGATGCACACAGTCGTGCGAAGAAGGGCCTATTTGACTTCTTTTTTTCGCGCCGACAATTTACTGACCCCGCATTATGTCACTGATTGCGATGGTTAGCCATAGTTTCTGCTTTCTCATCAAGAACGATGAGGGACCAAAATTACTCGCCAACAGAGTTGAGATTATCTCCTAATGGGGAAACCGAGAAAGTGGCGCTAAAGAATTTACTAACAAAGAAACGCTCCACCGAGTGGATCCCTTTGCAGGGGCCCGAGTTGAGGGAATTCTCTGGGTCAGGACGTTCTTGGCTTGTCATTTTTGCTGCGCGTGGGAGACTTTTTGTTACACAAATTACTGTTGAGTGTTCTAAACTTCCCAGATCAACCTATCCAGCATCAACACATACGAGGTTGAGATCTCGTCAGCTGGCCTTGTCACATTGCACTTGCATAAACCTAACACAGGGATCTCCTTTCTGATTTTCCAATGGTCTCAATTTGGAAATTAAAGATGTGAATTACATGTTCCTAGCCACTCCCGTGAAATCATCGCCAGTCCATTCCTCAACCAGGGCATATCCAACGTTGCCAGTGCATCGAACCCATGGTCTCCGTCCTGCGTGTGGAGAATTAACTCGCTGCCTGGCATGGTCTTTTGTACGAACTGCGCAAAGGTCCTCGATCCTTCCACCGGCACTGCAGAGTCTTGTTCCCCGTGAAGAATACATATTGGCGGTAGTCGAAAGCTCGGATCTCGTTTAAGTTCGTCCTCAATTCGTAACATTGGAAACAAGTATCTCCTGGTTCCGAATACTTCTAGAAATCGTCCATTTTGGATGATGGAAAAAGCAAGTTCTAGCCGATTCGGTGGATTTGCCGCGGTGATGCAGGAGACTCGGTTTTGCCTCATCGCAGCGATCATGGCTAAGTGCTTGTCGACAACTGATTCTGCAATATTAGGGACTCCCACAATGGGTTTTGAAAAGGCTTTAGTGTAGAATGTCGATTCCAAGTCAAGCATTGGATACGCGGCGATCAAAGCCCGGATTTGGGATGGGTATGATATTGCGAGCTGCGTCGCAAGATATCCTCCTTTAGGCATCTTCATGTCAACTCATTTCACTTTAATAGAATCAATGTGGTTGCTTACCTGCACTCTCTCCCACTAGAAGGATTGACTGGAGGTTCAAGGCTAGTCCCTGATGGCCAGCGTCCTGCATCACTTGGTCGACCGAGCCGTCATGAATCCAGCTCCAGAGGTCGTGAATATCCTCCAGTATCTGATTTCCTGTCACTTCCGGGAGTAGTCTATAGTTGGGCGAGATAATGATTGCATCATTTTGAATCGCATAATCGAGGATCCAAGTGTTGAACCAGGGAGCGTACAAACTTGACCCCGTTACCTGATAAAAAGTTATAGTCCATCCAACAAATGAATTTGACGCAAGAGTGATAATGACATACTAGAAATCCTCCATGGATTCGAATAATCACAGGTCGCTGACCAGAAACATTGCCATCGCGTAATGTTCGCGGAATCAGAATATCCGTCGCGATTTGGCACAGACCATCAGGAGTCTTCTTATACGGAGTATTGATTATGTTGAATGTGGCATATTTTTCGTTGCTGTTCAGCGAGTCCAGCGCATTTAGCAGGTCGAAGAATGGCGGGCTTGGCATGTCTGCGATTTTGTTATCAGAATTTCTGATATGTCAGTGCATGCGACACGGTCATGTTGTCAAATATCGTTACCAGCCTCTGTCCGACGTGTTTCCACATACCTTTCTGTGGTTCTCTGGTTCCGCTCCTCTCTTCGGTAGACTGTGTCAACTTTCTCTCTACCGAGACCGTCCCGGTGTAGGGAATTCGATGGAGCTACTAGTGGGCTGCCCCAATAATGCTTGTGTCAAAGGGATAATAACTCATAACTTCGTGATTACCTCGCGGAAAGACGAGACATGCAGGATACCCACTTTTCTCTTTTTTCCCAAATGCGGAAGGCGGGCTTAGTGGCTGTAGTAATTGGACGACGGAGTCCCATTTTCAGTGTTTGAGATCCACCGCGTCCCATGGAACCCTCTTACTGTGTAGGGAGTAATAGCCGATGCTTACCCTCGACTCTCTACGGGGTACTCTCTAGTCTACTCATATGACTTGCAAGCTGTTAGAAAATGCCTTGGCGCGGAGGTCTCAACATTGTCACCCCTATATAAAACGATCTTATGTATATAGGCATCAGTCAGACATAACAGTCTAGTGGGTCTCGAATCCATATCATTGTTCCCAATCTTGTTTTCACTGCTCAGCGCTGCATTCAGACGAATAATCTCTCACAATGAAGACAACCACTGACGGTTACACCTGGCGAAAAGAGACCGGAATTAAGAGAGGTGACCTCCACTGCCGAGGTGTCGTTGAGCCGCGAGAGAAGTACACCGCGCCAGCAGGTCACATCTTCGATGCCATTGTTATTGGTGCTGGATACAGTGGCTTGAGGGCTGCAAGAGACTTGACAGATTATGGTAAGTGACAAACTCGCTTTGATATTACACATCAGTGGCTAACTACATAGCAGGGCTCTCTGTTCTCATGTTGGAAGCTCGGGACCGCGTCGGTGGACGAACATATACTGTGGAATCAAATGGTAACAAGATATTACACATATTTTCATGGACAGCCGGTTGCCCAATTGTCAATTTTTCTAGCTGACTCTCTAAAGGTTGTCTCTATGAAATGGGCGGAACCTGGGTGACCCACCATATGGGATACCTGTTCCAAGAAATGACGCGATATAAACTCGATCGCGACCTCGTTATAACCCATCATAGAGAATACGAGAATGATTACTATACGATCAATGTTCCTGGTTTGTTTCCCCGTTGAGAATATTAATGCCCTTCTCGTGAGAACTAACCGTGTAATCAGGAGCAACTCCTCGAAAGCTCACACACGAGGAAGCCGGCGAGATCATTGCTCGAGCATGGGACGTGTTTGTCAACATCGACGGACAGCACTGTCGAACGATCTGTCCCCTACCGCATGCCCAACTTGATAACATCCTGGTCGATCGAAAGGAGGTCGAGCGCTACGATAAAATCTCTTGTCGCGACAGATTCGAGGAGATCAAGCACCTCCTAACGGCAGAGGAAGCTGGGATCCTAAACGGATTACTTCTCCACATCACAGGTGGAACCATGGAGAACTCGAGTCTATGGGATATGATCCGCTCGCATGCGCTCATGACACATGCCTCTGTTAATTTCGGGCCAATCTGGACGACGTTCAAGCTTCGAGAGGGCCAGTCCGTCCTTGCCAAAGCGATGTTCCAAGAGAGTGTGGACAATGGTCTACAGTATTCGTTCCAGACTCCCATCAAATCGATCATCGATCACGCTGGCTCTCATCCCCGTGTTGTGACGCATTCCGGTAGAGAATTCCGCACCCGCCGCATAGTCAGCACCATCCCTCTCAATGTGCTTCACTCGATTCAGTTTGATCCACCCCTCTCTCGTGTCCGACAGGAGGCGGTCTCTGTCGGGCACGTTAACTTCATGAACAAGATCCACGCCGACGTGAATGGAACCGGCCTAGTATCTTGGAACGGAATGAAGCTCTCCAACCTGCTTATGTTTGGCTACGGAGATGGAGTCACTCCTAACGGTGACGCACATATCGTGGGCTTCGGCAAGGATGAACGAGCCACATTTATCCCAGAAAGAGACCCAGAGAAGGCCGTCGATGCTTTTCAGCAGCTTCATCCGATGGAAGTTAAGAGAATGGTATTGTTCATCTTCACCATGAATCAGCTACGCGGTTGACTGATTTCTTCGCAGATATTCCATAACTGGAACACGGATCCCTGGTCGCAAGGGGGGCCTGCTTGGTGGCGACCCCAGTTCATGACCAAGTACCAGGACGAACTACAGAAGCCACATGGTCGTATATTCTTTGCGTCTGCAGACTGGGCACATGGGTGGCGAGCTGCCATCGACGGTGCTCTGGAGCAAGGATCCCATGCGGCGTTACAGATCAAGATTGAGCTAAAGAGCGTTCGGGGAGGCAGTGTCAAGGCAAGATTCTAGATTTGAATTTTATGGTTCCAATCTTGCCACTCCGTTCTTTATGTTTCTTGGGGTTTCCAGCCTTTCCATTCTCAGCGACTCTTTGGCAAATTTCCTTATTCCTTTCCATATCTCTCATTTTTAACATGTTAGACATAAATAAATCTATGTAAATTTTGGTCACACGACTCGCTCTCTCTAGTAGCGAATTGTTCCACTCTAGCTAGCCTAAGTCAAACAAACCCATAATCGGTGTATCCATCACTAAAACATGTGCGATCCGCCCAGAAACGGGGCTGTTAAATTTGCCCCGATTGGCAAGTGGGACAATACGGGGAAATGTCGGACAATCCTGTAGAGTGGATCATCGCCTTATTTGGGACTAGTAAACATTCATTGTATACTCGAGAAGGAAGACTGTTTTCCAGAATTTAGCATTTACGACAGGGTCAATCATGCGGTGAATGTGTTGTAGGGGCGAACGTCCCAAGGGCTAACAATATCGCGGTATATGATGTCTCATCGTCAGGGTTAGACAGTCTGGCTTCTCTGTAATATATTCCTGTGTCTGGCTCACACGTCTTCCCTTCAAACATATTCCAATTGACATATCAGAATTGGTTATTGTCGCAGTAAATAATTCCACATCAAAATGGCTACCACCGAAAAACGTCCCGAAATCATCCAATTGTCCCGCGGCCTAAACGGTGCACCGTACTGCCATCAATATGACTGCATGATTTCCGGCATGATGTATGTCCAATTACACCATGATCTCCGAAGACTTACCCTTGCAAACATTGACAACATCCAGGTACAACCCCAACACACCGAAGCTTCTCGAGGCACGCCACCGCTGCCGCGGCCTAACAGCCGACTACAACAACCTGGACACCAAGACCTTCTCATACGACCAAGTATTTGACAAGCGACTCGGATTGCTCCGAAAGCTCGTTGGCAAAGTCGGAGATGGCAGCTTCATCGAGCCTCCTTTTAGACCCGATTACGGATGTAACATGATCATTGGTAGCAACTGCTTTATTAACTGGGGGTGAGTCTTTCCTATACAAACCACTCCTACAGAGTCTTCCATCCATCCAATCAAACCAGACTAACAAACCCCCCACAGCCTCACGGTCCTCGACACCAGCCTGGTCGTCCTCGGCGACCGCGTCCAAATCGGCACGAACGTGGGCATCTTCGGCGCAGGCCACGACACCAGCGTTCTCTCGCGTCTGAAATTTGTGGAATTCGGCCACCCGGTGTTCATTGAAGATGATTGCTGGATTGGTGGGAATGTAGTGATTCTCCCTGGTGTGCGGATCGGAAAGGGATCGACAATCGGAGCTGGCTCGATTGTGACGAAGGATATTCCTCCGTATTCGGTAGCGATTGGTGCTCCTTGCCGGGTGAGGAAGACGATTCCGTCGGTGGAAGAGGAGGAGCAGGATCCGAACAACCCGTATCGGGCGCTGGTTCGGGCAGATAGGTAATTTGAATCTTGTCTCTGTGTCTATTGGGGGAATTGTTTTGTTGAGACTGGTTTAGTATTTGTAGAAGATCTAGATGCTTCAGGCAATCCGTCAAACCTTCGCTAGTACTAAGCGGAAGATTCCTTGATATCGGCCATGAAGATCACGTGAATCAATGATAAAAGGGCCTATCCTGACCCCTAGTTAGTTGATCAAGCAATTCAATCCATTCAATCTTTTTTAATCGTTCTTGACCACTTCGGCAGCCTACCCCAGGCATAGAAATCGTCCACAGTATTCGTGATGTGCAACGGTTTGAGGATGTTAACAGCGTTTTGTACGGGAAGGGTTCGACTTCGAGGTGTCCGAGATATTTATCGAAGATTTAAGAGTCTTCCTTAACCATCTTTTCGCTGCCTAGAGACATGGAGGTCCAAATCACCAAAAAGAAGGAAACCTACCCCCCAAGAGAGAATTCGGCGGAATGTAGAAGAAAAACAAGTAAAACAGGCAATCTGATCGATCATATATGATGAGATATAAATAGCTCGGAGGTCGGGAACAACGTTAATCCGTCCGAGGCTCATATTTTGCAGAGGCCACGATCCTCTTCAACACCCAAGCACTCAAGTATCTCTGTACTCTAGGCTATGTTTTAGATAGAGTATTACTTCATTCATTTGCATTCTCCTTATGGCCTAGGCCTCGTACAGCTCGGACCGATCGAACTCCACCATCCCTCTGAGCTTTACCACTTCAATATAGATCCGCAGTCACGAGACAGCGGCATACCGGCTTAGGTAAACCGACGCGTCTCACCGCTCGATCAACAAACAAAAAACAACGGGACTCAAAGAAACAGTTCATTGCGAAATACCACACTCAAAATGAAGGAAAAAGAAGACACAAAAATAGAAGACCGATTCCCGGATTGGTATTATCGCGTGATGCGTCTGTTAAAGCCCGACACTAGCCCGTACGACATGGAAGACAGCGTATTCGACGAGGACATCTCCGATATTGACATGACGATAAAAAAGCGCAAACTCTCCCCAGACCATGAATGCGAGTGTGAAAGCGATGTTGAATGCTACTGTGAACTTTACTCGGAAGGAGAAACTTACCAGGGCTCCGAGGCCAGCATCTTCTACCACTTGAGGGAGGAACGCGAGCTGCGGAAGGAATACCTAGAGCGTGAGAAAAAGAAGAAGTTGGCGGATCAAACGCATGAGGAGAAAAAGGCACAGGAGGTCCAGGCGGTGTACGATGCACTGAAGGCCGGAGAAGAAGGTGAAACCGGAGTTCTTGATAAAGATTCCAGATTCTTTGACATCTTCTGCGCCGAGTATCTGAACTTCGAATGGGATTATAACTTTGGGAGAGCAAAGTATGTCCAATTTTATTATCTGAGTGAGGATGGAGATCACTGTGGCGGGGACCCTCCACCAGGTGTGAAGAAGTACGACCTGCACGGACATGTGTATATTGATTCAGACACTGGCCCCGAGTTTGGAGCATTGCGTCGCCCTCCCACAAAAGGCAGCTTGGAAGAACACCGATTGAAACTTCCTAACGGAGAAGAAGCTGGTATTTTTCAGTTCCTCAGTCGCGATTACTTGAAGATCAAAATCCCGAAGAAACTCGTGTTTGGCAGAAAGCCGTTGCCCCCCTCCGCGCCGGACTATTTTGAGTTTGTCGGCATTCGTCGTGACCAGGAAAAGTTCAAGGCAGAACGAGAGAAAATGTGGAGAAAGAGGGGGCGTTCTTCGTCTTATTAGCCAACAAGCCACGAGGAGCTGGCTTTGAGAGTAAATGAAACAGATGGGTTAAAATATGCCCCCACCTTGTGGCTTCGAATTGGAATCGTTTAGTACATTGATTTCCACCAGTTCCATGGAAAGACAGGCATATTTTATATTAACATCCATGACGCAGCATGTGCGATGTTGCTTTATTCTGGTCTGTCGCGCCTTTTGGCAGAATTATCATGTCATATTTGATGTATAATAGTCTTATCTCTGTCATCTCCAATATGAACTGTACGTCTATCATATTTGAGATCTTCTGGGCTTATCTTCCAGCAGATATTCTCCCACATCTGCCTAACCGACTCGACATGATGGTGACTGTTCTCGTCTTTAAACTCCTTGCGTCGGAGCACTTCTACTCCATAAAGACAGGATAACCCAGGAGTACTAGTGTAGGATGTGTTTGGGGAGAAGGACGAGCAGGAAGGCGTGAGTTGATATCTATCATTCATGCAGTGAGAGCGCCATCGTTACTTATATCATACTGACATAATGAACAAAAGTGTAAAAGTAAAGGTTGCTGAAAAAGGAAAAGAGAAAATAAAACTATCAACTAAACTAAATGCAAAAGAGCACAATCCAAAGAATACCGAATGACCGTCTAGCTATCTACTTCATCAAAAGACCTCTTTCTAGACAGCAGGGAAGACCGTGAAACTGCTGGCGATAGAATCGCCGTTTGGGCATATATCAGGGCCATTGAATAGGTTCGATGTTTATACTATAGATATTAGCTTGTCTATTGCATTAAGCCGCTGCCGACAGAGTACCAGATCTGCCTCCGGCTTTCCTGGCAGATCCTGTCGTGTTCCTGGACTGCGCTATCCGCTCCCTCGATCACGCAGTTAAGTGGGAGCTCCCACGTAGCCAAACTTCGGCGTCCGGTCCATAGGAGGCCCCCCTTCCTCCACCTCAGCGCCTCCATGGGGGACCACCCTGACCGTTTTATCTCCGACATCATGAAGAAGGAGAAAGAACATGCAACGGCCAGTACGTATCGGTATGGCGGGCCGATCGTCGCGTCAGGCGATAGTCCAGAACATCCGGTCTGACGTTCTTGGAATCGGATATCGAAGGACAGTGACACCAAGGGACTCGCGGATTCCAAGGAATTTAAGTCGGCCGCGCTAGGGAAAGGAGAAATAACATGTAAGGTAAAAAAAAAAAAAAATTTAAAATAAATAAATCATAAATCCACCCGTAAGATCGTGAGTACCGCTTCCGGCTTTCGAGCAGGGGAAACGGTCTCGGTAAGGAGGATGGGGCCGAGGAGAATAACAAGAAATCAGATAGACGAGCCGGAGGACGGGCGCGAGGTGATGGCAAATGAGAGGAGATGACGAGGTCAGATAGAGGAAGGTTGGGAATCGAGTTTCGATCGGGATAAGTGAATCAACACAAGGAAACTAGAACACAAGGAAAGGCTCGATATCACCGATTATTTGACACTCTGTTCGTATTCGTCGACCAGTTCGTCTGCCGATATCTCCTCTGCACGGATCCATTGATCATATTCCGCGCCGTAACCCAGCCAGCGGACCAAATATTCGACGTACCCGGTAGATGAGCGTCCTCTCTTGACGATCCTCTTGTCGCGGACTTTCTCAAGCCCCTATTCGTCATCAGCAACTTCCGCCGGTTGATCGGGCTGTCTTCCAAAGGGATCCTTAGAGGCGGGTCTCCTGGGCCTGCTGGTCGGCGTCATCGACCTGATCAGCTTGGTACGCGTCATTCGGAGTTTCTCCCTCGGGTTTCCTTCGGCGCCGTAAGCGCGCCCGAAAGGGGGTTTGCTTTGGGTCCTATTCCACGACTGGCGTGGCAGGTACGCACCGGGATTAGGCTTGGAAGTGAAGCCAACGTTGTTTCCCTTGAGGCTACGTTGATTCGCTGAGCGGCCGAAATTGGCGTTGGCGGGCTTGCCAGCTTCTATGGCAAGCTGTTTCGGAGCGCCCTGGTTGCCGTTGGCGTTGCCATTCTGACGGTAGGCGCCACTCTGCTGGTAGCCGCCGTTTTGATATGATATGTAGGGAAACTGGTATGCAGCCATTGGGTAACCTTGTTGATACGGGTAGAACGGCTGCTGGTAGGGGGTTTCCTATGAGGCAGCCGGCTGAGGGCATCAGCCAGCTGGTTTTCGGCGTTAGTTTATTCAACAGAGGTTATACTCTTACTGTTCTATCAGGGTTCAATCTGATAAACTCCCACGTATCACTGTCCGTATTTACCCCCCATATCACCTTATCGCTGCGCTCGGATGACTGGCCGGTGATAGCAGGCTCTGTAAACACCAGCCAAATTCAGCGCAATACTATCTGGATCATGATCAATGCGTGAACTCACGGGCTCGTAGGCGTTCTCGTCGAGGAACTGCAGGCAACAGTGACACCACGCGCCGACTGCGCGCTGTCCGCCGCCTACAACGGTAGTATTTCCTCTTTGAACCGAGACGGCCGGAGCAAGGGGCCTCCTATCCTGCACGGCAGGATCGTATGCCTTTGTCTGATCGTGAAGTTGCGCAACGTATATTGTATTTGTTAGCCCAGTAGCTTTCAGCAGGACTATCCTCTTACGGTCACATTGGGGTTCAAACGTAGAAACTCTCACTTTTTGCTGGCAGTATTCATGCCCCAAATTGCTCTATCGTTACGTGAAGCTTCGCTAGAGTCCTAGATTCTTGATTGCTTTTGCCTCCACAATATGGAGATTTGTCGCTTGGAAGTCGAACGCTTTTCCATGCCACAGGCTATAGTCTGCGGCCCCCAATACGACAACTGAGTCGCCATCTAAACCACGGTATAGGAGTT
Source organism: Aspergillus affinis (assembly GCF_023601865.1). Classification (NCBI taxonomy): domain Eukaryota; kingdom Fungi; phylum Ascomycota; class Eurotiomycetes; order Eurotiales; family Aspergillaceae; genus Aspergillus; species Aspergillus affinis. Next base: position 255,198 of record NW_026515798.1, on the reverse strand, counting down.
TCAGCGGTGTCTCGAGCTGAAAATGGATCTTAGAGTGACCCATGTCTGGGCGTAGATATTTTTCGGTAGTGTCATTTTTGACGGTGAACAAAGTAGTCAACAGAACCGCGTTGATTTTGACGCGAATATAGGCCTCGTTCCGTAGAGCACCTTTCATCCCAAAATTGTATGGCAGAAACCGAAGCGACGATCAACGTGAGGGGATTTTCAACCGGAACGCGGTGTTTGCAAAAGGCTTGCCCAGTATCATTCCTGTATGTAGGATCACCTTTCCGTGTTTATTCGAACCTGAACTACGGCGTTCAACTCTTGAACTTGGTTCATCCCATAATCGTACGTCTCTAATGGAACCTCCACACCAGTCAGCTATATCATATCCAGACAACAGTCAAAGAAACGGGCGCTGACCTAGACGTTCAGAAACGTCTTCCAACTGAGCCGATCTTGATAGCATTTTGCAGACTCCCCAGGAGACTGCTCAAGTAGTCCCTAAACTGGCAGTTTTCGATCTACTTGACCGTGACAGCCATAGATGCTGTTACAGCCGAGATTAACCGATGATCCGGATGCCTCTTCCCAAGTTGTAAGAAGTGTGTAGACTTTCTGTGAACAGGAGGAATGGTAAGGTAGGAAGGTAGAGATCAGCTACAGGAAAATTGGGGGAATTTACAGGCTTCATCGTAGCTACACGTGAATATATACATAGTGAATCTACAAGCAAGCTGAAGCTGGAAATGAAAGAAAACCATGATCGATTCACTCGAGTGATAGCCTACGTCAGATGATGAATATAACATTGGAGAGTGCTAACATTGAGAGGTTGACCTAACAAAGTCACAGGGAATGACCTATTGATGGTTAGGGCTTGATGGAATCTAGATATCTTGAACTCAATCTGGTAAATGTGCATTTGAATCGACCTCCAGAGATACTAGAACAAAGAAAGGAAAGGATATAGAACGAAATAAATGAATAAACTACAGAAAAGCCCGCTAGCAAATTATACCCTCTTCCCAAATGACGATTTATCTTGTTTTACGCCTCTGAGCCAGGCAAGTAAATCCTCCGAGCGGGCAGACAGTTTAGCGTCTATAGAGGCTCGCACTATTGCACCAAAAAGCTCTCCTGGATCCCGGAAATCGTCTGCGAGATGGGTATCCGGGTTAGGAACTGCTTCACCAAGCTCCTAATCAGACTCGAAAGAATCTTCAGGATCCGTGTCCAAGTTCATAAGAACCACCAGATCGTTGAGCTCGTCGGTTAGAGTAGTATCTCGACTAGAACCCGTTCCAGCTGGCTCTTCCTTGCTAACTTCAGGCTCTCGAGAGACTGCGGCATCTATGTATACTTCCGAAAGCTCTGGAATGCCGTAACTATCCAAAATATCGTCCAGGGCGTCAATTGGCTCTCCAAGAACAGTGGTGAATGTCCGTCGTGCCTCTGGGCTATTTGTGGAAAACAAACAAGCCAATGCCTCGGGTAATTGCGTTGCGAAGCAAATTTGCCTTTCGGTTATGTCAGTTGGAACAACGAGCTGGAGCTCGCCGTTCTCGTATTGCACATGGAGCCTGGCAGGTATATAGATAGACTTCGTAGATCCATCAGCTGTCGGGATGATGTATCTGGCTATGATATCAGGGCTCTCGTAAATCAATGATGCTCGGAAGACGTCGTATAGTTCCTGTTGCTGCTCGGCCTTGGCGCCGGCGTAGAACATAGCGCATCTGTTTAAAATTAGTTTGTTTGATTGATTGAGTAGCCTTTTTCTATCATCCACACACCTGCACAACGCGGAAGCTCGGTCTTGAAAGTCGCAAGTTAGATATGGTAATCCTTTTATACGTTCTTCCGAAACAAAGGTCCTTTTCAATCCTCCGGCGGCTATGAATCGGTCTTTCAACCCAAGGCGAAATAGAAATGACCGAATAAGTTGAACCTGATCGATGCTAAACCGAAGGGTTGGGACAATGCCTCTGAAATTGCAGGGCCCTCCATCGCGGTCAACAATAAAGAAGTCATCTCTTGGCGAGGCATAATAATGATGAGCCTGGTTCGCACCAGCAATTGGTAGAAACTTGATGCGAAGCAGTGAAGAAATATCAGATGGCGACAGTAGAAGATCTTTTATTTTGTGCATGACCGACAGAAGATCATCGAGGCTGGAATCATTTCTGTCCACTGTTTCTCTCAATTCCGAAATGTACGATGGGATTATTGAATCTTCAATGAGAAGTCTGGCCACGAACAGGTCCCGGAATACAGGGTAGTAGTGACCGATAGAAATTTTGCCTTCATCCGCTGATACCCCCCAAACACATTCTTGAGGGGTATGCCACTTAAGGCTATTCGGGTCGTATACAAGCTTGTGCTTCTTGAACAAAACCCTGAATTTGCGTTGGTATTCCGGCAGTGATTCGATCATATACGGAACGTAGACTTACCGCATAGAAGTTAGATCAGCTTCACCCATGATGCCTTCACTGAGGCGCGCATAAATCCGCCCTATCTGGGGAAGGCTGGCCGTTCCAAGGCCCTGCTGATATAGTAACTCTTTTATATACGTCTCCAAACGCGCCTCAGTGGTATTGAGCATTCCCGTGAGCATAGTCTTCATCTGTGGGCTCTCGGAGTATTCCTTGACAAATGACAGTACGTATGAGGCTTGCAACCAACATGGGCCATCCCAGAGACAGTCTTGAATGGGCACTAGCTTCGCATCCCCCTTTTCATGGGGGACGTAAATGGCATTTGTTGCTTTGAAAAAAGACCTATTACAATTATTATAAATCACTCGTGGAGTTGGGCAAAATTTGACATACAATCTGTCATGCACAGGCCTCTCTGAAAGTATACTGTAAAGGGCTTGAAATTCTGATGCGGCATCGTTCAATGGGGTCTTCCTTACAATCTGGTTATAGATACCCACAAAGAATTTTGGGGTTGGTTCCATCACCACGTCAAAAACTGACAGGAAACCCCATCGACTTTGAACCTGTTCAGCAAATCCTTCACTCAATAGCAAGAATGGTAAGTGCATTGTGGTTCGATGTATTTTTAACGCGATCGCGCGTAATTCAGGAGTTAGCATGTAGCACTCGGAGATCAATCTTTCTCCATCCAATGTGGGAACTGGCGTTGCCTTGATCGTGGAAACAAGCCCTGGTACTAACTCGCTTTTGTATGTAGCCCAATGAGATCGTAGCACGTCTAGGAACATTCCCGGGTAATACTTGATGATTGACTCAAAAATCTCGGATAGGCGATTCGGGTCCTGTCTGTTTTGTAACCTGGGCACGCGACGCACTAATGCCACATTCTCCAGCCATGAAACCCATTCAGGAGATGAGATAGCCTTATCACGTCCCCAAATTTGTGATGTATGAAGCAAATCGGCGTTCAAGACATGGATCCTTAGGGCGAAATCTAACCCGCTCAACTTCTTTGCAATTTCATTTATCCCGTAAGCTTGATCTGATGGGAAGTATACATCCGTCCACAAGTAGCAATCGCATTGGGTCATTTTGCCTCGTGTTAATACCGTTTTATTTCGCTCATCAACCATGGGCAGACAGGGAGCCTTGCTTCCAGCATCACCAGCTGTATTGACGTGTATATAGTGGAGTACATCTCGCGATTGCAGAACTGATATGTTGAATCCAGAAGAATGGTTCCAGGCTTTGATTTTGTCCATCACTTGTTCGGGGTGAGGATAATGGATACCAAGAAGGTTGTATAGCCTCGTAGATTCAGAGTCCCGGGGACAGTCATCGTAGATCCGACAAATGTTAGGGAGTGCAGGAACGGAATTTCCATTAGTGTCAAAGGCAAGCCACACATCGCGCCTTTGGAAGCTTTCAGCTGACTGCGGGTTGACGACGCACTCAGCACCTCGAAGTACAGGGCCATCAAGCGAGAAGAGAAATTTGAGCTCCTTTATTCCAGTTGCCAATGTACTCCTATTATCATCTGCTAACCATGACGTGAGAAGTCGGGCAACTCGTGCGCTCCAATCATGTCGAGAGGGATTGAAAGTCCGGGTCTCTGGTCTGTAATATGCCTTTATCCGATCGAACAACTCCTCATTTGATATTCTTCGCAGCCCGAGAGGCTTCAAAAACTCCAGGTATGGGTTGTATCTGGTTGAGAGATAGATTTCCTGGTCGAGATCTGGGAAGAGCGGCTTCCCGTGCAGATCGCAGTGTTCCGGTTCAAGGTAGCGAAGGGATGATATGTGCATGTTTTTCCCACTCTCTGATTTAAAGACCTTGCATTCTTTGAGGCGGCTGTAGAAATGATTCAGCATTGCTTTCCACTTTTTGTTCACGATGTCAGCCTTGGGAATGTATTGAACCCATTCATATTCCATTGGCTCCAGGGACGAAAGAAAAGCCATCCTTTCGCAAATGAAAATAGAGATTGATTCGGCTAAAACATCAGGGGCTTGCTGGACATTGACATGCTGACTTTTCACGCACAAAATAAACTAAGGAGCCAGTTAGATAACTAGTATGCATTTGGATAAGGTACAGCGGAAAGCTCACATTAAACTGGTTGTTGCTTGGAAGAAGGACGCAATTCACTTCGTCAATTAAATAACCCCCAGGACCAAGCAAGACTTTTGACTCCTGGTCGACAGGAAAAGCCAGATAAATTGTATTATCGCATCTCTGACCAAAAAGACCACCTGATGATTTATTAACTTCCCTTGAAAACACATGGTAGCTCTGCCTCAATAGAACATGTTCGGATGGAACAGCTTCCGAAGTTCTGGTCAAGGTCATTTTGTTTTTCTGTCTCATAATCTGGTATTGTACCTGGGCAGGGTTTGCGTGCGGTGGCGCGAATGTGAAGTGCAACAAAGTACACTTAGAATTGAACAGCAGCAGTCCATCAGTTCGTATACCACGGAAGCAATTGGCCAGTCTTTCGAATTGCCCTGGGTAGAGGCAAGATATCGTAATTCGGGAATACACAGTAGGTGGGAGTGACTCAGGCTTTTCGCGGTTGGGGGTGAACTTGTCCATCCTGTTGTTCCCCTGCGTGTGTTGAAAAGAAAAAGAAAACTGCCCTGACCGAATATGTACTTTGGTTCCGATTTTGAAAGCTGAAAGAATCTGTTCTTTATCGAAGAGCACGCGTCTCGCCTTGAAACTCCTGCAAAGTTCCCATATGTCCTCAGCACAATATCCATTATCGTTTGAGTCAATCATAAGGCAGTCTTTCTCCAGAGTGAACTCTAAAAAGGGGGTTTCTCCCCTAGCTTCCGCTCTGTCATATGTGAGGAGGCTCGTTCTCGATATCAGGTTTACGATCAGGTTCAATCTTTTGAGAGGGTCCACGATAGGAGCAATCTTGCTGAACAAGTCCTCTCGCACGTTGCCCAGAGCTCGCAAAACGCCGGCAGGGGTTGCCGCACGGTCTTCATCCGATATACCGCCATTGCTAAGTCGTATGTCGTCAATAATCCGACCTGCACTCCCGGGAGTTACGTCGGACATTGTTGAAGATTCAGTTTTCCGGAAAAATGTGAGTTGTTAACCCCAGACGAAGAAAACCGCCGGGCGCCAAAGTTATAACGACTGCGCCCCTGGATTGCAGGGATCTTTCTAGTCCCATGTCGCTGTGGTGGACAAATGGTATTTCCGACAACCTCAGGAAGATATCCATGTTAGTCTTGCAGTTGCCGCAATTTTAGCGATCGCTGATACGGCCGAAAGCGCGTTCTCGGTCATGGGTTCATTTACGAATTTCCCCTCTAGGTTTAGAGGTGTCGACGCTAAGCCAGGTTCTGAGACAAAAGTGACCCGGACAGTGAGGGGGTGTCATTGTCATTTGAGAATGCTCGTAGGTGCCTTTCGACCGGTACACGAGATGGTTGCAGGAATCAAGCTTCCTTCCCTTCGCTGCAGCCGTTGAAAGCTGTGGCAGAAAAATACCGCTACACTAAAAAGGGTCAACCCTTAGTAGTAAGGGTTTTTCTAGTGTATATACGCGGCGACAAAAGCCAGCGCCGGTCACGTGCAACATGTGCTCTGTTTGTGTACACACTCCGTGGTCGAATAGTTGAACAACACCAAAAAATATCAGCTTATCGAATGTTGGGTTTTTCGAAGCGGGTATATGTAAGGCAAGCGATAGCGGCCAGTCCGCAACCAAAAAAAATCGCATAAAAAACCTAGATTGCACATAGTAGGTCCCTCACCAAATACCTACCTACTAATGTAAAAGCTGACGGCAAATCAGAATACCGATCGCGGATTTCCACCGAGCAAGTCTAAAACATTCACCAATAAAACATGAAATCTCATCTATAGCGGGGCAAACGCGGAGAAAAATCAAGCATCGGCCTTCGGTGTTTGACCGCGATCCATGGTTCCCTCCCGTGACTCAACGCCGCCGAGGATAGTTGGCTACCATTATTTGACAACACAAAAGATATCTTTAATTGAGCTCGGAAACATGCGTAGAGATATAGGAGACGATGATGTGAACATTCGGTTCTCATGAATAGGGTAGAATCGGAACCAAAGCCTCCCAACTCTGATGGTTCCTTCTTCCCGTGACTCAACGCCTCCGAGGATAACTGTTTCCCCGATCTCGGCCAATGGATTGACCTTAAATCCCTCAAAACTTTTTATTTTTCAGGGTGGAATGTACACAGAAGTTTCAATCTCTGTCAATATTCCACAAACAGCCCCCTGTCCACCCAGTCTCACCATGGCACCATCAACAATGTCCCAGCGAGCCCAGGAAGCCACCTCATCCGGCTCCAAGAACCTAATGTGGGACGTCGTGAACAATCCGTGGTGCAAATCGACCAATCCGAATGGCTTCGTCAATGTCGGCCTAGCAGAGAACATGCTCATGCACGACAAGCTCCTCGAAGCCATCAACACGAAGCTAGAACTACCCTCGAAATGGCTCACCTACAACGACGGGCCCTCTGGATCCACGAGAACTAAAAACGCCGTCTCCAATTTCGTCAATCGCCATTTCCACCCCGTCAATCCGGTCCAGCCGGATCAGGTGCTCGTGACGAACGGTGTCTCTTCGGCAATTGAACATCTGTCTTGGGCGTTTGCTGATTCAGGAGAGGGAATACTCCTGGGTAGACCGTACTACGGAACGTTCATTCCTGACATCTCATCCCGTCCAGGGACTGCTGTCGTCCCTGTGGGATTCCAAGGCTGTGATCCGCTCAGCTTAGAAGCCGTCAACAAGTACGAGGAAGCGCTCCTCGAATTCCAGAATCGAACCGGCCGAAAGGTCCGAGCATTGATGCTCTGCCATCCCCATAACCCGCTAGGTCGATGCTATCCGCGCGAAGTTCTCATCGAACTCATGCGCCTGTGCCAGAAATACCGCATGCACTTGATCGGCGACGAGATTTACGCTTTATCCACATGGGAAAACACAGTCGATCATGAAGGCCCCTCTCCTGTGCCGTTCGTCTCGGCACTCTCGATCCCCCTCGCCGGGATCATTGACCCCGAGCTAGTCCATGTGCTATGGGGCATGAGCAAGGACTTTGGTGCGAATGGGCTCCGTCTGGGTGTGATAATCTCGCAGGCGAACCGGGATCTGCATGCTGCGTTGAAGAACCCGACCTTGTATTCGTATCCGTCTGCAGCGACGGAATACTTGACGTCATCGATTCTCGAGGATTTTGAGTTCACGGATCGGTATATTCAGATGAATCAGCGGAAGCTATCGGAGTCGTATGCTTTTGTTGTGCGATGGCTCAAGGCGCATGATATTGAGCATGCCCCTGGATGTACTGCGGCGTTCTTCTTGTGGGTGAACTTGGGAAAGAAGTATCGGAAGTTGCATTCCGAGGAGGACTTGCGCGCGGAGGTCAGTGATCGGGTCATGGAGAAATTGGTTGAGAAGAAGGTGTTCCTGGCTAGTGGACCTTTGTTTGGGTCTGAGGATGATGGATGGTTTAGGATTGTGTTTACGCATCCGCAGGAGCATCTGGAGGAGGCGTTGCGGAGGATTCTAGACGCACTGAAGAACTAGATCTGGCTACGGTATAACGCATTTCACGGGTGATCCGGCCACCCCCCTAAATTCCGATACGCTCGATCAAATTGAATCTATTCCCAACAACCCAATCTAGCGAATTAGAAAATATTTCAACTATTTCTAGATACAGGACATCTAGTTCTAGTATGACCTGGAGTATTGCAATTAGAACACGTCGGTGGACGCCTTCTTGGCGCGGAGGAAGCCTCCGGAGAAGTATTGCTAAGAGGGCGGTCTGTAGTATTCAACTGCTCATTTCTCAATGTAATTGAATCCCTTGCTTCTGCACTGTAGCACCTAGATTAGGTGACATTTGACGTCTAGATTGCTTCTTTTTAAGCTGCTGACGAGCAACTTCCTGGCGTAGAAGGCAGTTTTCTTGAGCCATAAAATGCGTGCTGTATAGGGACACTTCAAAGCCCTTTTCTAACTGCTTTAGACGCGCGGTTGATGCCTCAAGCACACTAACATCTAGATTTCGTATATTACTGTGAAGCGTAGAGGCCTTCCGGCGCAGCTGGCGAATCGTGCGAGGTGTAGTAAGCGAGGAGGTAGTGGAAGATCGAGTCCCCGTAGGGGGGGGGGTCCGGGGTCAAAACTCTCGTATTAAGCTTATCAAGCACGCGTTGAGGATCAAAAGGGACTATTCCTGCTGCTATAAAGCCATTCTGAATATTCTGAGGAGATAAACTGGCTCGCTGGGCCGCAGGGAAGGCCTCTAAGAAGTCGAATTTGTCGATATGGTGTTTGCCGAGGCGAGATCTATCCTCAACAGATCTCCCATATTCCTTTTTTAAAGGTCCAAAGCAGCCAACATCCAGGGGTTGCAAAAGATGAGATGAATGAGGAGGCATACATATAGGAATAATGTTATTCTCCTTGCAGATTGCATCAAATTCAGGTGTCAAATGACTTCCGTGGCCGTCTAAGACCAGCAATCGATATCGGCCAACCATACGCCTAGTTGTAGTAGGAATAAAGGTCTTTTGAAGCCATCTCAAGCCTATTTCATCGGGTGTTCATCCGTCTGATGATAATTCAATACGCCAATCCTCTGGAAGGCTACCGCTATACCATCCCTCGATTGGCATCTTGCCTTCAAAGACAATTGTAGTCGGTAATGCGAATCCCCTGGCGTTGACGCATTCAATCGTCGTTACCCATTCTCGATTTCCTGGCTGAATAAGCCATGGCTTTCCAGGCATTTCGCACCTAGCAACAACTTTAGCAGTTGCCACAAATCCCATAGCAAATCCTGTTTCATCAAAGTTGTAGATATCTTCAGTCAGGATCCCGTTGTCCGTACAGATCTTCTGCAGTTAACTAAAGAACTCCCCAATAATCTTAGGATCTTCACATAAAGCGCGGGAATAATTATAGCGTCTAGAGAACCTAGAGTTGAGCTCTGGGCGCCTGTCGATAAAGTTGGTTACCCAGTTTGACCCGATAGGTTTGGGGGGGAATATTGGATGCAGTTCGGAGGATCAAATTCGCCATTTTTCGTACGTGATTATGCCTAGGGGAGCAGCCACGCATATCCCTGGATACTATCCATTGCACTAAATGATCCTCCTGAGTTTGAGATAGCCGGAGGTTGTGGTTGCGGTGTTCTTGTTGAAATTCGCTACCTCTTAATCGGTCTTGCAATGTACCACGCGGTATATCGAATGCTTTCGCCACCGCACGTATAGAAGGAATTTCGCGATTTTTAAAAGCTTGGATTGCAAGTTGGATCCTACCCTCTTGTTCCATTCTTCTGGAGCGTAATCCGCTTTTTTTTTCGTGGCATGGTGGTTGAGCAGAGTAGACGCGTTGGTTGAAGCGGAGAGATTTAGGGGGGTGGCCGGATCACCCGTGAAATACGTTATATAAAAAACATTTTTAATATTACTGATCATAGCAACTCAAACAAGCCACAACACCACACAACCCCCAATCCATCAAACACCTTCCATCAACACCATCCTCGCTCCACAATGCTCAATGCAACCCAACGCTCCAAACCCCACGCACTATTCCCCTCAAACAAAACCAAAACTCACCCGAATCGCGGCTCCTGCTTCGCACCTTCCACAGCAGCCAAATACTGAGGCCGATCCTTAACATAGAACTCGATATCAACCTTGCCCTTCAAGTTCGCCTCACCACCATCCAGCGTTCCAGCCTTAACGACCGTATTATCAGGCATGACCTCAAGCTCGGTATACAGACTCGAGCCGCAGTTCAGGCAGAAGAAGTGCTTGTTGATCTTGCCGCTGGCGCCGGTGACGTCATAGGTCTTAGGGGTGCCTGTTTCGGGTTATCAGTGGGGATCTTGAGATGGAGAAGAATGGGAATGGAATGAAGATGGGGCAGAAAGCTGCAGAGAAGAAAAATACATACCCTTGGTCACTTTGAAGCTAGATCGAGGGACGACTGCGTTGGAGGTGAAGGCACCACCGGTCCACTGAAGGGGGATTGTTAGCGAATGTTGATTACGTCGTATGATTTGAGGAAGCTTTTATACCTTCTGGCAATCAGTGCAGTGGCACAAAGCAGAGAGGTAGTTATCCACTGGTATCTCGAGGTAAGTTTCTCGTTGCATCGCAGTTAGAAATTTGGTGGTTAGTACATACCCTCGACGCTGTAAGCGATGTCGCCACACATGCAGGATCCGGAAATAGTCATTTTCAAGAGTTCTGTTTAAAGCTGTTCGAAAAGACGTGAGAGTGTTCAATTGAGGAGTTGGAGTTGATTGTACAGAAAAGATGAAAAGCTAGCAGCGGCAACATGTTTATATAGACGGGTTCCCCGCTTCGCCAAACACCGAGGTCTGAGGGCCGCTGTGGACCAGCCCGCAACATGCCATGGTGGATTTCAAAGCACTTAACGAATTTTACCAGGGTCATTTTGAATGATGCATTCTGGACTGTTCTTTTCGTGTCATTCGAACATACGGAGTATGTTGGGTGACATTGCTGACGAGAGACCGATCGAAAGTGTTTGTTCACCGCCGGCGGTCAGGCCTACTATCTCGGCATTTGATAGCCGAGTCAAACACCGGGATTACCGAGCCCCTCTCGAACAGACGGACCCCGAGTCTTGGCTGATGAGTGTGGACTGTTGAGTATCCCGTCTCTTTTCTAACACATATTTTCTGAAGGATTTCGTTGAGTTCATTATCTGGCCTTTCAGATTCTGACTCAGCTTGAAAAGCCACCCCAATAGCTGTTATGCAGCATCTCCGCGGCGAAGACAGACGCCGAAGATCCGGTGACTCGTGTTAATGGGCGACTGAGGTCAGAAAAATAAAATAAAATAAAAACGCTAGAATTGAGCGTGCGGTCCAAACACTATATATAAATAAGGTCCACTACCCTTACTTTCTGACAAGTACGGACTAAATCTGTGACCGAATATCTCTGCATTCTCTCCCTTTCCTCCCATATGTCTGCATCAACGAAGCGATTGTCCGGAATGGGTTGGTACTCCTAATCAATTAGGAGACCAAGAACTACTGATAAACAAAAACTAATTTCTACCGATATTTCTCAAACACCCCAATACCCACTTCAAATATAACCACCGTCTCAGCATACATACACGCTACCAAGCGCCCCAGTCCAAAAGAAAAACCACCCACACCATCAAAGCATATACCTAAACATCGGGGACCGATCACCCATTTTCGCCATCTCGCCAGGGTTGTACAGCGACGCATCAATCCGCTCCCGTTTCTTATTAATCTTGCTATATGTGAACCGGAGAACCAGAACAGCGATCATCCCCACACCACAGAAGCCGAGCTCAAGCGCGTGCCCGAGCACATAGTTCGGTGCGTCTTGGGTGCGGTAGAAATTCGACGCCATTGCTATATAAAACGTCAGGTCAAAGGGAATATATGGCATTGAGTAAGGGAGTGGTGGTAAAGAAGGGAGGGGGAAGACGTACCGCCTGCTAAATTGCCTAGTCCAATATGCATGGCCATTCCGGCGGCGCGCTTATAGTCGCCCGCAAGGTTGACGCTGAGCCAGGTGACATTTCCTGGAAAGGCGGGATAGATTCCTTCGTTCATTAGTAACGCTCAGTAGGGATGAGAATGGGAATGTTGGGATAAGGTACCCATGACGACGAGAAAGACACCGAAGTATACCACACCAGGGACGCCTTTTCCAGTGGACGCGAGGACGATGACAAAGCCCATGGCGATGAGGAACATGAAGAAGAGGATGAAGGGGGAGCGTTGTCGCCGTCTGTCGGATACCCATGCTGCGGCGATGGCCACGATCGCAGCCGTAACGTATATCGGGACGGTGAGGAGCTGGGCGGTGGAAGACGTATAGCCCAGGTCCTTAATGATGGTTGGGAGGAAGAAAGATATACCGTATAGAGGACATGTGATTCCCCAATACACTGGCTGGAGTTAGATACCTTGTCACAGTGCCTTCGGGTGGGGACATACTGATTAATGCAACATAGATCTGCCAATCCAGCAAGGCATCGATCACATAGCGAGGTCGGAATTTTATCTCCTCTTCCTCCACGACATGGCCGATATCGTGCCCTGCAGATGTCTGGAAGCGCACGGAATGAAGCACGAATTGTCGTTCTTCCTCGGTTAAGAATGTGGCTGTCTCAGGGGAGTCGTGAATCGCAAAGGGAGCGATGAACGCAACGACAACGGTAAGAAGACCTTCAAGGATGAAAATCCAGCGCCATCCTTCATATCCGCCGATGCCATCCATTTTCTAGTAATATTAACGGGAATTCTAGAACCGAGCATTTCTACCTACAGCAATGGCAAAGGCTAGGATCCCTGAAAAAGCGCCCGCGATGCTTGCTGCACTAAAGAACATGGCTTGTCGGTATTGGGCGCGGTGACGGGGGTACCAGAGGGTAATGTAGTATGCGGTTCCGGGATAGAGGCCTGCTTCTGTATGACGAACATGAATCTGTTAGTTGAATATCCCGAAGAGAGGTGCAGCAAAACTAACCAGCCAGACCGAGAAACAGACGAGCAACCAGCAACCCTTGATAACTTTGGACGACTCCCATCAATGTCTAGACGCCAACAGATCAGCATACTCTCTCTCAGCACTCTCGGTGCAGCATACCATGACAATTCCCCAAGCAATCATAATTATCGGCAGCCATCGTGAAGGCCTCAATTTCTTCAAAAGCAAATTACTCGGCAGTTCAAAAGCGGCGTAGGTAAAAAAGAAGACCGTCACTATTTCACGTCAGCTCCCAAGTTCTATCCCTCCACAAAGGCCCCATCCCAGTCAACTCTCAAGTCCAACTATACTGCGGCCCCGTCATATTCAAATCCTCCAACAATCCCTCAATCTTGGCATTTCCAATATTCCCTCGATCCAAAAACGCCAGAAGGTACAGGAGCGACAGCATCGGAATCAACCGCAGGTCCATCTTCCGGAACACACGCTTCTCCATCTCCGGCGAGAACTCGGGCGGGGAATGTGCATCGTGGAAGTCTTTCTCGACAGCAGAATCTCTCGGACTGTCATCGACATGGTCGATGTTCATTGTTGATGGCTTCTCCATCGTGGAGTGGTGATTCTGGGTCCTGTGCAGCGAGGAATGGCATGAAGTGGAGCTGACACTTGAGAGAGGAGGATATTGCTGACCACGAAAGGGGACTGACCGGTGTAACCAGTACCCCACATTCTAGAGACAGGTAAGGCAGTGTGGGGTACCCCGCAGTCTCGGTCTAGGCCCGATCGTCTTGGCAGGTGGCCGGCTATTTACCTTCCTCTCGTCGCGTGGGGTTACTGATTTCAAGAGCCGAGAATTGATACTTCATTGACGTATGGGGTACACAAATCGAGCCGAAAAGGGCACTTTCGTCCCAGCCTTCTGTACCAGATGTTGGATATGAATACCTTCCTGGTCCTTTTCTTTCGGGCTCGAGAAACTTCTCTACGGCATATTGTCGACGCTTAGCTCTGACGGTCTCGGTAGCTTACGCCATCTTCCATGGAAGGTGCTCAATTCGCCAGTGATCGAGTCGCCATGGCTGAAGTCGCCCTCGGAGCATAAAAGATCGTCCTCCATATCGTTGTCCACCGTCAGCCAGTCGTTATACCAAACAGGGGAGGGGGGTCGATCCCCCGAAGTCAGCCTCACCGGAGTCATTCTGCTCGGAACGTTTGCCACTTGGAAGTCGGAGATCGGGCGAGGTTGCCCGTTTGCATCGCTGGCATTCGGGCCCGACTGCGCAGTACTTAACGTCACACCTCGTTCTTAGTCACTTTTCTCTTTGGGATTCTTAATAACCTCACCTGCTTCGAGTCAGTTCCCAGTAGTTGTATCTCTACCCTGGTATTGGAAGAACCAACCTGATATTTTTTTTCTCAAGGCCTGGGATATTTGCCTGACGTGGGTTTATTCATGTCGTTTTCGCAGTTGGCGATCATCACCCTCGGCCCGGGACCGGGAATATAAAACTATGGCTTGTCATACGAAAATGCCAAAAACAAGCGGATATATAAAAGTTAGTGTCCAAACAAGACATCAAATTTCCGCGTCCGCAGCGGACCAACGAATGTGACAGGCTAAAGTATTCCCAGGTCACCCCATGAACCTTCTTGCCCGTTGGTGAATTTCGCATGAGATCAGCCCGGGGTGATGGGTACATTAGTTCTCAATGGCCAAGGGAGGAGCCAGTAGAGGATGTTAAGTTGGCGAAAGTAACGGGGATGGAGGGGCTATTATTCGAGGTGACAATAGCATACGAAGGAGTATGATGGTTTGACCGGGACAATACAGTAGTGGGAAGGCTTTTCTGGGTTAGAGCTAAGCAAATATTGTCACTGTTACAAACACTAGCTACCTATTCTGGACAATTAAGACTTTACCGAAACATCTAATTCCCTTTATCTGCTATACCAACTAACACTGCTATTCAGATCATTGCGGCTCGGCCTGTCTACGGGCTTCGAAAGAGCGAAGTATCCAAGAATCGAAATTTTGTTAGAAGAAAATCTATTGATATCACAACTTACTCGCAAACAACAGTTCACCAATGATGGTAAAGAAAAGCATGAATGTGAATACAACAAAGATCCGGCACGATGATAGCAAAGAACGCAGCCAACAACTTCTAAAAGAAGAATGATCAAACATGGAATCTCACAAAATGTGACAGCGCAAAGCACATAAAAACGAATGCAAGCGGCCGAAGATCTGAATAATCACAATCTACTTCCCTGCATGTGCCTAATCACATTATCATCCTCGGATCCATGATACGAGATAGGGTTCTGGTCCCTGAACCATGTCTCGAGATGGCGGACAACCTGATTCACCTCTTTGTCTTTAAAATGCCGTGCTCTTGGATGGGCTGTGTCGGGCACAGCGTGTCGAATCTCTTCACGGCTCGGCATGTTAATAAACCATTTCCTTGGCCAAGTTGCCGTTACATAAGAATTCATGCGGGTCGAACACATGAGGCCTGAATCCCAGGTAAATGTGTTTATCAAGGTTCCTTGGGACTCAGATAGATTGTTGGGGTATAGGTTGATGGAATATAGTGTACTGACTCGACTAGATTGAGCACAATGCAAAGATTCACGTCCTACGTCTCCCTTAGCCGTAGATAATGGCGGACAAGCAAAGGGCTTGAGTACCTGCATTTCCATCCTAATCGGCACTGCCTCTTGGCTGAAGAGTTTAGCTGTGGGGAGCTCTTCCGTACCCAGCCGACGGGGCGGATTCAACGGACGGGGAAAGTTGGGTGTCGCCTGGTCTCCTCTCGAATTGATTACACTGGGGGGAGGGCAATCAACACCTCTTGGAGGACACGGATGCAGGCGTAAAAGCAGATATTCGTGAGGAGAAATTCCAGGGGCTTTGTGCGCCTGTTTGTCAAACCCCATCTCTTGCTCCCTGGTCTGATCGTTAGATTTGTCATTGCCTGGGACAGCTGGAGCCTCACTCACGCTATGCTTTTGGTCATCATTTGTTTAATGAAGAATAGAGCTTTGCACCCGGTTTGTCTTTTGTCGTTTCGTTATCAGCGGGGCAGAAGATCCCGTAGACTCGGAATCTGAGCCCTCACTGTCCACCATGGAAGTGAGTCGAGTACCAGTCTTACCGGATTGCCTGCTGGAAGGCTTTTTTTCCGGGACGATCTCGAATGCCGATGGATCGGTCAAGTTGTTGACGGGCTTTTGTCTGGCACGTGGAGATTCGCGAGGGTCGGACAGGTTAGACGTCGCGTGGAAAGCCGCTGGCTCAGAATCGAAGATCGTGTTGTCTGATCTTGAAACATGCGCTGTATTCCTGCGCAAAATTTGGCCTAAATCCGTCAGGTACGGAGCCAAAGCTCCTAAGTCCTGACAGACGCCGGCCAAAATGTCAATCATAGGCAACAGGGCTTCAGTCGCGTTCTGAAGGGTTCTGAGTGTGTCTTCAGCTCCTGTTTCAACTGAATTCCTTATTGGGGCACGAGGCTCGGTTTGTAATGGGGAATTAATCGAATCTGTCGAAGATGCGTCACTGGAGACCGAATGGTCCTTAGGCGTCAAGTAGTCTGAGCGTTCAACGGACATCGTGGAAGGTTCTGGTGTGGTTGCAGATCTTTTGTGAGTATCGTCACTCATCGTGAGCTACGGAATCATCGAGATGGCTGGTAGAGTAGAGTTTGAAATAGACGGGGATAAGAGGGAGAATAAATAGATGTAAGATAGGTAGAGAGGTGAGAGAAGAGGAAGTTGCCAGGAAAACGCAGGGCATCCCCAATTAGGTGATTTGTCATTCACTGACATTTCCATCTTTTTGCCAGATGATATCATGGAAATTACCTAACTTTTTAGCTGAAAACTTCTGCACACTACAGAACCCTTATGCTATCATCCTGTGGGAGTCCAATTCGCGCTGTTTTTACGTCGTAAAAGTTACAGTCGATCAATCATTTAAATGTATTTGAAACGTATCAACACTATCTACAGAAGTGCTAAGCTCTACAGGTGTTCCAGAGTAAGAAATAAAATCTTGTATCCGTCTGCTGGTGGGAACAAATCTCCTTAAATACTTGAATATAACTTTTGCGCTCGTGTCAATGCGTATATCAAAAGCTAGAGTCTTCCCGAACACATGGTCTGCTAGCTCAGGATACGAGATTGGTTTGTAATTCCGGCCCCTTCGCAGCCCGAGGATGAGAAGATACACCGTGAGGTCTGCTCTCAAGACTTACTGTATCGTGGAGTCTTATTTCTTCAAGTGAGTTCGGCGTAGAGAACCAGCAATCCACCCAATGGTCGAACATGCCTTTCAAAAGCGCCATTCCCTTCTCTCTAGTCCCAGGATAGGTGCTTCTTTGCTCGCCGTCCAATTCCAGGACGTCTGCTACTCTTTCCGGTGTGATGGCAGCAGGGTGGAATAATGGAGAGCCATCGGCTCTAACCCGGAAGATCTCTGGCTGCTTCTGGGAAGTAGTTTCGCTGATTAGCTGGGGGCGTCGACCAACCCGGAACCAGAACCAATACTATTCGTCTTCTTTAATCAGGTCGAGTTGCCCAAAATTATCAAGGCAAGCTTTTTATCGCTCAACAAGCTCCTCCTGGTGAAATTATAGCCCTAGTACACCGCACAATGGGGAATAAATTGTGAGGCAACGTATTTTTGCTGTCGCAACTCCATCTTATAGAGCGCCCTCCTTCGATCTCTTCCAATCCATCATGGTCCTGGATGTTCGAATGGGTTAGGGCCTCGCAGCTTGCAGGTGACCCTTCTCATTTGGATTTCGTCTACCTCCTTCCTGATTTCGATCTCAGTCAGGACTCGATTTAGTCTTGTCTTTCCTGCAAGCAAGTCATTTTCACCCCAGCCGTAGGATTCCAAACATTCGACTCACCCGGGCTGGGATTCTGGGTCTTGTATCGATCTTATCACTCCATCTTCCCCTATTATAACGCCAATTTCCTCAAGTTGAGTTCCAGTCAGGGCTCCTCTAGTTCAATTCCTATTCTCATAAGCGCTCACAGAATCGCCAGGGCGCCAGGCGATGTTGTTCCGACAGCCCCTCCCCCGGATCTTGACTCTCTCGTACACAGCGACATTGATCCTTTCCTTGATCGTCTCTAGAGAAAATCCTATTTTCTAACCTTCCAGCGCAGACAATAGCGGGGTATCGGCCTCGTGTTTCATAAAGACATCAATTCACAGAGTGATACCTCTCGGGGACTCGTTCCTTCAGCTGGTCAACCGTATAGGCCGCCTTGTTGGCCAAGCTCTTGTCGAAATCTTCAGGCCGCACCGCATTGGTGATAGAGGCGCAGAGGTGCTTGCGGCCATCTCTAGTCATAACGAGATAGCCGTGATGATCCCGGTGACTCACTAGGGAGATAAAACGTCTAGCAGAAACGATCGAAATACTGTTATCAGCAGTAATCTGGGCCGTAGTCTTGCTCACTAAAGCTTTGGAGCCGCGGGTATGCGCAGTGCAGGGAGCACCTCGAGGTAGGTAACTCTCTGCGAAGCAGTGAGGCGAGTTAAACGGAAGGGTGCGATTCGTGAAATCAATATGGGGATTGTGCGTGGTCAACCAACGGTCACCTAGCACTAACTTGTGGCGTGCCAAGGGAGCGATATAGGCTGCCAGTTGCTCGGTATGGCCGTCTTGTGCAGTCGAATATGGCTATCTGGGTGACAGTAAAATAAAGGGTACCGTCCGCGAAATGGAGCGGGATCGGCGTAACAAGGTCTAGAATAGGCAAATTGAAAGTGCGTACGAGAGAGGGATCAATAGCTTCAACTTCAATTCCATTATCTGTCAGAACGAGTGTTGTTCCGGGCTACCTATAGAGTTGAGCAGACACAACCAGGTGCCGGCCCTGCCTAAGCTGACCCTCCAAACCTAATTCTAACGACGATAAGAAGCGATGATCATTCTGAACCTCTCTTGAATCAGGTCCCTGGTCACGACTTTGATCAGGGACTACTCGTTTTCCGAATCGGAGATTGGCTCGAGGCCTGCCGCAGCAGTAACCTCATTCACAGAACGATGAGAGTTGAAATAAGGACAGCAGGCATCGCTAGCGCGGTGATTCGAGACACGGAAGCCCCAACAGCGGCCAGCGCGGGTCAGAGCAGTCTTGTCTTCGGCAGTAAGCTTCGGGGGGCTGCGCTGCGGTTCAAACCACTCACCAGTCCAACCCTCAGGCTTAGCACTGGAGGGAGGGAAGTGAGAACGGCGGCCACCACTGGCGAAGGGTGATGAGCGTCGGCTCTGAAAGTGCTAGGGAGTCGGATGGAAACGCTTGATTATCTCCAATACTACAACTGCAGAGGTTCTAGAAATGCAGCGCCCCAGTGTGGGTCAGCTGACTGACTAACTACGTGCAGGCTAGCGCCGCAAGCCATACCAGCAGGCTCCAACAAAGGGTGCAACAGCGGGACCAGCGGAGGCAGAGCCACGGGTATTCACGGGTGCAGCGGTGCCAGAGCGGCCCTTAGGGGCGGACGATGAGGTGCCAGAGGGGGCAGGAGCGCTGGTAGTGCCCGAGGCAGGGGTAGACGAGGTATTGGGACGGTTCTTGCCAAAGGTGAAATCAACTTCCTTGTTGCCGCGCTCCTTACGCCGGACCATGTCCAGCACGGCAGCCTGTAAGGCACTGACCTCAAGAAACGTAGGTATGCATTGACGAAGATTAAGCTGCATGCAGTGCAGCTTGTTCTGAGCGAAGCTCCTATTCTATCTGTGGGTCACGTAGCTCTCAAGATCGGAGGGTTCCTGACAATGGATATGTCTTCCATGTCCATGGATATGGATATGCCGCAGCCTAATCGCCGGTTAGGGTTCTCGCGATCTAATGATCGTATAGTTTGGTCTGTTCTGGAGGTAATAGCGGGTTTGCAAGATTTTTCGTTTGTTCATTGCAATATGGCAACGCTTCTGGGGAGAGTGATTTAGAATAGGATTTTGTGGGATCCCAAGGCTCGTAATCGATTTCTCTTTTACGCGTGATAATACTGGACTTCTGAACTTTGTCCATATATATCGTCCGCTCGTTCGAGCCAAAAGGTTCCATCAGCTTTGTGTCATCATCGGTGGTACTCTGAATTTCACGTGGACAATCCACAGAAACAAGGCCAATTCTTCTAAAAGCGAAAATGTTTCGCCTGTTCTTTTTTTCGGAAACCTGTATGGATTCATGGTTTGTCGAAGAGAATACCGAAGGGCCCGTGAAGACGCGAAGAAGGCTAATCTATCAATTGGATCTCGGCTTCCACTCTCCGGGACTTGTAAACGTTGGTAAGTCTCTGGATGACTCGGTTTGATGGGTTGTGACGTTGATTTTCGAACGCATGATTTCTGCATCCACCATTTGCAATTGACTAGTAGCTGTCAATTGAGTACCAAGTGGACTATATTATCCAGTAGACAGCGCAACTTTCTGGACTCGTGTTTTAAACGAAGACTGTGGGAAGATGGCGAATGTTGTATAGCTAAGAGACTATACAATGTCCGGTCACGCAAGCTATGTATGGGCTATATACCCATAGCAGATTCAATCGTCTGTTTGCAATTCGCCACTTCTTTGGTACTAATATGTCCCTCCAATGTTAGTAGTTGTATACAAACTCGACCCGTCTGGGATTAGATGAAAGTGGTATCTGCATTGCAAGGAAGACTAACTTGGAAAATTTCCTTTCCATTTGGAAGCACTTTGACAAAAGAAACCTCATCAAGAACCGCGAATGACATTCTCCACAATGAGGGTTTTTGAAGGATGTCCGCATCAATACGCCGGTTTGTGGATCCTGGAAAAGTGTGCTTGGTCAGGACCATCTCAGTTTGCTTCCAAGACAAAGAGCTGGAAGGAGAACAAACGTAGCTTACCTTTTATATTGAATCTCTCCAATGATTCCGATCAGAGCGCAACCCCCTGACGATAAGTTCCTCCACACTGCCAGATCTTGTTTTGTATGTCATGGCACAGAGAGCTGGACAAGCTATCCCTTGCAACCTTGCTCAAGACACTGTCAGACGATGTAGATGAGCAAACAAACTATCCCTTACATCCTTGATCGAGACACTTGCGCTATTGAGTCTCATTGGGTTTGGATCTGCCTATTCATGATATAGTCTTGAAGAAACTCATTCGCATGGGCAACGGAGATGACAAGAGAGATGGGTGGGAAAGGATTAGAGAGGAAGAGAAAACGAGAGAGAAAGTGAGGGTATATATCACCAAAATCCTGCAATTCACGCCTTCTACTATCTAGGTGGTGAATTGGTTGGTCTACTAATCCTACTTGCCTACGTTAGTGACTTGGATGTAGATGGTGGTTTTCCCGGACGGAGGTGAATTAGGGCTGTTGGCTTCACCTGCCCTGATAAGGGAATTTCTTGGGTGTGGGTGGCATACTACCTAATTTTCTACACTTTCTTCGCATCCATTGCGCAGAGCCATAGATAACCGTCTTACCATTGCCAATAAAGGCGTAGGGCTTTGTATACATGTAGATTATGAGTATCTGATACTGGGTAGGACGTCTTTTTCTGTGGAGGGATGGGTTTTGCAGGATAGTCGAAGGTGCAAATTGTGGGATAGAACTATACATAATTTACTACCCATCTTTCTCCAAATGCTGGGCGAAGAAATGAGATAATAGCGTCATGCAATGGAAACAAAAGGCGCAATGCATCCATAGTTCCGACAACATTCACATGGTTCCGGAAAGCGCAGTTCATTCCTACAACCACATTCACAGACTTCCAGAATTCTTCACCCAAGGAATACCCCTATGGTGATAATTCCTGCATTCAGATAAATTCAATTTTAGCATTAACTCTAGCACGAAAAGCGAGTGGAAAAGAAGAAATGTTCGTGCAAAGAGGACATTGTAGACGTTTTGGATGCCTGAGGCGCCACTGCCAAGCCATGACGCTTTTGTAGGCAACACCACGGAGGGCCTCTCTTCCTTTCTACATCCATGAACTCATTGAATTGATTAATGTAGTCGATGACTTTTTAGTTCCAAAAGCCTACAATTGCTTTTGACTGCCAAGGTGGTCGCCCCGTTTCCAGACGTCCTGGGGTCCAACACTTGTAGTTAAATGTACGGGTTATGTGCCGAGGGATATATATTTCAGGGGCTGTGTACTTCGAAGACATTACACCTCCCAAGACTCTATTCCCGATGCAAAAGTAGTAGTAGTAGTAGTATTAGTAGAAAGATGCAGACTATTCCCAATAATAATGAACCAAATCTACATGGTTAGTCCGAACAACATTCCCACCCTCTTCCAGCCAAACACCCCTAAATTAGGCAAGTTGAGGCTATTTTACTAAGAGCATGACCTCGACTTCCAGAAGGCGTATACAAATAGACACCTGGCGAGAGGGTCTCCATAAAACCCTGAAAGCCGATCACCGTTCGCCAAACGCATTGTATCTCCTACCAACTCCATACACTACTAAAAAATGACGAAACTATCTGCGGGGAACACAATGCTTGTCGCGGCTATTCAGAATAACCCCTCGTTCGATTTTCCATATCCAGACTAGACTGCAGCATTTTTTCAATCATTGTCGATCTAAATTCCCCTCAGTCCACAGTTCCGATCCGCCCTCTGACGGAGTAGTTAAGGTTAAGCGGTCGGATTACCCCTTCGGATGAGATGAGGATAACAAACTCCAGCGGTTCCTCAACTAAACGCACCGCTACAGACTAGGTGCATAAAACTGCAGTCCTAGTCCCCAGGGAGTACAGAGTCCAGTTGAAAACGTGCCGGGGGTGATTGGTTTGCGGGCAAAAAACTTGAAACCGGATCGGCATCCACGTTATATCGACGTCATGGTGCCGAGAACGGAAGTGAAGCGCCGCAATAGGTTTCTACGGAAGAGACACTGTCATTGTGCTATTGCTATTGTTCCGGAGGGACTGCCAAGTTTGACATTTATGACATAGTACTGTGTACTGACTACTGAGTAGGGTTGGGAAAAGAAACCCGACCGTGCTCCGGACTGGGTTCCCAGGAAATGTTGCCCAGAAGTTTCTGGGAGTGCGTCCGGATGACCGCATGAATCATGCCACTCGATCGTGCCTAGAACATTGAAGAAAGCCTTGAACTCTAGTTTACAGTGTACTATGTACGCCACATGCGTTGAACAATTACTTGTTTAATCCTGGTCGATTCCCCGGGATCTCCGGCATGCAAGGTGAATGCGGAGGCACGGAGTTGGGACGGACTTCGGAAATATATATCGGCTGCGAGGAATTGTCCCCCATATAGGCCGAACGGGATGTTACCGATATAGACAGATCAGAAGATTAGAAAGTAGACAAGCATTGACTCCTCCGTACGATCTCAGTAGCAATTTGCAAGATAGGATCGATTAACTCATCATCTCATAAAAAAGATCCCAACCAAGGAACACGTGGAATCAACAGGTTAAAC
The DNA here is from genome assembly GCF_023601865.1 of Aspergillus affinis. Classification (NCBI taxonomy): domain Eukaryota; kingdom Fungi; phylum Ascomycota; class Eurotiomycetes; order Eurotiales; family Aspergillaceae; genus Aspergillus; species Aspergillus affinis. Next base: position 231,767 of record NW_026515798.1, on the reverse strand, counting down.
CCGACGGTAGCGAGGCGTGGCGAGCAGAGGCGGTTCTCGCCCCCCGGGAGGTGGAAAATGCATAGTCTGGGCTGACTTCTGTCGTTCCGGGCAAGTTCCACGGGGAAACGAGTCAAGGAGGGTTCGGAAGGCCTCCGTTCTCCAGATGGAGAGGGCGATGTTTGAGGGGGAATGGGGCTACGTCATGTCGGGCCGGAGTCTGTAAGCGATCAGGTGCCCGGACAGCCCTAGCCCTACTCCGTAGAGGCTGAGGGTTCGTCGGATGCAACCTGTTAGTCATCACTTAATTTGCGGGTGATTAAGGGGGGAGAACGGAGTACGGGGTAGACAGAAACAGGAAAGATAAAATAAAGTAAATTGAAGAATGTTTACTCTGGACCGTTTATTGAGAAATGACAGAAGTAGACATTTGTTGATTTAATAGATTGTCCCGTACGGAGTCCATCTTTTGAATCTCCTGAATCAAAGAAATTGCTCCGAAGGATCGTGAGCAACGTTGGGCGGGCATCCACAAAGCTTGGATAGACGGTGGATGATTCCAGAACCAACCACGATTCCGAACCCAGCGCCACTGACGAGAATCGGCTCGGTCGGGTTGCCTTCTGGTTCCAGAGCAATTTGGGCATTGGCATCGAAAGATTTCAGCTCGCTTTGCCGGCTTTCGGGGCCGACTTTCTGCAGGTTGTTCGGTCGGCAAAAACGTTGATTTTGCCAGCTGACCCGACTAGGAGGAGACAAATCGGGACGGCTTAGGAGTCCGTGAGACATCCTGCCCGGAGGTGTAGATGATAGAATAAGATGATGACATTGTGGTGTCGCGCAAGAAACTGGAATATCAAACCGGTCGGCCATGCGATGTCATGGCACGTTTTTAGTGGCGATTCCTCCGCATTTCCCCTCCTTTTGAGGCCGTTCATGGGGGAGGCCATGGGCTTCACCGGTCAACAGATGAGGAAATCTCCAGAGTTGAGCGCTTGAGCCCTGCGTCTTTTTCTCCGTGTCCTTCCGGACGGTCGGGCGAAGACTCCACGGCAACTTGCCGAGACTCTGGAGGGGCCCCGCAAGTACCCGCACCGGGGTCTCGTGACCGTCGGCTTCCTTTCATTCCTCGCCTTTCCTTCTCTTTTCATCCTATTGCCGCTCGCAGCCAAGTCGGCTTCCTTCAAGGCATGCCGAGGGATTCCACGCCCAGGAACGTGGCTGTTTTCGCTCGCCGCTTCATCCACGCTGTCGGTTTCGGTGCCGATTCTGCGTCCTGGGGATCTCTGCGATGATCGTGCCGGCCGCTGTAGATGCCAATGTTTCTTTCTCTCCCGCAATTCGTTGAACCAAAAAACCACCTCGCTGACATGCCGCTCAATCAGACATCATAGCCAGTGGCGCTGATCCCCTTCATCTCGTCTAGTTCCCAGACCAGGCTCCGACGGTGTTGGCCACTATGACGAACCAGAGCCTTCTCCGAGCTGGCCGTGGAACCCGACTGTCCCCCAGCATTCCGGCCCTCCTGACTGGTTCTCGTCGGTTTCGGTCGGCCCCTCTCCATGGTCCGTCTCTCTGCTGCTGTTGCCGGCTGCCTCTGACGGAGTCTCTGACAGGAGGCAGAGAGTGGGCAATGTCTGGCGTTTCCCCGTGCCTGCCGACTCGACACTGGCTCTGCACTCGGCCGCCTCCACATCCTGACGGTGGATATTTTTTCTCCCTCTCGTCGAATAACTGTTGGGTTTGGGTTTTGATTTTTTTTTTTACTATTTCCTTTTTTTTGCTGTCCCCATTTCCCTTGTAGGGACAGTCGATGTAACATAAAAGGGGGACATCCCCCCCGAATCTGGATTAACTTTTTTTGCCATCAATTTTCTATTTGACATTCATTTCTTTTCCTAACCATCCACTCCCTTGTCAAGATACCCCGTGTGGTTGGTGAATCCTTGCTTCGTCTATTGGGATTCGTGTTCCCTTCCTTGCATACAGCATACAGCTTGCATCAATTATTGTTTACTTGGATAATCCTCGGACCCGATTCCTCTCGCTCTTTCGCGACCATCTTCCCGCGTATCGTACACCTCCCACACTATGGGTATTGAATCCTCTGCCCATCACGGGGAGTCGATCAGCCCGGCTGTCGCTCCCCACGCCGAACACTCCAGCCAAGAGTCTGTAGCTATGAACAAGCCGTCCGATGTTGGCGTAGACACTCCCGTGCCCCGATGCACCCTTCGGGCCTTCGTCATGGGAGCCTTCGTCTCCATGGGTGGTCTGCTCTTCGGTTATGATACCGGTCAGATCTCCGGTTTCCAGGAAATGTCCAACTACCTGGAACGCTACGGCGAACAGAACGCCGACGGCTCCTACTCCTTCAGCACGGTCCGTTCCGGTCTGATCGTCAGTCTGTTGTCCATCGGTACCTTGATCGGTGCGCTCTGCGGTGCTCCCATCGCCGATAAGTTCGGCCGAAAGTGGTCCATCACCTTCTGGTGTCTGATCCTCATCGTCGGTCTGATCGTCCAGATCTCCTCTCCCGACGGGAACTGGGTCCAGATGGTCATGGGTCGTTGGGTTACCGGTCTGGGTGTTGGTGGTTGCTCGCTCTTGGTGCCCATGTACCAGGGTGAAAGTGCCCCCCGTCAGATCCGTGGCGCCATGATCAGTTGCTACCAGCTCTTCGTCACCCTGGGTATCTTCCTGTCCTACTGCATTAACCTGGGAACCAACACTATGGAGGGCACGGGCCAGTGGCGTATCACCCTGGGCCTGACTTTCCTCTTCGCTCTCCTGCTCGGTGGCGGCATGGTCTTCTTCCCGGAGTCTCCTCGTTTCGAGTACCGTCATGGCCGTGTCGACAATGCCCGTGCCACTATGGCCAAGATGTACGGTATCCCGGAGAACCACCGCTTGATCAACCAGGAACTGGAGGAGGTCCAGGCGCAGCTCGATGCCGAGTCTCAGGAGCAGGCCTGGCACGAGTTCCTTACCGCTCCTCGCATGTTCTACCGTGTGTTGCTGGGTATGGTGCTTCAGTCTCTGCAGCAGCTTACCGGTGCCAACTACTTCTTCTACTACGTGAGTTCCCACCACCAACCAACCCCACCAACCCCACCCAAAATATCATATACTTATGCATCATATCACAGGGAACTACCATTTTCCAAGGTGCCGGTATCTCCAACAGTTTCATCACACAAGTCATCCTGGGTGCCGTCAACTTCGGAACCACCTTCGGCGGTCTCTACGTCGTTGAGAACTTCGGTCGTCGCAAGTCCCTCATTACGGGTGCCGGTCTCATGTTCATCTTCTTTATCTGTTTCGCGTCCGTTGGACACTTCGTTCTGGACGTTCAGACTCCTACGAACACTCCCGGAGCCGGAAAGGGCATGATTGTGCTCGCTTGTCTCTTCATCACCACCTATGCCGTAAGTCCACCAACTCCCCAAACCTCCCCAAACCTCCCCCAACTCAAATCCGCGTTAATTAACGCGCTAACGATCCTCTCTAGATGACCTGGGGCCCGATGATCTGGGCTATCGCCGCCGAATTGTTCCCATCGAAATACCGTGCCAAGGGTATGGCCCTCGCGACAGCCTCCAACTGGCTCTGGAACTTCCTCATCGGATTCTTCACCCCGTTCATCACGAACGACATTGATTTCGCCTACGGCTACGTCTTCGCAGGCTGTCTCTTCTTCGCTGCCCTTGTGGTGTACTTCTTCGTCATCGAGGGTCGCGGCCGTACGCTCGAGGAACTTGACTGGATGTACGTGAACAAGGTCGTTCCCTGGAAGAGCAGCACGTTCGAGATGCCTGAAATCCGCTCTCAGAGCCACGGCGGCATGGATGCGAAGTATGCGAGGAAGGAGTCGCAGTCGTATCATGCGGAGAATGTCTAGCTTCAGTTAACTTTACTTAACCTAAGTTGAGTTGAGGTATGGTAACTGGGGATGATGATAATTGAAGTGTGAGAGAAGCATGACATGGAAGAAGAAGAAGATATTTTATTGCATGTGTTATGTTTTTTATGGGTTTTCTTTTTGGATATCACATACCATCTATGGTTGCTAGGGTTGGAGTTGGGGTCGGGGTTTTGTTTATATGTAGATCATTTTGTATATATGCATGGATACCTATTGCAAATCATGAGTTCTTATTTCATATATTCATTCTACTTCATTTCTTGTATCATCTATTCTGCTTGATGTATATGGTATTGATGACAATAACTAGCCGAGACGCCACGTAAGCCATTCCTACCACCGCCGCCGTCGACGATCATTTATTTGCCCGCTGTCTTTGCGATGACATCCGCTTCGGAGGTACTCCTGTCGGGATAGGTGATACTTGGATTTTCTTGTCTAACCGATACGATGGATACATGATGTATGGTCTCCTAGGAAATTACTTCCGCATTTTGAATTGACAAAGATATATTTTTTCATGATTAGCAGTGTGTACAGAACAGATCCTCATCCTTTGAACTTATACTACATAGATAATTCCTCCTTGGCTATACATGTCTCTTCGCTTGCAACCCGGGATGAAGATCGAGTCTCTGCTTGGTAATCAGAGCTTCTCGGCTGGGAAGGAACAGAAAAGTGAGGCATCTCCAGATTATGGGGCTCAAGAAGGTTTGTTTTAAAGCCAGTTGAGTTGCGGTAGAAGGATTCATCGTCTAATCTAGATCCCATCCCGTTTCTGACCTCCCTCTATCTTCATCTCTTTTCAACTTCCGCGTGTGATCCCGATTGGCATCCTGATCGTGACTGTAATATCCATCCAACAACCTACTCCGCATTCCATCCCGTGCAGATCGACTGATGCTCTTTTGCGCTGTTCGCCATTCGTACCTCTGTATTCTGGCATGCCGACTACGAATTTGCCATTCCTGAGTATCGGCAGTGGGTGGACGCCCAGCTACGGATACGTCTCAGTTCGGTTTTATATTCATTCGGCCTCGTGATTTCTACTTTCCTACGCCTGATTTATCATATGCCGTCCTCGACTTGCATTTGTTATTTTATAGTTTTATCGTTTAATTCCCTAATTCATTGCAAAAAAGAAAATCTGTGCTTTGGATAATAGAGCGAATTTATGCAAACATTTGCCGCCGACACCATGATAGGGTTGACCTCTACCTAAACCGATATTGAATGACACACGCATAAAAACAAGCAACGCACAATAAGTCATAAGCAAAAGCGTTGTGAGAGCAACGCGGTAGAATTTCTAAAAAGAAGACGGAATGCATCGAGTGGAGATTTAGCAGAACGAATTCAGAAAGAAACAGGAAAGGAAAAAAGGTAAAAACGACCCCAATCCACCATCAAGCTAATCATCTTCTTCCGAATAAAGAAATCCGAGCGTAGAGAAATCACTCCCAGTAGTAGTAGTGGTTAACATCACTCTCAGTCGAATGGCGCGGCGGACGACATTCGGCATGAGGACGGAACGACCGTTGGTCATTTCTAGATTCGCGTAGGGACCACGGATTGTAGTAGACAGCACCGTCTTCCGAGTCGTATCTATCACGGTCCGAGCCTCTTCCCAACTCGTCGGCGGATGGCCTTCCTGAACGTCTTCTTGACTCGTGGTCACCATAGCTTTCGGGCAAACGACGACGGGAGCTGCCCCTCGGGGATGTGTATCTGTAGCCGGAGGGCGAGGAACGACGCCGAGATCGGGTTCGGGATCGATTCCTAGGCGTTGAAGCTGGCACCGCCGACGAGGCTGATATCGCCGCCGAATTAGGAATGACTGGAGGAGGCACGTCAGCGGGGGTTCGAATCGAAGTCGGAGCCACAACTGTGGGGACTGGAATCGGATTCCCACTTGAGGAAGGAGGCGCGGTAGAAGTCGAAACCGGAGCAATCGAAGCGGGGGTCGAAGTGGGAGGTACGGTCCAACCCGCCAGTTGCACTATGAGATTTCGAAACTGGCGCATAGACTTTCCCCCGTTCAGCTCGAAGTTGATACGGGATCTATCTTGATGCTTCTGACTAGTTTTCACATCTTCGCGCAAGGTTGCAATTTCCGACCGCATAGTTTTCACCTCATCATGCAATGCAGCGATTTCTGATCGAAATTCGCTCATGATTTGGGAAATCTCAGTTCGTTGGGCTACACCATCGCGGGAAACGATGCTCGAGGGGGGATTTTTGACCGAGCTTCTGAGCTGGGCTTTTATGTCTTGAGATGCCATTACGTATTGACACAGTTTCTCGTCAAGAAAGCCCTTAGTCGGACAGACCTGGTTGCTCGAGTTGTTCTAATCTAGTCCAGAACCTTGGACGGGATCAGAATGACGCTGTCTGGGTTGGAGAGAATCAAGGACAGAAGCAAGCGAGGGATCGGGTTGGGCGTGGTCGGATTGGAGTGGATGATGAACAGTAGCCTCTTCCTCTAGACAGATTCAATCAAGGCAGGACTCGGATGAACGTGATCAGAACCTCAGCCACGGCCGATCTAGGGATATCGCAGCTAATTCTGTGATGATGAGGGTAGGGACGAACTCGAAAGGCCTTGCTTGAGTTTCGAGTGGAGAGGAATTTCAAGAGAGAGTGTCGTAGGTTTTGGTTGTGAATAGAAAGAGGTGGGATGGTGAGGATGAATATGTGGTAGGAAACGGTCGAAGATAAGAGAAGACAAGTGAAGAGAAACGACAAGACAGGAGTGAAGGAGAGACAGCCATTACCGCACTTGTTACAGCACCGAATAAATAAACACAGAAATCGAAATAAACATGACTTGCTAAGATTGGTAATTATGTAGCTTCCATCGGGTCAAGCTCGATATCGAGCTTGCCTTCGGTGCTCTTGGCTTTGACTTCGTCCCCGGGTCCGATTGACAATCGGTAGTCCTGTATTGCCTCCTCCGCTCTTTGCAAGTTCGACTTGGGTACCCATGTGGATTTATATGCTGGTAACCCTTCCAATAGACGAGGATTGTTCGACTTCATATCGATCCGTTTCGTCCGGGTAGTGCTCGTCATGGCCCCCGGTTGGGGACCTTGCGGTTGAACGGATCTAAAAAATGATTTGCGTCTCATACCCAAAGATTGTTAAGTACCTCCAATGGTTTTAAGATGCTCAGTGGAGGATGTCTAGTAGAGACTCGAAATAACAAGCATGTTCGCAGAGTAGTTAGGGCACAGAGGATATGACCACGTGATACCATGCTTTCCCTTTCTGGAAGGAGCGCCAACGTCAACCACCTTCAACTTAGCACCCGCCATCAAATCCTAGTCGTTTTCATCCTACTTCTATCCCTAAGCCAATGTCCGTCTCACAAGTCGGCCATTTATCATATTGACATCTCACCCGTGCAAGTCTAACTTCCTGTGGGTTCTCCACTAGCCACAGCCCATCTCAAACACAGATGTTGTTGAGTTTCATGGTCACCTACCAGGAGTCAGCGAAGTTCTAACCAATAACAGCATCGCAGGCACTAACCTTCTCGATATATCGCACTCCCACCTGAATCCCATCCTCGTCCTGGAACTCATTTGCATCACCAAAGTCCACATTCTCGGGATCCAGGCATGTGAGACATGTTTCAACAACTTCAGCATATCGGGTTCCCATCTTGCTGCGAAGCTCCCCACGCGCCAGGGAGAGCAGGTGTTCCTTGAAAAGCACAGATGGTAGATCATTTCCTAAAACGGGATTCCTGGTCGGCTTGGAACTGGAGCCATCATTAGGCAGAGGCCCCGTCCTGTCATCATACTGCACGAACGATTCCCACAGGCCTAGCTCAAGTAAGCACACGCCCAGACTGTAGATATCGTGCTGCATGATATATTCTTCCGCGGCGACCTGTCCCATTCGACTAGGGTGTTGGTAGAGACTTCTTTCCCATCCCGCAGCTCCCTTGCGCAGGGTTCTCCCCTCGGCCATGCGAAAACTGTCGAACCCGACCAGGAATGCTGATCCCACAGATGAATCATTGGTTAACAGCAGGATTGTCTCCGGTCGGATGTTCTTGTGTACAAATCCGAAGGTGTGCACGTAGCTGACTGATCTCGCCAATTCATTCGCCAACCTGAACCGATCGGAGAGTGAGTCTGTTCCCTGCATTTCCGCAAGACAACTACGAAGGCTGCGAGGATTTGAGTAGCCAGTCGGCACTCTGAAAATGAACGTGAATGCAGCAGGATTGCGTGAGGATGGGTCGTCGCTGGAATGCTTCACAACCCCTTTGCAGTTCAGAAGACCGAATTCAGTAGGGCTCGAATGGGCGAGCTTTCTTGCCAAATCCCGAGTATCCTTCTCGATCTGCTTGATGTTGACATCTGCAGAAGGATGAAATCGCTCCAGGATGAGTGATTTGGACGGATCTTCCCGTTGTGCTAGTTGCGCGGAGCACAAAGGAAGAGGACTAAGTTGAAGCGATTTGATGCCATCCTCATGAAGGAAAATTCGAAGATTGCCGGTCGCAGTAGGGTCGAGAGCCATCCTGAGCGATTGGGCGGCGGTTATTGGAGCACGACTTTCGACTGGACCCTCACGGGTGAATGTGTGCAGTTCGGCATCGATTTGAGCGGTCGCAGCCTTCATGATCAAATACCAAGAAGGGTCGAACATCTTCTGCCAAATTTCTAGATCCTGGATGGCTCCGTCGATTCTCTGTTGCAGTAGCGTATACTTCCATCGCTGCACTTGTCGCACTTCCTGACCATCCACGTCCTTCGTCTTAGTCACAGATTGAATGCTATTGACAGCAATCTTCAGTTTGCTTCCGAGCAGCTCTAGCGTCTCTTGCTGTACTATCTGGTGTTCTTCGTCCAGCGTGTGCGCAATACTTCGAACCAACTTCAACTGGATCTCGGCCCGGACCCAATAGTTCTTCACCCGGACCGAACGCTCAAAAAGCTCGGACTCTGCATGAGCGAAAGCAGAACAGCGTTCTACCAGAATTGCTCCATACCTAATTGGCTTAGCGAGGCCATCTACCACGGATAACTGCGGGTGATGTGCAGGGTTGGGCGAACTTACTTGAAGCAGAAATCCACGGCGGATATTATTGATATCGGGTCGGCCATTGTGTTCAAGATGAAGCGACGATCTCGACACCTCTCGAGGGGATTTCCCAGCGTTTATCAATTCTTGTCTTATTTTATCTGACAGCTCCTCGTGACAGTGCGGCTGAGGGATTCAACCAATGGGATACGAGATGCACGGCGCTAAGTTGGAGGGGTCGTCGCACTTTCGCCTTATCGTCAACACAGCCTCGCCTGTTCATTCATCAGTCTTGACGCTTCGCGAGCGTCTCGTGTGGTCAAGGCATTTTGTCAACCTCTCGCCACGATTCAAGGGCCCACGGCCTGAGACCTCATGAACCAGCATCTTGACTCGTGTTGGCCTATCGCTGCTGGTAGTCCTCCGACAGCCTCATAATCGTGCGCGATAGCTAATATTGGGAATGCGAACTTTAGATGACCAAAGAATTGACAAGGTGCTCACCAGCTAGTCACGTTCACCATGGCGGACGAGCTAGGGAGGGCGCCTGGTGCTAGCCCCAGTAGCGATTCGAACCCGTCGCAATCTCCTGGCCTCTATCCCCCATTCTCCGGCCCTCCCTCCGAACAAAGGCGCAGCTCATCACAACTACTGTCCCCTCGAATGCCGGATTTGGTTCGGGATTCAAAACTCGAGACACACTTTATACCCGACAGCAGTGTTGAAACTGTGCATACCTACCACGAGCCGGATTATAAGTCGCGACGTCGACTCGTTTCCAGATCTGAACATTGGAGGCGGTATGGAAAGATCGGGGGTGGAAGCTATGGAAGCGTTTGGCTGGAAAAATGCGTCAAGGGAGCCAGGCGCGAAAATGGACTTCGTGCGGTCAAGCAGATGGAAGTGCGACGGCAATCGACGCGGGTAGATTATAATCGCGAATTGGAGGCTATAGCTAAATTCTCGCATTGGAAAGTTCGTTTTGGGATCTCGCAACTTTGTTGACGATGCATGCTGACGCTTGGCAGTACGAGCGTGCATTCGTCAAATCGTTCGGTTGGTATGAAGGTCCTGACCATTTGTTTATCGCAATGGAATACCTTGAGTTGGGAGATCTTCATACGTATCTGCAGCATAAGCCGGCGCTGCCAGAACACGAAGCCAAGGAGGTCACATTTCAAATTCTAGATGGTCTCTTTTTGATGCACGACAACGAATTCGCGCATCGTGATATGAAGCCCAGAGTGAGTTTCCCCAACCAGTGCTAAAACCAGCTAACATTTTCGGCGAAATAGAATATCCTTCTCAAGTCCTGTCCTCCTGATGAGTGGTGGGTCAAGATAGCAGACTTTGGTATCAGCAAGAGAATCGAAGATGAAGTTGGAGCGTCGTCTACGCTCAAGGGAACACTCGGCTATATTGCACCCGAATTACACGGCTTTATCAAGCGTGGTAGTCCATACGCGCCGGATCTTTGGGCGGTCGGAGAGATCGCATTTCAAATGCTCACAAAGCAGGCGACGTTCAAAAACCTTGGCATGCTTTTCACATACATGAGTAATCTCGAGATGTTTCCATACGATCTACTACTCGCGGCTCGTGTGGGCCAGAGCGGCCTGGAATGCATCTTCTCATTCATGCACCCAGACCCCATCCAGCGTGTGACCGCAGAGGTCGCTTTACAACACACGTGGTTCAATGATGCTCCTCTATCCCGTCAAGGCTCGGTTAGATCAGCTCGTAATATATCACCTCCGGCTCGGGTGGCAGATACAGAAACCGAAGAGCTTGCCACCTGGAATACTATCGCCACACAGGAATCAGAGAACAACCCCCCTGGCCAGATAGGGGAAGCTGAGATAGCAACTTGGAACACTGAACATAGCCATGGAAAGAATATGAGTCTGGACGCTGGGCAGCCTGCGGATTGGCCAATCAGGACGAATAATGTTCCTTTGGCAGGGGACGCGGCTCCTGTCGAGGATGATATGAAGATTCACGTCGATTCGCCGAAGCCGGAAAACACAGGCATCAACTTGACGGCTCTGGATGAACTCGCTCAATTCTTTGGTGAGGGTCAACCCGACATCCGCCGTGAATCAGGCAATATGAGTCTGGACGCTGGGCAGCCTGCGGATTGGCCAATCAGGACGACTAATGTTCCTCTGGCAGGGGACGCGGCTCCTGTCGAGGATGATATGAAGATTCACGTTGATTCGTTGAAGCCGGAAATCACAGGCATCAACTCGACGGCTCTGGATGAACTCGCTCAAATCTTTGGTGAAGGTCAACCCGACATCCACCGTGAATCAAGCACGCAAAATGTCCAGGCTGAAAACGCCGATCCTCAGTCCACGGTCATGGAAGGGACAACTCTCGTCCACGCCGAGGAACCTACGGCACAAGCTGGTGTTGTCCGGGAAAGAGTTCCAGCAGTCCAGCGGATAGAAAAACACTCACATCCTATCTTGGGTGGAAAGTTCGATGACCTACCTGGGTCAGGAATAATCACCACTTCAAATGCACCGGAGACCATTGCTCCAACATATCCAGAGAATCAACGCCATAGCTTGGTTGTACATACCGGTGACGAAGAAGAGCCCGAGACCTTTATTGCGCGGCGATTGAGAGAAATAAGGGATTCAAGACCGCAAGATAGCCCGCTATCAGAGTCATCAAACGTTTCGCAACCGTCTAGTAAGTGCTTGACCGAAAAAATATGTTTCTATCGTCTTTGAGAGCACAACGAGGTTTGGGCTAATACAACGAAGCCACTACAGACGCGGCGGCCACTTGGGCAGCTGGGATAACGTCCAGTAGCGAACGACCGGGATGGCAGTCATATGAGGGTACAACCAAGCAGTCATCCGACGGCAAATCCAAAATCAGCAAGACATTCAAAGGTCTATTCAGCGGATGGAGGAGCAATGATCCTAAGGTCCATAACCATCTTTCCGAGTTCGATGACCCTGGCCGAAGCAATCCTCATCTCGAACCCCAGATCCCATTTCAAAGCGACACCCTGTACACCACCCCACCGCCGATACCCAGTAGCTCGCGCAAGGTTTTTGGAGTGACGATAGACGAGCTCTATTCCCGACATCCGGACATGCCTGTTCCTCAAATTGTCCAACAATGCATCGCGGCCGTTGAGACATATGCCCTTAATCTACAGGGCATATACCGCCAGTCTGAGAAGCCAGGAACTATTGAACGAATGATCGCAGAGTTCGAGTTGAGTGAGTAGCATTTTGCTAGATATGCGCTTTTTTTTATCTTACTAATATTTTTCCAGATTGGCCACATCACGACTTGAAGCTGCCAGCCCATTTCCATCACAACATTCACAATGTTACCAGTTTATTGAAGAGATATTTCAGGGATCTTCCAAACCCTCTACTCACCTTGCAGCATTACCACTCCTTCATCTCTGCGGCCAGTACGTCACTGACCTACCCAAGTCATTCTTTCGATAGCTTCTAACAACCTAACTATAGAAGTGGATGATGACATCGGGCGCCGAGACTCCATTCATGCTCTCATCAATCAACTTTCTGACCCACACTACGTGACTCTCAGGGCTCTGACATTTGTAGGATCTTCTGGCACAAGTCTGTTGTAACTACTGACTAGTATTTTAGCATCTGGATAAGGTCCAGCAGCGTTCCAACCAGAACCGCATGACCACTGGAAATCTGGCCATAATTTTTGGGTACGCTACGCGGCCATCCTTCTAGTATATTATGCTAACAGTGATATTAGGCCCACGCTTATGGGTTCCAACACAACTAACATGGTCGACACTGGCTGGCAAGTTCGGGTAGTTGAAACTATCATCACATACGCATCGGATATTTTTGACGAGGATTGATTATATTGCTCTGGATCTAATGTCACATTTACTATAGGGTTATAGGTTCAAACAAATTATAGTATAAAGATTCGGATGCTTGATGATAGTTGACAGTATAATCAATAGGCAATGCTATCAATGATCTTTTGTATCGGAGTATTCCTTGTCTTATTCTCGTGAACCGGAAGTTCACCCAGACACAATTGCAACATGTTTGAACACGCGATTATCTCAAAAACACAATACGTACTAATACAGGGAGCTTCCGGGGTTAACGGGATCAAACCTCCGAGTTAAAACATCCCATGCCAGGCAATCGTGTTTATAAAAGAGTGCCCATGACGCGGTCGCAAATTAGACCTCACACCTCGCAGCTCCCTCTCTATCGCTTCAGTTACCGCTATCTTCGCCAACTTTGAAATCTGTTACCAAACTGTCCACAGCGTACAAACGGCAAAATGAATCGGATCAACAGCCTCAAAAGCCCTGGTCGCAAAAGTTCCCGATCCTCTCTGAGATCGGACACCCATCGTGACAGTGAGGGCGTCGCACCCGGCAATGTTGGCTCAAGATCTCCGAGATCCAGTATGAAACCGGAATCCTCCCACCGTCGGAGCTCAACCTCCCATCATAATAACACTTCATCTGACAGGGATGGACGACGACGCAGAGTGAGTTTCAGCGCCGACACGAGAGACAACGAACAGAGCCCGTCTAGTAGGCCACCAGATGAATATTTCGAACAAACCTACACCCGGGAAGTTCCCGGTGGCAGGGAGCGTATTCACATAGCCACGGGAACTTCCAGCATGTCGCCGCAGAGACCCTCGTCGCATATTATGGAAGCAGATGAACTTCACAATACCGCCTCGAGCTTGAAAAAGGCCAGTATAGCGATCGACCGGATGCAAGGCTATGCGACAGACACAGCTGATGTTCAATCCACTTTTGGAAGGAGAAGCTCTACGAGAGATATTCCTCGCATTGAGAGGGGCCATAACCAGTCCACGACCAATCTGCCTCGCCCTCAGCCTGAACCCAGCCTGAGAGGGAAAGGCTCTAGGGGAGGTATTCCTCGTGACCGGGACCATAACCAGTCCACGACCAATTTGCATGCCGACAGTCGCACTCACGGCCATCGGGGAGATAACCATACAGCCCGTTTCAAAGACCTGCAAGAGAAGATGGCAGCTCTGGAGCGCAGCGTCGGCGAAACATCAGAAAAGACCCAGGCCTTGGCTACTCAGTTTACCAGACGGGTTAACGTGCGGCCTCGATCCCAAGTCACTCCCGAGCAGGTAGTTGCGATGGAGCGAGAGCAGCAAAGGCTTTTGCAAATGCAGCAGGAGCTTAAAAAGTTCGACGATTCGATCCGTCAGTACAGTGCTCACCTTAGCGAGTACGCTTTGGCGATTCGGCAGGCTACGAAGAACGTTAAGGAGAAAGATAGTAGTTCTCATGATAGGAGAAGCTCCAGGGAGAAAGGAGGTTTTTCTTCTAGAGAGAAGGGTTATTGATCTATGGTAATCTGTGCATTTTTCTTTAGTTTGACTTTGAGGCGTTGAGAGTAATCCAACAGCCTAAGCCCTTCAATGGGGAGTTTACACTTACTGTGCACACTTGAAGATTATTCTATTGCTGTGCTTTCTGTTTGCATTCTCGTCTGTTGATTGCTGTTTACCCACTTTCATCGGACCAGACTGACAAGATAGATTATTACCTTTTGTTCAAATCTGATTTATTTTTTTTTTTTTTTTTTTTTTTTTTTTTTTTTTGGATTCGTTTCCCATATGCTATAACCAGTAGCACTGTAGTCACCAATCTCTCCTTCGGAGAGTACGCTTCTCATTCAGAGCCAAACCAGTAATTTTCAGTACCCGAGACTTCGAAATGTAAGATGTGCACATAAGCAGAGTTCTGAATCTCCTACCTAGAAGATTCTCGTTCTCTACATTCTATTAGCGGACTAGTCCTACGATTTCATTTGCCTTGCAATGACAGAGCCCAGGACCAGCCAAATCTAGAGATTTGTTTTATGCCCCCGTTGGGGATGTCCAATGGATAAACTTGGAAGGACAATTACTATGGGACTGTCAAATGTAGACATGTTTTGGCAAAGGTGAAGTCAGATCCCATTCAACTTACGACTAAGACTAGAAGAAGTAAGACTATCTGCTTCTTAGATGCTGGATTTCTCTGAGCTTCCCGCACAGAAAAGATACCCATTGAACATGAGAAAGAACAGAAAAGAAAAGAAAATGGGAAATCTGTAGGTCTTCTCAACATTCACTCAATCAGGGCAGGTAAAACTCTGACTGGTCGTGGGACGCCCAACTTGTTTTGGTTACTCTCCATTCACTGTTGTGGTTGCTAGTGCTTTCATATGTTGTGGCCATCCCACAACACCCCCCTCTCTCTGGGTCAAACATCTTTCTCTTCCAAGTAACTAGATTTTCACTTATTGTCCTCAGGTTTTGTTCTTTTGTTGTTTACGGTTTTCATAGTGGAACGATCCCATGGTTGAATCGGGCGCATAAATCCCGCAGTCAATTATTCATGGAGTACTGATCCCCGTACATTTGATCAAATCATGAAGTAGCAATTCAGTAGCTTCTCCAGACCTATTGCCTTTTCTATGACATAGAATTTGACTGATAATTGTGAATGTCTTTGGACATAAGATCCTGTATCTGACAGATGTATCCTAGACCCAATAAAGATGGATTATAAAACCCCTTTATACGAAGATATAGAAATATTTGTAGGAGACCTAGATATTTTAGGTAATTCCCCAAACCGTTAATAAAGCGGAAGATTCCATTATTTTATGCGGAGTATTTCATCAAGTTGGCCGGGTCCGTCAAGATAAATTGGGCCTCCTTCTTCTCAGCTAGTTGATCATTGCAAGATCGAGTCAATCAAGTTTTTCATACTTCGGCAGCCTACCCTTGGTATCCAATTTTCCTACAATCACATTTTACACCCCAAACCCCAGGAAGGGGAGAGTACCAAGTCGCAAGATACGATGGAAGCCCAACTCAAGGCTAGTCAAGAGGACATTGAACTAGAGCACGGGGTCAGGAAGAATCTTACCAGTATTCGTCAGCAGTGCGTGGCTATGGAGAAATTGCTGGACAACTACAAATTTCGCGAAGAAATCAGTGAACTCAAGGCCCAGAAACAACAGGTAGAGCTGGAAAACCTTAAAAGAAAGAACGCCGAGCTCTCTATTTCACTGGCCAAGTCAGAAGCAAAAATATCCGTTGCTCGTGACGCTTTAGTCGAGCTTGCTAAATTGGTAGATCTGATTTAGCGGCGACCTGGATTTCCTCATGTTTCTCTCGCTGTGAAACAAGCGGTCTGGAAGCTAGCGGACCTATTTAATGTTGCTCCTGACTTTTGGTCAAATTAATCCTCACTAACTCATTTGCTATTGAACAGGTATGAGTCTTCCTCTTTTTCATCTTCCTACCGTTTCCTAACGCAAAACAGGGCTCGCTCGGAATTGGTGCATTGGACGAACATGATCTGACGGACTCTCAACAAGTGGGAACATACAGTGCTATTTCATCGTGCTTGAAGGAATGAATTTACAACAAACGGTTTCGAAACAAATGTTCTGGCCCTCTCCCAAGGTTTCTTTTTTACATGCAGGATAGGTGAGACTGGGAGGTTAAAAACGGTGTGGATTCAGACGATCTGCTAAATTACTGGAGTTTTTGAATTGTGTTCTTTTTTTTGTTTTCTGTTTTTCTTGTTGTTTTTGCAATTTCCCAACCGGAAAGCTTTAGTTCTCCTTTGAATGGGAAACAAAAATTGCTCAGCCCCAAGATATGTACTTGAAGGAAAAGGACTTTTTGCTCGCTCAGATACCTTAATGACTATTGTCAAAGTTGAATCCTGTGATTACTAGAAACCAATCATTCCTTTCATAAAATCCAATTCCATCAATCATCTGAAGAATTCGTATGTATAGAAGCTGTAACTGATAGATACGTCGTCGACTAGAGAAGGATGGATGATCAGACCGAGTTTACTGTGCCAGTACAGATGCATGATTATACCTTTCTATGGGGCGATATATTTGCCTGTCCATCCCAGCTATCCTAAGTAATCAAATAACATCACCCAACGTTTCCCACATTCCTTCTTCTATGCACTCCACAATCCCATCCCTTCGCTCCCCCCTGCCGCGCATCAACATTCCACACCCACACGCTTATGAAAAGCTTGACTCGCCCGATGGAAAGCTTGGTCTGGCACCTTCTCCCCACATAATTCAATCACAAACCCTCAGGGATGACACCAAGGCAGTGAGTGGATAAGCAGTGGACCGATTTCCCGACGCGCGGAAGTCAAGTAAACATGACGTCATCTATCCTGGAAGTGGAGCCCTAACTACCAGAGTCGATTCGCTGACCATTTCATTGTTTGCTATCCTGGTCCTTGTCTGACTGACGTAGCAGCTTAAGGTGTACTGGAGAGGCGAGTGGGTTACAAGCTGTGATGCAATGCCTTAGTCTTGGTCGTGGGCTGGTTGGAACTGGTTATATATACTGACTGAGGGACTGAATCTGTGGATAGACATAGATCAGAGAACTAAAGTTCGAACTGCCAACTAGACCAAAACCCTAGGCTAGGCAATGGTAAGCCCTTGCAGTACCGCTATACGTCAACAAGAACAAAAACTTGACAAGACAACCAACATGACCAAACACAACCATAATCACACCCATCGTCTCCACCGGTAAACACACTCTCTCCTCCTCAAAGCCATCCACACAATCTAACCCCTCCGTTCCCCAAAAGAGTCGGAAAATGGATGCCCTCCAACCCAACCGACCACCACGCCTGGCTGGGCGGCGTAATCGCGCACGTCGATTCACCCTCCCACCAAAAACCCCTCCACCCAGTCCTCCTCGACTTCCAATCCCTAATCAACAAAAACACCCGGATCCACATGCTCCTGCACTCCATGTTCAGCGAAATCCCCTCCAACAGACCCTACACGACAGACCCAACCGGGTGTCCCCAGATCCGCGACCCCGAGCACCTCCTGCGCGTGTTAAACCATCTCCTCACGACCGCGCCCTCGTGGAACGACCTCTCGAAACGGGTCGGATTGGTCGGGTTACCGATCAACGCGGTGCTGGATTGGCCCATGGGCACGGGGAGCGGGTATGCGGCGTTTTTGGACCCGGAGGTGAACGCGATGATCAAGCGGGTGTTGGACGCGTGGGGCGAGTTTTTGTGCTCGCGCGAGAGTGCGACGGTGTTGGATGAGTCGGACACCGGGTGGTTTGGACCCACAGGGAAGGAGTGGCTAGTGAGGGTGGCGAATCAAGGGAGACAGGATGATGGGTTGGGGTTCGAGGAACTGTATATCTGTGATCCCACGAAGGAGTATCATGGGTACAACTCATGGGATGATTTCTTCACGCGGCGGTTCAGAGAAGGCGTTAGGCCTGTGGCGGCGCTAGGGGACGACGACGTCCTGGTGAATGCGTGCGAGTCGCAGCCATATAAGCTGGTGAGAGGGGCCAAGGCGAGGGATCGGTTCTGGATTAAAGAGCAGCCATATTCGATCGATGATATGTTGGCGCATGATGACCTGGCAGAAGGGTTTGCGGGCGGAACGGTCTATCAGGCGTTCTTGAGTGCGCTGAGCTATCATCGGTGGCACTCTCCTGTGAGTGGACGGATCGTGAAGGCGTACGTCGTTCCGGGGACGTACTATTCTGAGCCTCTGTTTGAGGGACTCGGGGATCCGAATTCGACGGCCCAGGCCAGCAATGAGATCGATCCGGCTGGCGAGGTCACCGCGCAGGAGTACCTGACGGCGACGGCGACGCGGGCGGTGATCTTTATCGAGAGCGACAATCCGAAGATCGGGCTGATGGCCTTCCTGGGGGTCGGAATGTGCGAGGTGTCGACGTGTGATGTGAGGGTCAAGGAAGGGCAGCACGTCACAAAGGGGGATGAGATCGGGATGTTTCATTTCGGGGGGTCGACGCATTGCTTGCTCTTCAGACAGGGAGTGAATTTGGATGGATTTCCTGATACGAAGATGGAGGAGAATGTGCCAGTCAGAAGTCGTTTGGCTGTCGTGCATTGAGATGTATATTAAACCCTCCATTCGAACATAACCAGTCATATACACCCCATCCTAAAGAGTATATTTAAACAACGGCGACTTATCACCCATATCCAACAACTGTTCCTCCGAATACCTCGCCCTAACCTCCTCCTCCGAGACCTTCTCTTTCTTTTTGTTCTCCCAGTAGAACGATAACTCCAACAGCAATGCCAGCAACACCGCAGAACCACCCAGCGCCAACGACAGCCCAAAGCCTGTATAATACTTCGGAGCCTCCTCCTCCAAAAACATGTAACTACCGATGATTCCACCCGAGTTGCCGATACAGATATTCAGTGCCAAACCGATCGCTCTCCGGTTCGATGGCGTCAGGTTATTAGATGTCCAGCTGGACGTGGCGGGGTGGATCGGATACAGTCCCATCAGGGCGATGATGACAGAGAAGAAAGACAAGCCGAGATTCTCGCCGAGCTTCCCGTCCATGGACATGAGGATGCTGTAGCCAATGATGAGCAGACAGAGGGGGATGACGACGAAGGGCATCCGCCAGTAGAACTTGTCTGAGAGGCGAGAGAAGCCGATAGCGGAGATGGCACCGGCCACGTACGGTGGGACGGTGAGGAGTTGAGCCTGGGTGTTGCTGAAGCCCATGGACTTGGTGATCGTTGGAAGGGTGAATTTGTTACCTAGCCCGTTAGCATATCTCCTAGAAAAGGGGACGATACTGTCGAAAGGCAACTCACCATAAGTGCAAGCCGACTGACAAAGCATGATGTAAGCGAGGATATACATCCTCCAGTTAAGGAACACGGCCTTCAGATCCTTCCACTTGATTCTCTTGCTGCCACCCTGCGCCTCGTCCCTGAACTTCCCACCTTCCTTGATAAACGCCTGCAGCTCGAGGAACCGAATCTCATCGGGATCCAACCACCTTCCCGACAATCTGGGCGAGTCAATCAGAAGAAAGAAGGAAGCGCAGCCCAGGCAGACGGTCGCTAGACCTTCGAGGATGAAAATCCATCGCCAGCCTTCGTACCCGCCGACGCCGTTCATTTGTGCGATACCGGCTGCCAGTAGGCCGGAGAAGGCACCAGACAGGGCACTGGCGCAGTAGAAGCAGGCGAGTCGAGTGGCGAGATCTTTGGGCATGTACCAGAAGGTGCAGAGGTAGACGGCTCCGGGGAAGAATCCAGCTCTGGAATAATATCCGGGTTAGCTGGTATCTGGCAAGACTAGTGAGATAGGGGAGGGGAAGAGACATACTCAAAAGCACCCAGCAAGACCCTCGTCACCATCAAGCCCGCAAAGTTCTTAACCACCCCAGTCAAGGTCATCATGATTCCCCAGGACACGATCAGAATGCCCAGATAGACAGACGGGCGTTTGAAGTTTTTCAGTAGCATGTTACTCGGCACCTCTAGTTTGATCAGCACCAACCAACCAAAGATCGAAAAGAAAAGGCAAGGACATACCCAGCAAAACATACGGCACAAAGAAAATACTCAACACGATATTCCACTGAATGCCACTCAACCCAAGATCATCAACCAAACCCTCGATCTTCGCGTTTCCGATATTCGACCGATCAAGATGCGATATCAAGTATAAGACTGCGAGCATAGGGACGAGACGGACATCGACCTATTCATTTCAAAGTCAGAATAAAGATCAGCATGATCCATCTTTAGTCAGACACCCATTCTCCGAGTTGGAAGAAAGGAAGTCTCCTAAGTGAAAGGGAAGAAAAGAAAATACATACCTTCCTAATAACCCTCTTCCTCCTCTCCTCCGAAAACCCCATATAAAAGTCCTCATCCTGCGGGTCCATGCCTAGGACCCGGAAATTCTCAATCGTTAGGATAGCAGGGACGCGTTCTTGATGGACTGGGTCGAGGACTTTCTCGTCCGTTCCCCAGTCGAGAGATTCCTTTTTGGGATCGGTCATTTTGACTTCGGGTTTGCTCGGACTCTGGCTCTGATGGGGTGGATTGCTGTTGGGTAGGGCTGAACTGTGCCCTCCTCACGGGGGTAGAGGTATGTAATGTAGTGAAACAAACAGACAGTACCCGTTGAAGCCAACCAAAACAGGATACCTAGACACCTCTCAGAAGAAAACACCAACCTCGACAACTGAAGATCGTAAGGAACAAAGAGCCGCGTCGATAAGAAAACATCTCCCAAGCATCCCAGGCCTGGCTGGATATTTATGCCCCTCCACGCCTCCACACTCCGCGTTCCGCATTCCCTCCCTCGCAGATGCAGTGATCATCACGTCACGTCAACATCCTGACCCATGTCAGTCAAATCAAATCAGCACACCTCTCCACACCTCAACACACATGGCCCGATCATCACTGTTACCCTCGTGGAAAGGAGAAGAGCGGATTTCGAAGCTCCCCGCGGGGAAAGGATCGGATGGTGTGCATTTCCGTCGATGCCAAGAGAGTATGGCAAGGAGGCCAAGGAAGCCAAGCCAAGAGTCTGTTTGTTTTTCGTAAACCGTAGGTAGAATACCTAGCTAGCTAGATACCTGGCTAGTTACCCGGCTGGCTGACATCAGGAGGAAAGGAGAGCGGCACAGTGGAGTCGCTTAGATGAAACCCGGAAGCTAATCTCGGTATTTTCGAAGCCAAGTCAGTCAGGTATGAATGAATCATGGTCTGGTCCGGGGAAACCCCACACACACCAGACACATGCACAGCTGGAACAGAATCCGGGGGTGGGGAAGGTCGGATTTTGAGATCGAGTGGTGATCGTCCTCTTGCAATCAAGTCAATCAAGCAATAGAAAGTGAAGGAAAATGAAATGATTATTTTCCGACACGGCGGGAAAAGTATCCGCCATAATGCTAAGACGCTAATGAAGTTCTCCGGGTTTGGGTTTTGCGGGGTAGATTATCTTTCTTGTCTTGTCTTGTCAGATTGCTTGTGCTGCGTGGCTGGGGTCGATCGTGGCATAACTACATTGCCAGGTAGTTAGTTACTAGTGCCAGCTATAGGTAGAATGCAATTGTCATTCCTCATTCCTGTGAGATTCCGCTATATCCGCCCTCTCGTTTTCCTAAATACATTCCTGTGTACAGACAAGCTCGTCTAGTCCCATAGGAAAGCTCACTCCCACTGCCTCGCCGTGTCATACCACCTCATGACCTCATCCGACCACCCCACCGTTTTCTCGTCAAGCACACCACCGTTCGCTCGAATCGCCCGCGCCTTGGCCTCGCTCTGCACCGCTAGTCGCTTGGCCACCTCATTAGCTTCATTCAAGCTCACTAATTTCCGCTTCTCCGACCGTCCGCTAACTCTCGCGCGACTGATATCGCAGATAATCTTACGCTCGCTTGGAGCTGGCTTCTTCACAAGATCCTCAGGCGATCGGTCAACCACGTTCTGTTCTCCAGACGTTTCATCCCAAAATGCTCTCGAATCTTTGTTGGGGATCGGGGGCGGGTTCTGGGTTACTTCGGCGGTCCACGCGTCGACGGCAAGCTCGAGCGGTGTCGTGCCGGTCGAGTTCTCGCGGTGCAGCAGGTCCGGGCGGTGGGTGATCATCATTTCGAAGATCCGGGGAACCTGGCCTTTCACGGCGTCGTGGATCGGCGTGTTCCCGGTGCCGTCGAGCATCTCGAGATGTTTCTGGCCTGTGGGTGCGGCGAAATCAAGTAGGGCGCGAACGATCTCTACGCGCTCGTCGGTTTCCATGTTAAGGTTATTTGAGTAATCTGAGCTTCTTCTGTAGGAGCGTCCTGGTGTGTTTGTGAAATGCATCCAGCGCGCGAAGGGAGTCAGGGATCCGGGCCCGTCGGACGAGCGCTCGCTAAACATGGAGTACACGAGACGAGTGTCCAACAAGCTGAGCAGTTTGGTCACGCTGTCGGGTACCTCGAGATGGTCTCCGCTGGCGCTGCGCAGCATCAGATGGACCAGGTTGTTTCCCATACTGTCCCGGGTTGCCTGGTTGGCGCCTGCTTTGATAAGCAGTTCGGCGAATACTACACGGCGCAGGGAATAGGCAAGCGCGAGCGGAGTGTATCCGTAGTCGCTTTTGATTTCCATATACTCTGGGTAGTGGGTAATGAGGTACTGGACTAGTTCGGTGGATTCGGGGGTGGGTTTGGCCATGACGGCGCAGTGGAGGACCAAGTGACCTAAAAGATCAGTTGAATTTTCTCAGTCTAGGGGAGGGGACTTACTCCTAGTGTTCAGCCAGGCTTTGACAGATTTCTCAACTCCATTCGTAGACTGGGCTAGCAGGCTCAACCGTTTGTCGTCCGCATGCTCCTTGGTGAAGTTGAGGTAAAGACGTGCCGGAGCAGTACTCAGGAACCACTCCGTACTCTTTAAACTACCTCGGAAGGCAGACACCAACAGAGGGGGATGCTGGTCCGTGTCGGACTCTTCTGGCCTCCTCCGCCCCCGACCAACACTGGCAGCGGCCCAGTCGGTACGCTTGAGTCCGTGGATAGACAAACCTTGGTAGAATTTGGGCTTCTCATGGACCTGTACGCCACTCCTCTTGACCAGCTGGTTGATTGGCAGATCCGCTCCTGTACGGCTGATGATCTCTTCCAAGCAACGCAATCGACCAAGCTCAATCGCCAGAACGATCGTAGGCCGGTACACACTGAAGATCTCAGACCCCGTAGTTTCATCTCTTGTCTGGTACTTCTGTCCCATGTCAAGCATGAATGTCAAGACAGGGACATTGTCCTCCCGGATGGCATACTGGATGAGATCAAAAGAGCCATTTCGGGTAAAAATCAGGCCGATCTTCGGTGGATCATGCATGAACATCGACACGGGGTATTCGCGAATTATCAGGTTCCCAGGATGGACCGTGCTTCCGACATCGAAGTCCAACGCCCCGATATCATCCACGGTAAACTTGTCATCAATCGTCTCGCTAGTGATGCGGATGTCGTCGCTGTCGTCGTCAACCTCACTGTCATCGTCAATGTCATACCGCTCGTTCTTCTTCGTCTCCACCACTTTGTATTGGGCCTGAGCGATCTCCAGTATGAGCTTGGCTATCTCAAAGTGTCCGCGAATGACGGCGATGCAAAACGGCGACATGCCAGTGTTATCGCAGACGGTGATCTGGAGAGGTTGCTGTTGGTTATCGTCTCCCCACATTCCCAGCGTAAGCGCGTGAACCGTCTGGAGATCACCGGTCCACGCTGCCTCGAATCTGCTGAAATTAGCACTGTTCGACTTAGTTGATATCAGAGAACCCACAGTTTGAAATATCCGTTCCGCTTTTCATCCGTCAGGTCTGGAATGTTGAAGTCCCACTTTAGCTTCAACGCTTCAGGCTCCGCGGCCGTATACTTTGTTCGATTGAAGGTTACCGCGGTCGATTCAATGGCGGGGTACATGTCCTGGAAGTTTTTGGCACCCTTCTCACGCAAGATCTGCTCTACCTTCTCGAAGTCCTGGATAAGGCGCTGAACGACAGTCTTCTTCTCGTCAAGCCCCTTTCTCTGTTTGAATTCTCGTTCCTTCTTGTCATAGTCCTCCTTGTCCTCCTTGTAATCCACACGCGCGCTCCGCACTTGCTCTCTCGCCAGCCACATCTTGTAGCTTCCCTCTTCCAGGCCCTGGAAGTAAACGTCATCCGATTCCAGGGGACACGGTGCCACAAAGAAACGAGTCTCGCCCTCGTATTCTCGCAGCTCCTTGAGTTTTTCCTGAACAAGGTCCAAGAGAGATTTGCCCCGATAGTAGCTGCACTTGTTGTCCGAATCGCGCGCCTCGTATCCGGCCTTGTCCAGGGTATTCGGGTCGACATCCCGATTCAAGAGCTCGAGCACAACGTCCGGAAGCTCACTGCCGACGGCTTGGATGATGGGCTGTGTCGTGCCGTGCCGGAAAGACCGCATGTTCGTCTCGCTGTTCAAATTGCGGATGTGGGGCGTCGCTGCTGCGCTAGACTTAAACCAGCTATTGAACGATATGGACGGGGACGCTCCGTGCTCGAGCAGCTTTATCGCATTGACACTGTCCTTCGCATTGATCGCCACCATCAGGGCAGAATACATGACGGGGAGCCAGGACCGGCCGGTAATGGCAATGTGGTCCAAGGCCTTTTTGGTGGCTGGTTCATTAAATTTGAAGTAAACATCGATCAGGTCGCGATAAGATGTGGCAGCAATATAGTGAAGGGGGGTGTTGTGATCCAGATCGGCCTGGGTTGGTGTGGCGCCCAGTTGCAGAAGCTTCTCGGTCATCACCTTTGCTTGGTCAAGAGGGAGTCGAAGGGCAAGGACAAGAGTTAGGATGGCCGCGCGAGGACTGTTATCGTAGCTGTGGAGTAGTTTAATGGGTAGCAGGACGTCCGCTCCGAAAGAACCGACGAGCTCTTCCACGACACCAACCTGATTGTTCAGGATGGCCAGATGAAGTGCAGACGTGCGGCTGTCCCAGGAGATAACATTGATGTCGTAGATATCAGGCTCATCGTCGTTTTCGTCCCCGGGTAGGGTTTCAGCACCCTCACGGCTTTCAGGTTCCTTCTCAACCTTGACGAAGGATCCAGTCGTTGAGGTTGCGTCATCCTTGGCATCGACCATTTCAACGTCTTCATCGCCGGTCTCTTCAGGAGCGGCATCATTCGCAGCCTTGGCCTTGCGCAGGTCTGCCTTTTTGTCTTCCTCGGCTTCATTCTCCTCACTCTTGTGTAGCAGGATTCTGACGATCTCCACACTTCCTCTGGCAGCGGCGATGTGAAGAGGTGTCCGGCCGTCTGCCACACGAGCAGTCAACCTAGCGCCGTGATCAACCAAACATTGTACAATTTCAGGTGTCGACGTCATGCAAGCAAGATGCAAGGGCGCGCGCCCGGTGTAGTCGCGGCTGTTCGGATCCGCATCTTCCCCGGCCAGCCAGTCCTTAACCGCGTCCAGATCCCCGTCCACAATGGCGTGGCACAAGCGCTCGGTGTTTCCGATGTACGCCATTTCTAGTCATATTAGCTAGGCCCAACCTTCCTTAGCGAGAGACGTACCTGTCCAATCAGTCTCGGTGGTGGGATTGAAACTTCCTACCTCCTGGCGTCCCGGGTCATCTTTGATAAACAAGATCTCGCCGGAGATGTACGTCTTGCTTTCCTTCTCCGCAACTTCTTTTTCTTCAGGTGTTACCGGCTCGGGACAGTAGCCGCAGCAATCATGGATAACGTCTTCCACGTCGCCGAAGAACGCAGGGTGACGATGCAGATGGACCTCTCTGTCTTTCGGCTTATTCCATTCTGCGTTAAGAAGCAGGTCTTTGGTATAGAGCAGTTTCTCAATTCTTTTCGCATGGAACCGGGGTCCATATGGTATAGTCTAGCCATGTTAGAACATAATGACTCCAAGCCAGAGTGTACTTACCACGGTGTTATACTCCGACACCTCATCACCCTCCATCCACTCCGGAGTCTCATCCTCCCAGTCAGCCTTGACGTTACCGTTCAACTCGCCCCGACCTCTTCGCACCCGTTCAGGCCGTCCGCGCTCGCGCCGTCGCTGGTCCATGTACTCCTCTCGATCCGAAGATCTGGGCAATTTCTCGAGCACAAGGAGTCTTGCCAGACCGACAGTTCTCGAAAAGCTTCTCTCAAAGATAGTCTATAATCATCAGCAATGTCCAGCTAACCAATTATCCCAACATACCGGATCAACTCTGGACCGGTCCAACGCTGGCCAATAAATCTCAAACCCGCGGTGAGAATACTTCGACAACCGATTCTCATACGACGGCGACCGTCGACTCAAATCAATCTGATTCGTCTGCGTCACATACGCCGCCAAAGCCCTCGGCGAGACATACACCTGGTTTCCATCAAACGCGGCACACGAGCAATCAACATCGAAACCCGTCAGGATCTCCGCGATGGACTTGTAAATACGCAGGACAATCTGGACATGACGTGTCGGATACTGCGAGACGATAGTGATAGTGTTCTTTGTACGCACGGTCGTCGTCTCATATAAGATAGCATTCTTCACCTTATCCTCGATCATCTTGATTTTCTCGAGGGCCTGCTCCTCGCTCAGTCCGTACAAGAACAAATCAACGTCCGACGCCGGCGCAAACTTATCATGATAGTACTGTCGCAACGCGCGCTTTGAACTACGATACTCCTCCGGTACCGGCAGCAGCGAAGTTACCACCGCGCTACCAGCCACTACTACGTTGCTCCAGTCCATGTCACTAAGTGAGCCTTCGGAGAAGATATTGAAGTTCTTCTTGAACTCGCCGAGACTCGACACCACGGCAGGAGAGCCATTGGGTCGTCGAGCATCTTCAGACAGTGGCAGGACGTACTTGTCGCGCACGTCAGGGGCTTCGGCAGCTGGATTGCGGGCTCGCGTTCTGACGTCATTAGCACCGGCTTGGTCGTATAGGGGGACGATGTTGAGGTGGTTGTTCTGGAGAAGGGGGTTTGATGGTTCCTGTGCGAAGAGCTTCCGGACCACAGCTTCATGTTCGTTGAAGGGTTTGACGAGCTCATTAATTGGGGTGTCTGGGTGGTCGTGGATCCAGGAGACCAGGTTCTGATGCTTTGCGGGTAGGGGAGGGAGAGTCGAAGTCATGGTGGAGTGGAAGCGTCTTGATGATGGGAAAAAATGGATTGAAGGATGAGAAAAGGACACGATGGACTGAGAAAGAGGATTGAGATGTCTGGATCGGGAGAGCAGATTCTCCTGTTGGTATTTAAGCTCTGTGATGGAACTCCCAAATCGGGTTAGCGATAGGCATGGGGTCCGAAAGCTCACCGCCAAGCAGGCACGGGATCGAAGAATCAGGCAGCGTCTGGTCCGATCAGGCCCCACCAGGCACCGGCAGGCAGGAACCGCGTGCTGCCTGGGGCAAGGGAGTCTTGGCATGGTCATTCGATCAACAACCTGTGGGTTTTCTCTCGTCCAGATTGAATGAGCAGTTCTCCCACCCCACCGATCGTCAAGAAGATCAAAGCCCTCTTCGTGACCCTAGAGCATTGAAACTGCGACCGAGTAGCTGAGTACCTATCCCGCGCAAGGGATACAGAGTATTCTGCCTGCTTCCAGTCTTGTCGCTGCCTTCTCTAGGTATCCAAGGAGTAGTCATGGATATAGTGGATGTGTGCTTTAATATATCCGCGCTTCGGTGCCTAGCTAGAGCGTGATGGTTTTCAGGGGTCCGGCCCCAAAATCCTGTCCGGAAGGATTAGTTACTAGTTAGTCCTTCGCGCTATCTTGTCTCGGTTGCTGAAACTTTTTGCAACCTTTGTGGAAAGAGTATTATTTTTGCGGCTGCACTTATGGTCAGTGGTTGTATTTACAAAATGTGCATGATTGGAAGATTCTTCCACTATGTAGGCTAAGCTTCAGTCATCATCAGATCCCATTCCCACATTTACTTTCCAATTTAATTTTGTTAATTGTCCACGCTCAGCTGTGATTGTGGGCCCATTGGGGCGGCAGCAAGATCTTTTTCAAATTAGGCTGTGGATACTTGAATGCCTGAGGCAGTAACGCCAAGCATTTCACCATCTTCAAGGAGCACATAAACATTCTCTTTTCGCACCCTGTAACCACCAAGCATCTGCATCATTATCTAAATCTGATGGAGCATATGTTCCCAATTATGATATAGAGCTGTCCTGAACTTAGTCTTTCATCAGACAGGATGTCTTTTACTAGCAAACTTGAAGCCCCGTTGATACCAGACCTATCTAGCTGCAAAATATATGTTTCTCTTCTGGTAAATTTAACACCTTCTACTGACAAATCTATATCAAATGCCATCCAATGTAGAGAAATCGACTGCTTAGAATGCAGAACTCAATCCTTTGATTGTCCATGCACTCCCCTAATACACTATAAGAAATGTAGCCACTTTTTCAGTCACCTACTACCCAAACTCTGCGCACAAGTCTCAGAAGATGGTCAGCCAATTTCCCTCTCGAACCAGATCTTCTCTCCTCCCAACGCAGGCTCCAAGTCCAATCCCATACTCGCCACCACTCCACTCAGATCAACATAAAACTCCGTTTGAAACTTCTCCCCCAACGACAGGCCCTTCTCAGGGGTATACGCAGCACAAACAAAGAACTCGCCACTCGCATGCTCCAGTAGGAATCGTAGCCTTCCTACCCGGTCCGTTAAATCCGCCACCAATTTCCCACCTTCCACAACCAGCTCGAAGGACCCGTACCCTTGGTGACTGTAAACACCCGCATATTCCCGCAATGGAAGAGAATGCGGGATCGGTGAAGCCGGGAGGATCGGATAGAGTCGACATTTTGCCTGAGCCAGACTCTCTGACCTTGACCTTTCCGCTTGCTTCTGCGCACTTGGTCTGTCCGACAGTGACGGTGACGAACAGCCCACCAACCTCTCAATCAGATATAAATATAACTCCCTCTCCACATGCCTCGCATCAACCGCATTCCCCATCATTGCGAAACCCCATTCCCTCTCCGGAATCAATCCCACCATGATTCCAAACCCCGGCCAGCTCCCACTATGCCAATAGAACCTCTCACCGCAGACCTGATCCACAAACCACCCCAACGCATACAGATGATACGGCACGTTCGCATCCGGGAAGAAGATCCCATCCTCGGACCCAGACCCAGAGGTTGCAATAATGGTACGTGGCGTGAACAGAGCCGTATACCCCTCGTTAGACATCGGTCCGGTGCGATAAATCAACGAACGCACCCACTTGGCATAATCCAGGACATTGCTAACCATAGATCCGGCACCGGTCGTAGGCGCATAATCCAGATGTGGCTCAGCGGCGTAACTCTCCTTCTCCGGAACGTAGGTATACCCCGTGACCAGCCTTTCCCTAGCCCCAGGACTCTTCCTAGCCTCGTGGATATTGAAATACGTATCGTGCATACCGAGCAGACTCCAGATCCGTTCTCTCAACACGGTACTTAATCCTCTCCCTGCCAATTTCTCAAGCGCATAAGAAGCAACCATGTACATGTGGTTACAATACCGGAACACCGTGCGCGGCGCATCGGACAAGGCCAAGGATCTCAGTTTCCGGACCTCATGCCGTAGAATCTCCCTCGGATCGGCCATCATCATGGCGAGTTCGTGGCCTGGGAGACCTGCGCGATGGGAGAGGGCGTCTTCGAGCGTGGTGTTGTTCGTGGCGGATTCATTGGCTAGGACGAAGTCGTCTCGGATGATGGATGAGAGAGGCGTCGTCCAGGATATTGGCGATGTTGTGTTTCGGCTGTCGTCGATGGCCAGGGATACTGCGGCGGCGGTGAATGCTTTTGTGGTGCTGCAGGCGGAGAAGAGCGCGTCGGGCGTCATGGGTTTGTTTGGGAATGAGGCCATACCGTAAGCCTTCGGGATATGATTAGAATTGGATAAGTGGGTAGGTAGGTAGGGTATGTTTGAATGCTTGAATAGCTAGGTGATGAATGTCCATGTGGTGGTTGATGTTTACATACCTTCGAGTAAGTGCTAGAGCCATGAACGATGGCGATCGTGAGGCCGGGGACCTTCCATTTCTGGAGCTGTTCATGGACCAAAGTATCAAAATCCGATGTGAATGGGGAGGTGACAGGTCGAAGGACCATGATGGTAAAATTGAATTGGGAGGTTGAGTGAATGAGGCACCCGGTCAAATCGAGCGGGGTCATGAGGATGCTCTAGCAGGGGTCTGTTGCAACCTGTTCAGGAAGCTTCGCGCACTTGGCAGGGCTACAGTGCTCCTGACTTGACATGCCAAGATGCACTTAGTGGAGTGATATTGTTGAACGGTGTTTTCCGTGGCAAAATATTAAAATCTATTTCATCATCTATACAGAAACTACACGCCCCGAGCTGGACGACTATAAACTACCTAGAAACCCATCTACAATCCTGCCACTGTACAGCCCTACCCACGTACGACTAGCTACTGCGCACAGCCAACCGCCACCGCCCGGTCCACCTCCACTTCATTCGCAGACTCAGATCGAAGAAAGTCATTTCCTGGATCTAAATTGTCACGTCCGACGTGAGCCCAGATCAGGCGTATCAATCGCGTGGAAATGCGAGACGCGGTGGATGGCGATGTCCGCAGCCGCATAAGCAACCTATTCAAGCAGTCCTGTAGGTCATCGGCGCCATCTGCAACTTCTGCAATCACGCCTAAAGATGTCAACTCTGTTGCCGTGACCGGATGATCAGATGGCACCGATGAAGCCGGTCTCCCGCCCAATCCAACTTGATCTAGAGTGAATGTGGCCGATTTTACACTTAGTCGGATGTCACACGAGAGCGCTAGACCGACGCCGGCACCAAAAGCAGGCCCGTTGATGCAGGCAATCGTGGTTTTCGGAGAATGCTCGATGGCTTTGAATAGCCGTGTCAGCTGGTCGAGTGGGTTCTCGGCTTCGACAGGCTCCATGGCCGAGTCCACTCCCATGCAAAAAG
The DNA here is from genome assembly GCF_023601865.1 of Aspergillus affinis. Classification (NCBI taxonomy): domain Eukaryota; kingdom Fungi; phylum Ascomycota; class Eurotiomycetes; order Eurotiales; family Aspergillaceae; genus Aspergillus; species Aspergillus affinis. The sequence continues at coordinate 200,467 of NW_026515798.1, read as the reverse complement.
ACCTTCCTTTCGCAGATACGATGATCCGTGATATAGAGGGTTCGGTGTTGCACTTCTCGATCAGATTGACCAGATCAGACACCATCTTCGGCTTCAGGGCGTTTCCTTTCTTCGGTCGATTTAACACAACCTTCAAGTTACTACCAGAGCGATAGACCAATAACCGGTCAGAGTAATTAGCCCCCTTTCCAATAGGGGACCACTTGGTGGTTGGATGAATGACCGGTTGCACGGTGGTGGGTTGTGCAGAAGGCATCAGCTTATGCTTCAAGGCCAAAGCTCTTCCCGCCCTAGTGGCATACGGCCGGGACAGGGCTTGTGAGATCCACACGCCAGTCCGCAGCAGATGCAATATATTAACACCGGTCTGAATACCCTCGGAATGGAACATATACACCAAGTCTTCGCTGGCGACATTCCCTTCTGCACCCGGTGCAAAGGGACAACCACCTAGGCCACCAATACTGCTGTCAAACACGCGCAGTCCGCAACAGTAGGCCTCCCAGGCGTTGGCCACGGCTCGCCCATAGGTGTCATGGAAATGACCGGCCAGCCGATCGGTGGGGATATTGTTATCAACCAAAAATGTCAGAAGGCCACGGACGGTATCCGGGGCCCCGGTCCCAAGCGTATCACCCAGGCTGACCTCGTAGCAGCCCATGTCCAGCAACTCCCTAACGCAACGAAACACGGCGGCCCGGGGGGTTGGTCCATCGAAGGGATCGGCGAATATACAAGACACATAACTATAAAGTCAGCTGACAGTTGTCAAAGACAGGGAGGTAAAGACTCACCCCCGGACGACGATGCCATGTTGACTAGCCTTCTTAGTGACTGCCCTCGCTCTTTCAAGCCCCTGTCGCACGGAACAGTTGATATTGGCCTTACTGAATCCCTCCGAGGCGCTGACAAACACCGCCACCTCGCGCACCCCATGTTCGATCGCCACCTCTAATCCCTTCAAGTTGGGGACTAAGACCGGCAGACGCATGCGCGATTGGTCCTGTAGGTGGCGAATCCCTTCATTTCGAAGGACATCGCGACAGTCGGCCAACTGCGGCACCGCTCGCGGGGACACTACGGAGGTCAGTTCGATAGCGCGGAGACCGGTACGATGAAGGCGTCGGATCAGCTCGATCTTCAGGGGCGTAGGGACGTGGTCCCGAATATTTTGCAGGCCGTCCCGCGGACCTACTTCGACCAGGCGCACGGCACCTCTAGGGTCTTTCATCGTGAATCTTGCATGAGTTCGCGACAGACTTTCCGAGGAGTCAAGTCGATGTCACCTCGGGGTACTGTCATGACCAGATATATGAACAACTATTCTCACCTCAGACTCAGCCACGTCTGACAGAAATCCGGGGGATGGCGAACTGATCGCCACCGGGCAGAAGGACCGAGGATGTGCTGTGCGGGGCCCCGTGACGACATGCTGAGTCAGTTCTGCCTTCCTATTCGGGGCAAAGGAGGCAGTCACTGGGCCTCTTGGCGCTCGGTCGAGTCGGCGTCGGTCTTTTGCCGAGGATGTGATGGCCCTCGTGTTGCTTACTATTCCGGGGTGGTTATTGTCGGTCTCTTATCAGTCCCTGCTAGAGGGGTTTAAACGGGTTGATTCATTTCCCGCCTTCCGTAGCAGCTTTCTGACTTTAGTTCGGATATATGTTTACCGCAGCCTTTCCAGACGTTACTCGGGTCGATTAACAAAGCCCCTTGCGGTCACCCTTTAAAGAGCAATTCCAGAACAGTTAACGCATCCTATGAGCCTCAAAAATACAGCTACCATGCATGTCCATCCACCTCCCGAATCAGTTCGCACTTCGCAGTCCGCGGGCCTCGATGAATCCGAATACTCGGAAGACTCTTGGCAGCGGCTAAACCCAACCAGGGAAACCTTGAGAGAGTGGCCTGAAAAACTGGCCTGAATGCCTGAACCGTGCCGATCTGTGCCCTAACTGGGCTCCATCTCGACCGGAGACCAGTCGTCACCCCAATATAACAATTCAACCAACCCTCAATAAACTAAGACATATCTAGTTAGTGGCTCACTATGGACGACCCATGCTCTCTGTATACCGGTATACTCCTCAATCACTGTCGTCATTGGGTCTCCAAGCTCTGCTTACCCCACAAAACCAGCCAAGCCAATCCCTTACGCCTGGCGAAAGAAGCTATCCTGTTGGCTGTATCGGCAAGTCGAGTCTGCTCGACTAATATAATTCTGCTGTGCCATCCACACTGGCCTCTGGGCACACCCTGCAGGTGTTCCTATGGTGGGGCAATATTTTCCGCCATGCTTGGCTTCCTGTGCTTTCCCGGGGGTTCCGGTGCTGCCTGCATTTCCTGGTTATATAAGTCGTGGTTATAAGACTAGCGATGTAGGCCGTGCAGGGAGTCATAAACAAAGCTTGCCCCAACCTGTCAGCACTTTGAGGCTACTTCAAAACAGTCTGTCAGCATGCAGCTACCACTATTGATCGTGGCCTCTCTGTGCGGGACCGCTTGGACGGCCCCTGCGCCCGCGTTGATCCCTCATGCCGACGCCTTAGGTACTCTACAGGTCCTGCACTACAACAATCTCGGACCCAAGAACAACGGGACGTCCGCAGTTTTTGTCCATGACCGACTCACCAACGGCGAAGCGTCCGCTCGATGCGCAGCCATCGGCGAACATCTCTATCCTCTACCGGGCGCGCCGTTGGCCAATCGGACGGAATTAGATTACCAATTCGACTATCTGGTATTCTCCGAAAGCATCCAGGGATCGGATGATATCTGGGTCGCTGCCAACTCCTCAGGTTGCCTGGCATACTCTCCGGAGCAGAAAGACTTCATCTCTGCGCCATGCACGCGCAAGTTGTCTGCCCTTTGCACGTCGCGCGTGCCACCAACCACCGACAAGAATCGGGCTGCAGTTCCGTCGTCCAAAATCTCTGTCGCCTCGCGTGACTACACTATCACCGGATTCCGAGATGCGCGCTCGTTCCGCTTCCTCGGTATCCCCTTCGCCAACCCCCCGGTGAACGCTCTGCGACTGGCCCCGCCGCAGCCCTACACCGGCGTCAAACAGATCGACGCGCTGCAGGTGTCGGCCTCGTGCATCCAGTCTGACTCGGCATTCGGGACACTGGGCAGTGACATTTCGGAAGATTGTCTCTATCTCAACGTCTACACGCCCGTTCTCCCGCCCTCTGCGCGAAACACCACCGGGAAGCCTGTTGCCGTCTACTTCTACGGCGGCGCCTTCACCCAAGGCAGCGCCTCCATGATCGACTACGACGGTGGCAACTTGGCCAGCCGCAACGACGTGATCGTGGTGACAGTCAACTACCGTGTCGGGGTCCTGGGCTGGCTGGCGACGGGAAATCTGACGACGGGCAACTATGGCACGCGTGACCAGATCCAGGCCCTGCGCTGGGTGCAGCAACACATCGCGGCCTTTGGCGGCGACCCGTCCCGCGTCACCATCTTCGGGCAGTCTGCCGGCGGGCAGAGCGTCGTGGCTCTGCTCTCCTCCCCAACAGCGGCGCCCCTCTTCTCCGCCGCCATCGCGCAATCCGCCCCGGTTGACTTGCCCTGGTTCACGCGCGACGTCTACACCGACCTCGTCGTGCCCCATATCGCACCCGCTCTGGGCTGTCCACATCACACCACCCCAGAAGCCAGCTTGGTCGCCTGTCTGCGCTCGCTCCCGGCCACTGCGTTCCTGGATAACTCGACGGCTTTCGAATCCGGCATCGCCAACGCCTCCAACGCTACTGCATACGGGTACCTCCATGCCTCGCCCATGCTCGCGTCTATCGAACCGCTTCTGCCGATTCTCGACCCCGAAGCAGGCATCATCGCCGACCAATTTCACAACCTTTTGGCGTCTGGCAACTCGTCAGTCAACAGGGTACCCACCCTCTTCACCACCGTCGCCGACGAAGCGGCCCTCTACGTCCCGGAATATGCCTCGTCGATGAAGACTTCTCCGGCGGCTCTCTCCACCCTGCTCAACCTCGCATACCCCCCGGACCTAGCCAATGCGCTTCTCAACGCCACCGCCCACCAAATTCAAGGCCGCAACACCTCCCTCGTCCCGATCATTTCCTCCTTCCTCACAGCCAGCGAATGGACCTGTCCTCTCTCCTCCTTGTTGAACCTTACTCACCACCACTCTAAAGCTCCGATCTACAACATCCAATTCCCCAAAGGCCACATGCAAACAATCCTGGACACGCCTCCCACGTGCTCCCCCCTCGCCAACAACACTTTCAACGCCACCTGCCATGCCGCAGACGTGCTCCCCATCTGGGGTAACCTTAACAGTAAGACCAAGAACGTAGCTCCTTACTATGGGGCCAACGATCTGCATCTATCACAGGTCATGGAGGATGTCTTCGGGGCGTTTTTCCGGACCCGAAATCCGAATCCCGAGAAGGAGTGGTTGGCTACCAGAGGTGTTGGGTATAGTTTTTCGAAGGGGGTGTTTTATGGCGACAACGAGGAAAGCGGGGATCGCATCCATCCGGTAGGAAAGGGAAGTAAGACAAGAGGGGTGAGTTCATTGGGCTTGAAGTTGGAGAAGGTGCAGGATCCTGGAGACACGGCGGTGTGTCGTGTGTTTGAGGAGTATGGACATACGTATGACAGGGCGAGGATGGTTTAGAGTTGATGCTTTGGGGTGGACTCGGTTGATGGAGCGTCAGGGGAGAATGTATGTTTAGATGGAAGTATGATGTAGTAATCTAAAGCTATTTATATTGTTGTATGGATCAGCTTAGTTCATACTCAGTGCCTGCGGCTTGATGCTTGAGGGCACCCCGGATGAGATCTCCGTGCCCCTGTCCTCCGTATGGCCTCGGTTGCCTACTACCCACCCACTATACTCACTACGGTGCAGAGTCCGGCCCGGTGTGGCAAAAACGCGAGGATTGAAAAATTTCAACAGATGATGCATCACATTTAATCTAATGATGGACAGGGATCACGGATCTTGCAGACCGCTTGATGATTGGGAAGTTCTGTTTTCTACCATGAAAGCCACGTCAGCAATCATCTCAATTGATTTGAATTCATTGATCTAGATCATCATCTTCTTCTTCGGCCCTCTGGATCAATACCCTCACCAAGGTCATAACGGGGGTGGGGGGGGGGGGGGGAACAAAGCAGACACTTCCATGACCAAGTCGTCCGTGCTCAACGCGGCGATGATGTGCGGACCGGACCGCATCACAATGGAACCGAGATTAACTAAATTCCAACACGGGCTATTAAGGCAAACACTGTGGACCCCCTGCACGAATCCTTCGTTGAGTACGGAGGACGCCGTAGCTCCTGGTTCTGGTCGCTGCAAATACCCCGCCTGAACCCATGGCCTCAGGATTCAAATTCGAACTAGTCTCGCGTATTCGCTATCCTCCATTTTTCTCCCTGACCTACGTCTGAATCCACCTGGTCGCTCATGCCTTCATGGTCTATATCCATCCTCTGAGCCATGAATTCTACATCCCCATTTCACCGAATCCGTTGGAAACCAGCGTCTCTGTCTCCAGAGCCACTGTATTTCACAAAAGTGGTATTTGTGGTGGAAGAAAGCCAGCGACAAAGCCATGACTTAGCAGCGTACCAGAACGAGCTCGGCGCCCTAGGTTACACCACAGCCGTCATCACCAACCCTGGCGAAATGAACACCGAGCTGACGCCAGAAACATCATCAATCGTTGTGCACATCCCTCATGTTCCAGATAGTCGCGAAATCGTCTACTCTGCGGCCGTGGCCTCGTGTGCAAGTTTGATTGCTATCGCGCAGGTGCTAGCAACATCCCAGCCCGCCCGGGCTTCGGGGACGGCGACGGGTGCTGCCTCCGTCAAGCTATTCTCGCTGGCCAAGAATGGTGATGGGATCAATGAGCTAAGCTATGCACCTTTGCATGGCCTGGCGCGCGTGCTGAAGATGGAAAGTCCGGATTTCTTTGGGGGGTTGGTCGATGTGAAAGAGAAGGAATTGCGGTTTCCGCTGTCCGCTATTAAATATGCGCAGGGATTTGACGTTATTAGAATGCGCGAGGACGAGGAAGAAGGGATTATGCAGACGGCAGCATTGGAGGTTGTATTGCCGCCCGATGGCGAGGAGAAAGAGAGGCGAGCGATGGCGCTCGATTCGGAGTCTGCGTATCTGATCACTGGCGGTACAAGCGGTATTGGCCTTGAGACTGCTGGCTGGATGGTCGAACAGGGAGCTCGTCATTTGATACTTGTGAGTCGCCGTGGGGTAGAGTCCAAAGCGCATGACAGTCGTGCCAGCGCCCTCCAAGCTCGCATAACCGAGATGGAGGCTCATGGCGCCACAGTTCATGTCTTGGCCATCGACCTTAGTCTCCCCGGCGCAGATTCCACCCTACTACAGGCGATCAACAGACTGCCCAGTCCGGTTGTCAAGGGCGTTGTGCATGCCGCAGGGACGGCAGGGTATCATACCCTGAAAGCGTGCACACCAGCGGATATCGATAAAGTGTTCGCCCCGAAGGTACGAGGGGCCCTTAGTCTAGATGCCGTCTTCCCAGCCGCCACGTTGGATTTCTTTATTCTGGTGTCATCAATTGGACAGCTCGTCGGATTCCCGGGCCAGCTCTCCTACGCGCCGGCGAATGCGTTTCTAGACGGGCTGGCGGTCCAGCGAAGACGTGAAGGAGACAACTGCACATCGGTTCAGTGGACGACGTGGCGCGGCGTGGGGCTATCAGCGCAGACCAAGTCCGCCACGCGAATGATCAACAAGGGGATGAAAGACCGGGGCATTGCGGACATATCCAAGGAGGAGGCTTTGGCTGCCTGGGGACAGATTCTCGCACTTCACGTAGATCAGGTGGCGGTGGTACGTGCGTTGGAAGTCGGTGCCGACGAGTCTCTGGGACATCCAATTCTCAAGGATATAACGCCGCGGAGGAAGCGGCAGGCGTACAGTGATTACCCGAAGGATGCCGTGGCCGTCGTAGGTATGGCTTGTCGGACGGCCGCTGGCAATACGCCAGACGACCTCTGGCAGATCGTACAGACCGGGGAGAGCACAATTCGTGAGATTGACGCCGTCCGATTCCCCGAGGCGTCGGCCAGGGCGAAAAACCGTCTCCACGGTCATTTTCTCTCCGACATCGAATCCTTCGATCACAAGTTTTTTGGCAAGTCGAAACGCGAGGCAGCGGCCATGGATCCGCACCAGCGACTCCTGCTCGAGACTACATACCATGCACTCGAAACGGCAGGCTGGGTCGGCGGCGAGCATTCAGCATCAGAGACCCATGACGCACTCACTGGCGGCCATGTAACAGGATGCTTCATCGGGATGAATACGCAAGATTATGCCCTGAACTCAGGCTCGCAGTCGCCCTCGCCGTACACAGCGGCGGGGAGCATGCGCTCCTTCGTGTCAGGTCGCGTAAGTCACCACTTCGGTTGGACGGGGCCATCGCAGAACATTGATACGGCATGTTCATCAGCTATGGTAGCCATTCACCAAGCCTGTCGTGCTCTTCAGGTAGGCGAATGCACGCGGGCGATCGCGGGTGGCGTCAACTTGATCCCAAACACGGCTTTGTTCGACGCTCTACGCACGGCGGGCTTCCTCAGCGAGACTGGTGCTTGCAAGACGTTTGATGCGCGTGCCGATGGGTACTGTCGCGGCGAGGCCGTTGGGGTTGTCATTTTGAAACCGCTGGACCGGGCGCTTGAGGATGGAGACGAGATCCACGGCGTGCTTCTGTCAACCGGAAATAACCAGAACATAAACAGCACTAGCATCACGAATCCAGTGCTCCAAAGCCAGGCCGCGTTATATAAAGATGTGCTGGCGCGCGCGGGAGTCAATCCGCACGATGTCTCCTATGTCGAGGCCCATGGCACGGGTACTCGCGCCGGAGACCCGATCGAGGTTCAGGGGATCCGACAGGTTTTTGGTGGGCCGGACAGGCGCTCGGTACTACATATGGGCGGGGTGAAGCCTAACATTGGTCATTCTGAGGCGGCCGCCGGGGTCATGTCACTGATCAAGGTGCTGCTCATGTTCAAGCACGGCAAAATCCCACCACAGGCGCAGTTCAAGACGCTGAACCCTAACATTGCAGCACTGGAACCGCATCACATGGCTATCTCGACGGCATTAAATGATTGGGCTGATGAGATGCGACTGGCCGTGGTGAATAGTTTTGGTGCGGCTGGTAGCAATGCTGCTGCTGTCGTTGCACCTCCACCTGATCGACCTGCCAGCCAGATCAGACCGCGTGAGTTGGAGGGTGCATCGCAGTGGCCGATATTCATCTCCGCCGCGTCCAAACCCAGCCTTTTGGCGTCATGTGTCAAGCTAGAGCAGTATGTCGGTAGCAAGGGCAACGATATAACTCTAGACCAGTTGGCCTTTGCTTTGGCAACGAAAGGTAATTGGCAGATCCAAAATAGGTTCTGCACAACAGCAAGCTCGCGTAAGTAGCACCCCCTTAACACCTGATGGCGGTAACTAAATCTATTAGTATCTGATCTACAGGCCCAGCTCCGCAATGCGGAGGCGCATGTTTCCATGTCGGACGCCAAACCTGTCGTGCTGCTTCTGAGCGGCCAGAATGGAACTACCGCCCCGGCAATGAGGTGTCTCTACGATGGCTCGCTGCTTTTCCGCGCCCGACTGCACGAGTGCGAGGAAGCCATGCTCGCTCTAGGCCTGCCTAGTGTGCTTCCAACCGTTCTGAATGGTACCGGATCCGGTGATAGCGACGCTGAAAATGACCTGGTCCTCCGCCACGCAGCTCTGTTTTCCATCCAGTATGCCAGCGCCATGTCGTGGATCGACTCCGGGGTCGTACCGCAGGCAGTCTGCGGCCAATCCTTTGGCGAGTGCGCGGCGTTGGTCATTACTGGAGGATTAACGCTTGAAGCTGGCATGAAATTTATCACGGGTCGTGCATCTATCCTCCATAGACTGTGGGGACCAGATATGGGTTTGATGATGGCCATAGAAGCCGATCTCGTTTCCTCGAACATGACCCCCACTCAGCACCTGCAGCAATTTACTGATAAATGCCAGTCAGGCAGGGTCGAGATTGCGTGCTACAACGGACCAAACAACTATGTCGTCGCAGGGAGCACGCAAGATGTCGAGGCTCTGGAGACGTTCCTGAAAGAGCAGAAATCAAAGTTCACCTCCAACAGGCACAAGATCCGCTTTAAGGTGCTGAGGGGAATATACGCATATCATTGCCATATGGCGGACTCGATCTTGGATGCTTGTGCCGAGCTATCAGCGTCGCTTCCACTAAAGCGTCCCACCCCCGCCTTCGTGTCATGCCATGATTCAGGCGAGGAAGAAGACTGGAAATGTATGGACTCAACTGCAAATATCATCGGCCGCAATACCCGAGATCCCAACTATTTCGGAGATGCGGTGAATCGCATCGTCGCCCGTTTAGGTCGGTCGTGTACTTTCCTAGAAGCCGGCTTCGGGGGCCCGATTACCGCGATGGCTCAGAACGCGCTAGCATCGACCGAGCATGACCATACGTTTGTTGCCCTTAACGGTGTCGACCCACGACGATCACTCGCAGCTGCCACAGTGTCTTTGTGGAAGACAACTCGTGGCGTCCAGTTCTGGCTGTTTAATCGAAGCCAGTCGGCCAACTTCTTGACCTCCAAGGGACGGAGCATAGATCTGCCTCCGTACCAGTTCGAGAAGCATCGTCACTGGATCAAATATAACCCTTCTGGTGGTGGGGAAAGACATACTGACGAGTCTCGATTATGTCCGCATTGCCACAAGAGCGTTGTTGACTTCCCATATATCGTTCAAGAAAATCCACAGGCCCAGTCTGACTCCGATTCCACCATCAGGTTTAGCATCGACACCCGGAGTCAACGGTACCAGCAACTGATCAGCGGCCATGTGGTGGTCGGAAGCCCACTGTGCCCGGCGGGAATGTACCTAGAATTAGTCGCCCACGCGGTTTGTTTCCTTCAGGATGGAAGTGACCAGGAGAATGAGATTGGGTTTGAAGCTGTGGAGATCAAAGCGCCGCTAGGTCTGGACACCCGGCGTAGCGTCAAATGTACCCTCGATATGAAACGGGAGAGAAGTTGGCGTTTCGAAATACTCTCCACACACAAGGATGAGAAGGACGCTCGGCCGACGTCCCACTGCGCCGGTGTCGTCTATTACGGCAAGGTCCAGAGCGATAAGAATGCAGGCGCAAACACAACCAGTACATGGACACATATGTCTCACCTGCTCGAAGACCCAGAAACCGACGCTCTTCGTGGAGCCATGGTGTACAGAACCTTCACGACCATGGTCACATATTCACCCCCGTACCGAGGGCTACGATACATAGTCGGCAAGGGCTCGGAAGGGGCCGGCGAGATCGACATGCCCAAGGAAAAGTCAATCGTGGCTCGGGCGCCCAACGAGAATATCATGGATGCGCTGCTCCTCGATTACTTCATGCAGATGGCGGGCATCTTTGTGCACTCACTGCGGGCTGTGGATCAGGAGGAGGGTCCGCAGAGCAACACGCCGTATATCTGCACGGGTATCGGACTCGTTAGACCTGCGAAGGGATCCCTCCGAGGCAGAAAGTATCGCGCATATACACGGATTGTGCGAGATGACAGGAGAAGCGTCTTGCTAGATCTGCTCGCGTTCGACAGCACCAGCCAGCAGATAATCTGGTCTGCTCATGGGCTACGATTCACCGGGGTACCTCGCACTTCGCTGGTGAAGGCACTGGCGGGGGCGAACCCAGGAGTATTAGAGACTGAAATTGTACAATATCAGCAGCCAGTGCGATCTGTCCCGCCTACCCCGTCGCAATCTAAAGGGGATGAGGAAGTCCTGATTGGGGTGCAACAGGTACTGAGTAGGTGCCTGGATGTCCCCGTCGCCAATCTGCAGAGAAATGTACTGTTGGAGGACCTCGGCATCGACTCCCTCGTGAGCGCCGAGATTTTAGCTGGCATCTCGGACCAATTCAACGTTGATATTTCTACCACTGATCTTGTCACAGCTACAGCTGTGGCGTCGTTGTGTGATCTTATCTCGTCGCGACGACACGGCAGTGAACCGCTCAGCGACAACGAGTCCCAGTCGACTCCAGTCGCGGCAAAGGTCTGGCAGAGCACTGTCATGCGCATCCTCAGCCAGGCTCTTGATCTAGAGACTGCAGAAATTGCTCCGAGTTCCAGACTTGGCGACCTCGGCGCCGACTCTCTCGTGGCTCCGGAAATAATGAGCAACCTGAAGGAAGCGTTAGGTGTTGACATTTCCTTGGCAGACTTCGCTAGTACTACAGATGTCATGTCGCTCTGTGATCTGGTTAAGAGTGCCTTGGGGTACACGCCCAGCGGTTCTTCATCCGCCCCGTCCGACGATACACCATGCTCTGAACTCGGGCCGGCAAGTGACGACCAAGAACCTGCCATCAAGTCAACAAGCAACGCCAATGTAGAAGAATATACGCCAAAGCCGCCTCCCGCGACAGCTACATCCATGCTTCTCCACCGTGGGGTATCCGCAGCGCGCAATCTGTTCCTCATGCCGGGCGGTCCAGGCTACGGAACCGTCTTCACCCCCCTAGGCCAGCTCCTAGCCCAGACATTCCCATCGCTCTCTATATCCATCTACGCGCTCAACAGCCCCTACACGGACATGAAGCTCCCCTCCCCTGACAAGATTACCCACTTCCACGATATCCCCACAGCTCAAGACCTCGCGACCAGCTACACCGCAGAAATCAAGCGCCGACAGCCCCACGGACCCTACCTTATTGGCGGCTACTCTTTCGGCGGTATCCTCGCCCTGGAATCCATGCGTCAACTCCTCAGCGCAGGCGACGAAGTTGAGAAACTCGTTCTGCTTGACGCGCCATGCCCATGCCCTCCTACGCCTTCTACTCCTTACTCCATCCGCATGCCAGATGCCTTACTACAATATATACGCCCGATAAGATCCGCGTTCGGCGCAGGTGAAGTCACTTTAGCACTGGAGCAGCTCGGACGGTATCGATACACGGAACTCAATCTACCGGGTCAAAGAACGAATATACCATCTACAATTCTCGTCTCTGCAAAACAAGGCGCCGATTCCATTCACACCCAAGAAGAACGGGGCTTCAGCGTTCCGGATGCGCAGCGCGGAGTCACAGAATGGATCCTCAATGATCGAGTAGACGACGGACCGCTTGGTTGGGAAAGGGTCATGGGAGAGCAAAATGTGAAGGTCATTCGGGCGGAGGGACATCATTATAGTTTTCTTCGCAATGGGCTGAATGTGAGTTTTTCCGGGGGGGTTCCTTCTTCCCCCCACCCTTCCTTCTATTCTTATTGTTCGAGAAATGCATACAAATGATGCTAACATCTATGTAGATGAAGGGGTGGGTTCAGTCGTTATTCGAGATGCTTCTTGAAAATTAAAGAAGGGCAAGGCAAGCTGGATATGATCGTGCTATACATACAGACAGACATGGATACATACATTCCTAGGAAAGAAATTAATTGAAAACGCGTGAGTACCTATCCGACTCATCTCCTACTTCATCTATCTTATTCTTTCTGTTGGTATATCAAGTACTACAAGAACTGAACCATCAGTCAGCTGGCCTTTTGGTCTAGTTAGAAGTCCGACCGATTGTCAACATTATACTCATATTGGTACCTGAAAATGCTACACTTTCTCGTCTTGCTACATCTCAAACCATAGTCTCTTCATCGGACAGTGTGACTGATGAATATCCGTCCTAGTTCTCACAAAATGAGTCTACATATACATGGACAAAACTGTCTGTCTAATCATAATTCATTATATCGTAATCGTAGTCGTAATCGTAAACTAACCATAACCATAATATTAAACCCGAATATACCAGAGTAGAGTTCATACATCATACCCATCATCATCCTCCATATAAAACGTAAATCTTAATCCTCCAGATCACCGCTCATACATCGGCGTCCGTCTCCCCCGAGAATAGTCCATTTCAGCCATCACCGGTATCCGCTTACTAACAGTTGGCATCGCCCATCGAGGCGCGCGCGCATTACCCGTGCTAGCGAACCGCATACGCTCCGGAGGGCTGGCCGGGTGGGTGGTTCCTCTGTAGCTAGCGCGACGGGGTTCTTCCATCACGCATGCGTCAAGATCTGCATGAGGACGCATCACGTACGGATAGTTCGTGTTGACGTGGCGGTGATGTGCATGCGGGTGTACCGGCATCTCGGGTCCAGGAGAGGCCCGAGCCGCCTCAGCGAAGACATGTTCCCGGAAAACTCCCAGATTCATCGGGTGAGGAGCATGGTATTCTTCCGGATACACTCTGGCGGAGCGGACTCGCCGTGCTCCGTCCGAGTCATACAAACGCCCTGAGTCAGGACTGGCGTATGTTTCTCGCGGTCCGTGACGGCGATGGGAATCGGGGGATAGTTCCTTTCGAGGCCGGCGGGCGTATGCTTCGTGTGAATGACGCCGGGCGTGAGATGACGGTGGCGATAGGTTGTCGTGGTAACTATACCGATTCCCTCGAGGATCTTTAACCCCCAGCCCTGAGTCCTCGGACGACGCATCCGACGTCTCGTTCCCAAACATCGTCCCGGGACTGACTGGACGTGACGACGCACTTTCACGACCCCGCCTCGACGGCTTGGGCCACGTGGGCGGGGACGGTCCGCGAGGGGAGGTGTATTCCGGCTGGAACTCCTCCGGACGTCGCACAAATGTGGAATGTACCCGGCGACCCCCGGACGGCATCTCGGCGCTGCGCCGTCGCTGAGGACGGTTGATAGGTGGGATGTTGGTGGTAGTGGCGTGTCGACGGTGCGATGTAGTTGGCTGTCGATGAGTCTGCCGTTCCTGATGATCCTGGCTGTAGCCGTCCTTGCTTGATGTATCCTTCTGGCTGAAGTGGGAGTGGTACGTGCCAAAGCTAGGCGGGGACGAGCGAAAGATATTCTTTTTCCAGTAATCAAACTCAAACCGCCGACTCACTTCCTCGTGCCAATTCACCATCTCCGGGTCTGACTCGGCCGGAAAGGCGTCTCGAGGAATATCCTTGGGAAAATACCCCCCATTGGGGTGCTCAATATCCCACAATGCCACCGCATTCTGCAAGTATCGGCAATGTTCTTCCGGGTCCAGCAGTAACTGAATTGTCTGCCATCGCACGAATCCGTTCGGTTGTAGCGCGGGCACGGAGGGAGGTTTGTACGGGTCGGTGGAGGGCTGAATGCTATGGAAGCACCCTAGACGCTGGTAGATAAACGACAAGGCGGAGGATTTGGTATCGAGGAACAAGACATCGTAGTTGCCGCCGACTTTGCCGTAGAAAGTGGCCAGGCGTTCGGGCGTGAGGTCGGAGGTGGCATATTCGTCAAAGGACGTCTGCGGGGATCTCGATCAGCATTCCACGTTTCAATTCCACATTTCCGACAGTCCGCAATTCGCTCGATCCGGAACTTACCATGATCTGGGCAATGGCCAGGCATAGCTGTTCGAGTAACGGAGCGGGGCTCTTATCAGGGTTGATCAGCATTCCCCAGAAATCGCCCTCATAATGGGCGGAGGACATGGCCGGGCAGGAATTGGAGCCGCGGCGCAGTCATTTGAAGCGATCGTTGCATTGGAAGCCGCGAGGGAGGACAGAGAAGAAAAGACAGCGGTCATACAACAGGTGAGGTAGCACGAAGGGTGGGAGGATCGGAATCGGAGCCCCGGCGTTAGGAGTCAATGGTGACCAGACTCGGAGTGAGCAGACCAGCTGTCAGAGACCAGGCAACCCACTTGGCGGTCAGGCACCCATCAGCTCCACTGCGGGGGAGCCCAAACAATGATGCGGTTCGTTCAGGTGTGGCAGGCGCCAACTCATCGCCTCATTTTCGGACGGCGTATCAGGATGGGAGGAGGAAGGAGGAAGGGAGACCAGAAGAAGAAAAGATGCAGATGGGCAGATAGTCGCCTGCACGATGCTGCTTTGGGCGCTGCAACGTGCCTGGCTGCCTGAGCACGTGCATACATATTTATACTTGCTGAGTCATCTGATTACATAAATAGAACATAGTTATGCTCACAGAACTGAGTAGACGGTCTATTTGACAATATTCAGTACTCTCTAACGGACAAACTCTTAACGATGACAGACAGGGATAACGAAATAAGATACAGCAAAACATGAAATGTGAAATACTGAAAATTCCTCCACAACAGTCCCTATCCATGCTGCCATGAAAGCCATACTAATCCAGCTCCAAGAACCTCTGGCACTGGCTCCCTCGATGTCTCGTACTCAGTATCGTTGTGCCTCTCGACGCTCGAGATACTCCCTGCGCTCAACATCCCACTCGGGGACAATCGCACTCAGCGGCCGCGGAGGCTGTCCCTCTAAAGCAACATCCGGGTCAAGAGTTCGCACCTTCGCTCCCGTGGGAAGTCCCAGCGTCTCCGATCGAGGAGGCGCAAGGCCGGGATTCTGGTCAATGTATGTCCTCGCCTCCGCTTCAATATCTGCAATCACCGTCGACCCGTCTTTTTCCGCCGCCTCCGCTAGATATTTCCAGAACTGTGCGTCCGGATACTTGTAGAGGAGATCCGGATCGAGAATCTCGCGACGAACCAGATCCCCTATCACTTGACCCACTCGTCGATACATATCCAGGTGAACTAGATTGCACCACACGTCCTCGTCCGTGGCGATATACGCTCGCGCCAGAGCCAGGGCTAGCTGGGGGTCGGAAAGAGTCAGAATCCGGTTGGGCGACGTCGCGTCCGGGTACGCCGTCACCGTCTCATACACCTGCCTCGCTTTTTCCCGTGTAAGATCTTGGAGAACCCGGGTATCCCGCAGCGTATAGTCCAGTCGATCAGCGCAGAGATGCGGCGCAGGTCGTTCCACCAAGGGGTACAATCCCTCCTCGAAAACCCTATGGTCGATTCCGTGCTTGGTCAGGATCTGAGGGAGCGTCGTAGTCGCGATATACTCCTGTTTGTGGGTTTCGTGGTAACTCTCGCCGGGCTGCGATAGCGCCCAGTCGGCGACGTGACTGAGCGCGGTGTGACTGACGTCATGGAGGAGGGCGGCGATCTGCTCCTCCAGGCTGCCTCCGACTTTGCGGACAAGCAAGAATGCCCCGACCGAATGTTCGTAGCGGGTAACTTGAGGGCCGTAGCCGAGAAGGCTGGTGATGCCGTGTTGACAGACTTCTCGCAGACGAGCGAGCGCGGGACAGTCAAGCAGCTCGATCAGCACGGGTTCGGTGATACGATGACGGCCGTATATCGTATCTCGGATGATGAATTCATCGTCGGAAATGACCTCGATTGCTTGGAAGACGCCGGCTCGGAAGGTTCTCATTGTGGTAGAGTTCGAGAGATGAGTCTAAGGGTAGAGAGGTTGCCAGGGATTTGTTTACTCTTTTCCCGTTCGAGACCAGAATCTATATAGAGGGAGTCCTCAGGCAGAGAGTCTTGGCCGTCGCGTCTGCCTGGGACGTGCAGTGACACCATCGGGCCTAGCCTGCGCTTTCTCCGTGAGCTGTCGGGTTTCTCCGATGAACTACCAGCGCTAGTTGTTACCAGTGAAGGGTTCTGGTGAATCTAACTATCTTATCTTCAACTGAGGTTATCTAATCCCCGGGGCTCTCCGAACTTTGTTCTTGTCAAACAAAAATTCAATCAAAATAGAGAGAAATTTTGCGGGGGAAATATAACCCCAAAAAATATACAAAAAATAAAATAAAATAAAATATAAATGGAAATTGAGAATCAGAGTAAGAAATCAATGATATGCTAATTACAGAGACATGAAAAAAAAAAAAAATCCCAGATTTCGTTGCCAAGAAATGGACAAAGATCAACTAACTACAGCACCCATCAGCACCCCGTCATTCAGAATAGTCACCAATTGCATACATCGTTCCAGACCTGGTTTACTTCTCTTCTCATTTCTCATCCTCCATCCTCATATCTTAATTCTCAATCTCAGTATCGGCCTCCGTATCGTCGTCCCCTTCATTACCCTCATCACTATGCCCATCGATCTGCATTGAATTCGACTCATCGTCGACATCCGACTGGTAGAAAAGCTCCTTTTTGACAGTTAGTAGACGAACTCAAATCTTCGTCTCTAGGATATAAACCCACCGCATCCTCCACCCCATAATGGATATTAACGACAAGCACCTGACTGTTGCAAAAATGTCTCTCGAAGAAAGGCACCAAAGGCTCGACCATGTATCGTCGACAGCAGCGGAAACATTCAGCGCAGACACTGGTCATCTTTTGTCGATAGTCAGCATGCGAACCCACATCTATCTGTTTTGGTTCTGGGGAGAGGAGGAGGCAAAATACAGGAATCTTGATGGCAGGACCTTCATAGTGGCGCCCTTCTGCATCGTCAACGCTAGTCTCGATTTTGATGCTGCGGCCGCGTTGGATGACACTCTTGTCATTTTTCTGTCGGCAGGTGAGGATGTAACTGGATATGAGCTCATGCAATTCCACTTGCCAGTTAGAATAGTTGAGTTTGTACTAGATGATTCAGTTGGTCTGATTTCTTAGAGTGAATTGGGGCCGTGGATTTTTTACCTCTCGCTCAATCCATCCACCATTTGTGCTTTGGGAAACCATAGAGCTCATGGTACAAGGAATATCCACTTCAGTGGATGGTTGTGAGTGGTGAATATTGATCGTGGTTGGAGGGATGTTTGTGGTGGAGGTGGGGAAGAAGAAAGCGAGAGGAGAGGTGACCACAACAAGAGATACTTATTAGAGGGGTATTCTCAGGGTTTTGAAATTAGTGGGGTGTAGTAATATGAAGGCATGAACTTGAAATTTCTCAATGCTACGGTTTTCATAAACTGAGAGAGAAGTTTTGTTATGTGCGCGTTGTCTAATTTCCTTCTACTTTGCTACCAGCAACTACCGCTAATTCATATATATGATATCCCATATCTAGATTTAGATACATTGAGAAATATGAAAAAGTGAACAAGTACAAACATCCTCTAAATACCTTTATATCATCAAATTTGGCCATGCTGATGCCAAAGGAGCGGTTGATTCTATGCTAGTAACTGCACCCTTCTTCCCAGTTTCAGTTTGGATAATTCCACTTGTAACTGTCTTCCATTCTAAAATTCCATGAGAAATATCACAAAGCTCTTTAGAAAAGGAAAACCTTATAATTGTCGTTTCATCTTCTAGAATGATGTTACGATGCACAATCACGTCTATCCAAATTGATCACGTTCTTGATCATAGGCTAGCGCAGAAATGTATCCCTGGATCATCTCATTGTGAAGGAACTTGAATATTCCATTTATTATTAAATATCAAACTTTTAATGGTAGCCTTTAGGCAGGTTATCTTTATCAAGCGCTGTGGGCTTGTTGATACCTCAGGCATGAATGCCAAGCATCTGCCCATGTCCTCTATGCAGCTTCAAGAAGGTCTCTTTCTTTTAGTTATCTCATCCTCGATCAAACCAATTAGTTTGAAACATCAGATCTTTTACTTCGGGATCATCTTTTCTACTCGCAGTACACATTCGACTCCTGGTTCTCTCATTCTGACTAGTTACATGAATGTCACCGCATACATATTTCCAATATATCACTCAAGTCTAGAGACAGTTTTAGGATCTGCAAACCCTTTAGTGAATATTTGATTGGTTTTTGCCCAGCTCAGTCTGACTGACTGAGTGACAATGTGAAAGGTACTCTACTAAGGATTTATCAGCATCTTGCTCACCCTCGTTCCATCCATAATGACCTTTCAATTCCATGTGTGATATCTAATATCCCTTATTACAATTAATTACATCACAAACATAGCAGTAAAAATATATTTTCCAGCTTACTACTTTGATCATAACTTCACCAGAGGCGCAAAACCTTCATTTCCCCACATATCCGAACTAAACTTAGCAGGCTGTCCTAGGCATGATATGCTGCTCATAGAAAAATGTTCTTCTGCAGTGAAGCAACGCCCTTGAAATCTAGTCAGATACTTCCTTCCCCCAACTACACCAGCATACCACCTTATTAATACCTTAGTATACACCTCTTTACCACAAATCCCATACAACATCAAACTACAGCCAGCCTTATTGTGACCCCAGAGAGTTAAAATCCCTAGTAGTTATTCCCCTTGACTAGTCTAGACACCTAGACACCACAATCGGCAAACCACAAACCCAATGCATGACTGTGATGCTTGTTTCAGTAGGTCTCTGTTAGTATCACTAGCTAGGTCCTGTGTACACAGTTAAGTGAACAGTATGTATGCTCGTAAGCTAAGATCAATTTTGATTCATGTAGATAGATGTAGGTGTTCAGTCTAGTTGGAAGTTACCCCTGGATCCTACACACCGGCCCTCGGCGGTCACAACACCGGAGCCGCAGCCTGGTGCAAGAATGCGTTAATCAAGCAAGGGATGATATCCGTCCGTCGCCAGCAGTAAGTTACCGCTGGCTTGTTCAGACAGAAGGCTATATCCCGACAGTCTCAATAGGAGTGCCTTTTAATAAGACACAACATCCATATTTAGAGTGGAAAGGACCCCCCGGAGCCAATCTGCATTAGCTAGATCTTGCCTCGGTACTAATTTGTAGATCCTATCTTAGTCTGGTCCTAATTGAAACTAAGGCTGAGAAAGTACACCTTTCAGCTCCTGGAAAGAAAATAAATTCCCTCAACATTCTCAATCACGGCTGAGAACCGTGCTTTGTGTGTGTGCAAGGGGCTGAAGATGCAATGCACCAACCTCATAGTTCATGTGGATTGGATTGTTCAGCTAGCCGCTCTTGGCCTTGATTCTCAGCTCCATCACACCGACTCAGTAGTATTTAAAGAGTTAAGTTTTCTGGTCATCTTTTTCTTCGCCTGTTAATTCCCTAAACTACAGAGTAACTTACTATTGAACCTCAAACCCAAGTCCCAAAAAGCAAATATGCAATTCAAAGCTCTCGCCCTTCTCATCGCCTCTTCCGTGGCATTCGCTCAATCTGAACTTGGTGTACGTCTATTCCTGTTCTTGTCTTTCCTAATCCCTACCCCCTCATAATATTCCTGACCGGAATCAAAAGATAAAGGAAATACTAACTACCCCAAATCCAAAATCCAGTCAACAACCGTCTCCTTCCAAGTCGGAACCCAAAACCCCATTCTCGGCGTCATAGAGAATGACTGCTCTTTCTTCCCCTATAAGTAAGTACATACTTACATACCCATCTATCTACCTCATCTCCTAAGCAGAACAGAAGAAGATCAACCCCATATAAATGCCACTCTAATCGATTCATCTCTAGTAAAATCCCCGTTTCAGAAATCACCATCTTCCCTGGAACTTTGCAGGATCCGAAATGTACTTTCTATACGTATGTACTTCTCTTCATCTCTTTGTCTCGACATTCTTTCATCCATTTCATTTTTTTTTTTTTTTTTTTTTTTCTTTCTTTTGGAGCAATTCAAATAAATCCAAACAATCATTCAATCAACCAACTGTCTTACTGACCATGAAACGATAAAGTGAACGAGACTGCGAAGGACAAAGCTACAGTCTTCAAGAAGGAGAACATACTTTCTCGCGAGATTTCTTTGTTGGAAGTTTTGAGTGCACGAAGTCTTAGATTAGAGGAATGGTGGTAGGATTGGGTTTGATTGGTTTGAGAGCTCTAGCTAGGTCTAGGTTGAGTTGAGTTTAACGGGAGTGCGATTATTTTCGAGAAGGAAGGGAAAAGTTAGGCTAGGTACACTGCTATCTGTCAAGGGTGGAATGGCTCAGGAATGAAACTAAGGTTAATTGCAGGGGAATAAACTCTGTAGAAGAAGACGTAACATTCCACGATAAGGTTGGGCTCGGTTATTTGAGCAAGGGGCAAAGTTAACAGTCCTACTAAAGCTTTCTAAAGTTATGGTACGGTTCGTGTGGAATGGAATGTACTGGAATGAGCGAATAATATGAGAGGATAGATATGTCACTGATCCTAAGGAGCTACTACAACTGATAGATTCTCAGCCATGTAGAAAGAATGTCAAAATTGAATCCATCCAACCAACAACCGTAGAACTTCAATAAACAAAATAAACAACTTCTATCCCTCTCCAGGCAAATCATAAAAGCCCTTCCTTTTCCAAAAACTAACGAACCTCTTCAGCAAATCCGCATCTAGCTCTCTATAGGAAATCCCACTACCCTCCAGCGCCCTAACAGCTTTATCACATCGATAAACAGGCGAGTACTGACTGGCCTCCCACCGGGTCAACCGACCCAGAACGCGTTCCTGAAGCAACGGCAGCAGTGGCGCGAGTGGTCCGTCTGGCCGTTGGTGTTGCGCCGCTTGGGCTACCCATTCCGGATAATCGACAACTGTGACAGGGTATCCGGCTTCTTTCAGCACACGGGCTGTATCGGTAACAGTGACCGAGTCCCTCTGATCCGGCGCGACGAGACTAAACGAGTGGTTGAGGTTGGCATTGGACGAGGCGATATACAGCATGGCGGACACAACGTAGTCGACAGGGACATATTCGAGTCGCTGGTCGAGACGAGGGAAAAGACCCAGTTGGATGCTTCCCACGATGATCCGCGTGACGAAGTCATCTGGGTTGCTGGCCCCAGTCTGACTGTGTCCGATGGTGAAGCCCGGACGGTAGATGGCAGTGGGCAGGCCGCGGTCGCGCATCCGTCGCACCATCGCTTCGGCGGTCCACTGGCTTTGTGCGTAGCCAATGTCGTAGCGCAAACCTTGGATGTGAGGCTGCAGGGGCTCGTCTTCGTGAAGCTCCTTCGTTCCAAGGATGAACCCCGTCGGACCCCAAGTGTCGATACTGGAAAGATAGTGGAAGGACTTGTGGCGACCGCTTGCGGCGAGGTGTAAGGCATTGAGGGTGCCGATGACGTTCGTATCGCGGTGTTCACGGTAGGACTCGCAGAAGTTGATCTTCGCTCCGAGATGAAACACGACCGAGGCCCAGTTGGAGAGCCAAGTGAAGAGCTCGAGGTCTAATCCGAGATGATCTTCAGAAAGATCGCCCTCAAAGACGAGCAGCTTGGACTTGTGCGCTTCGCACTCCTCCCACAGGTCGTATCGCTGCATGGCGGATTTCACCCGTCCAGCGGCATCATTTCCTTTCGGCCGCACGAGACAGGCAATTTGTTTAACGCCAGGCCGGCGCATCAAACTGTGGAGGAGATGAGGGCCCACAAACCCCGTCACGCCGGTGATGAATACCCGACCTTCGCTAGGAGCTTCCCATTCCGGCACCATTTCAATCTCGTTCACCAGATCCACGTCGTTTATCCATGCACGCGTGTCATCGGGAGCGTTGTCACGGAAGACGGGCCCGTCGGGTTCCACGAGGGCCTGCAGATCAGAGAGTTGAGAATGCCGATACAACTCCTCCATGGTAACTGTCCGACCCAAGTAATCATGGATCATCGCCAAGAGCGAGGCCGCCTGAAGGGAGGTAGCGCCCAGTCTGAAGAAGTCATCGTCATCATTGATTCGTGGGACGTGGAGAATATCGCTCCATAGACTGCGGAGAACATATCTCTTCTCACAGACTTCTCTGGTATCTGCCTCGCCCTCCTCGATAGAAGTGACCCACTGCTGTAACAACTCCTGGCGGTCGACCTTAGCGTGTGCCGTCAGAGGGAACGCGCCGACCACCTTCACGCTATCCGGCACCATGTACGACGGCAGATACTGGCGGGAAAAATCAACCAGACTCTCTGCATCCACCTCTTCTGCCTGGCTGAATATGACAAACGCCACCAACGAATCCATCTTGTTCCTAGACGGTGGCTGCTGGGTGACCGCCGCCGCCTGGACCGCCACATGAGATCGCAGAACGCGTTCGATCTCACCCAGCTCGATGCGAAAGCCCTGGTGCTTGACCTGATCGTCTGCTCGGCCGAAAAAGTCAAGATAATCGCTGTTGGGCCGCCACTCGGCCAGGTCGCCCGTCCGATACAGACGTACGATCTCGTCCTGGCCAGCATGCGGACTGTCCCTGGCAATCTGTATAAAGCAGTTCTTGTTCTCGGATGGTCGGTTCAGATAGCCCATAGCTAACCCTGGTCCCGCAATGTAGATCTCTCCGCGCTGACCGCTCTGCTGAATGGGTACTTGATTCTCGTCCAGCAGGTAGATCCTGGTTTCGCCCACAGGGCGTCCAATGCTGATACGATCCCGCTGTGCCTCTTCAGGCAGGACTTCCATCGCGGTCACGAATGTGGTGCACTCAGTTGGCCCGTAGACGTTCCACAGATGATCAGGAGGATCGTGATCAAGCGTCCTTCTCATGGCTCGGACATTGGCAACGTCGCCGGCTGTGATGACATGGCGCAGGGTTTTGAATGTCCCAGGCGAGGCGAAAGCAATGATCTCGAACAATGCAGCCGTCATTATGATCACTGTAACTTCATATTCTTGAAGAAACGAAGACAGACAGCCAGGATCCACCGCAATCTGCCGAGGAACCGTAACAATGGTGGCCCCCGAGAGCAGTGTCGCCCAAATCTCAAACAGACTCAGGTCGAACCCTGGGTTGTTGAATTGGGCAACTCGATCCCCCCGAGAGAGCGGGGTAAGGGGAGTCTGCGTCGCCAGATGCACGATACTGTCGGCTCGGATCTGGACAGGCTTTGGTTTTCCAGTGGAGCCAGAGGTAAAGAGTATGTGGCTCCGGGATGCAGTAGTACCGAACTCCCAATTCGGTACTCCGCTGCTTTGCGGTTCCTGTGGGTAGCCAAGGCCAAAAATTTCAAATCCTGGCAGGTCGGTCGGATTCTCTCGCCCCGTGATGATAAACTTTGCGTGGATGTCTTCCAGCAAACTCTTGAGGCGAAGTTCTGGGATGGTCGGCTCGATAGGCACGCATGTGCCCCCCACGAAAAGAACGGCCAGCTGAGCGGTAATGTGCCGAACGCCCGGGCCAAGCAGAATACCCACGGGCTCTGCTGCAGACACACTTTTGGCTCGGAGCTTACGTGCCAGGTCGATGGATTCGGTCAGAAGCCCTGCGTAGGTCAGATGAACCGCGCCATCTGTGACAGCCATCTGCAGGGGTGCTTCCAGGGCACGATTGTAAATGGCTCGTTCCATTTTCGATGGGATTAATGTAACAGAAGATTTATATTTGGTCTTGACGTGCGTGGGGAGTCAGCATATCCTGACAAGCGTACCTTTATAAGAAGCATTCAGCGTCACAACTATTCAACCTCTGACCTCATTCAGAAACTTCGAATATCATATGCATTCGTCCAGCCAATCATCTTGATATCAGCGCATTCCGTTGTCAGGAAAAACCTGCGCAGATGCAGACCCCGTATGAATCCAAAGTTCCAATGACCCGCTAACCTGCTACAAGGTTCAGAGATGGATTTGCGTTTGCGGCGCCCATATGCCAGCTAAAGCCTGTATCATTTGAAATGGCTGATCAAAATTGGGCCAAACACATCGTCCGGATGTAGTTTCAACACTTCCGTCACTGGTAGACACAGAAACCTAAATAATACCTGAAAGAGATCCAGCCAGTCCATGGATAGCTAGTCTATTGTTCTAGCAAGGAATGACGTGGAGGATCCAGCGCAGAGTAAGCTCTAGACTGAATCAGGTTTGTAGCACAAGATACCCCGGTCATATCGGGTCCACCTGACAGGATGGATCCTGAAAGTGCAATAGGGTTTAGATCAGAACTTGACAGAACTCTAACATGTCCTACCAGCCGAGGCCGCCAGCCCTTTTGTAAGGGCCGTGTGTCAGGTAGAAAGATTCCCGTCTCGGGGCGACTTGGACTGGGTCCCGGGACTTTCCAACATGGTGATATCATAAACAGGCTGTCCATGTATCTGATTGCGAGATATTTGCATTCCATCGGCCTTTTAGGCGAGCCACCGGCCACAGGGAGTGCCATTGACCCAATTCTTTGAATTGCGTTACCACGCCACCCGTTGTCAAATAGGTTCATGTGGACGGCGCGAGAGCATTCGACGGCGGAAGGGGGCCTCTATTCTCTGACACAACAGCGGAGCCTCTAGATATGTCATCGAATTAGGTATGTGGCGCATAAAGGGATTCTTGTTTGGAGTTCCGAATGCTCAAGGCCACTGGGAATTACGCCATCGACCTTTAGAGCGCTGTGGGCTGGGAGGACATATAACTGACGATCATTTGCCCTATAGAACGAGCTGAAAAATGGGCGATTGTAGAACCATCAATTGTGCTTTGTGTTGAAGAACACTTTCAAAATGCATGTTGGGCAGAACATCCTCACTCATAAGTTGAAAGCCACCCTGGACCAACGTCGTCGGGATGGCCGGCTTTTGATCCCTCCCGTGCCAGTAACTCTTGCTGACACCGTCGATTTCGGCTCGAATGACACATTGAACCTGTCAGGCTCGGGGCTGTTATCAGCGGCTTTTTTGCGTGAGCTCGAACGACATCCCGGGTTCACCATCGGTAGCACCTCGGCGCGGGCTTTCGAAGGGACCAGGAAATATCTTATCGATCTCGAAAATGACCTCGCCAAGTTCCACGGCGCGGAGGCAGGAGTGTTTGTCAACTCTGGTTTTGATGGCAACGTGGCCATCTGGTCCGCGATCCCTCAGCCGGGTGACTTCATCGTGTACGACGAGCTTGCGCACGCCAGCATCCACGACGGCATGCGCATGGGCCGCGCAACCTGTCTACCATTCCGACACAACGACTGCGAGGCCCTCAAAGCGCGTCTGGACGATATCCGCGACCATCACGTAGGGGTGGCGTCGGGTGAGAACGTCGTGTTTATATCCATAGAGTCTTTCTACAGTATGGACGGAGACGCGGCCCCGATCCATGGGATTGTGGCCGCCGCCCGCGAGGCGCTTCCGGGTGGCAACTATGTGTGTGCCATAGACGAAGCCCATTCCAACGGACTTGTAGGTCCCAATGGGTCGGGATTTGTCTGTCATTTCGGACTCGAGAAAGAATTCCCAATTCGACTAAACACATGCGGCAAGGCTCTGGGGTCGACGGGAGGTGAGTACCCCAATTGGAATCTCCAGATGATCTGCCATTGACACACAAAACCAGCGATCATCCTCTGCAACGAAACCATCAAAAGCGCACTGATCAACTATGCTCGCAACATGGTCTACAGCACGGCGCCGAGCTTTCTCTCCGCGGCAGGGGTCCGTGCGGGGTATGACTTGACGGCCAGCGCCGAGGGCGAAAAGGTTCGTTCCATCCCCAGACAAACTTTGGCATCGAAGAAATCCACGGATTAACCGCTAACAATCCATATAGCGCCGACAGCTCGTGCAGCAGAAAGTACGGTACTTCTACCGTCTGCTGACTGATAATCCCAAGTGGCGACAGGCCAGTCGCGGTGGTATCGTTCGCCTCCCGACAGAGAAAACCTGGGCCACGGCACCGTTACTATCGCCCATCATCGCGCTGATCGCTCCGCTGGAGAAGGCCGACAACCTGGCAGAGCATCTGCGCAACGGCAAGTTCTGGGTGAATTCGGTGCATTTCCCTATCGTACCGAAGGGAATGGATCGCGTTCGGATGGTCATTCACGCGCATAACACCAGGGAAGAGATCGAGGCCGTCGTAGGTCGGATCTTAGCGTATGCGACGGAGAAACTGGAGTCGCAGGGTCTGAGGGCTGGACTGTAGGATATAATGGAGCGGGAGAGCAGATTGCGAGAAGCAAAGAGAAGAGAAGAGAAAAAGTAGGAAAGGAGGAGACGAAAAGGCGTCATGTGATATTCCCGATTAGGCTGTTTGTTTCAATTTGACGGTTTGTTTCTTTTACTTCTTCCTTCGTAGCATCTCTTCCCATGTGTGTCCTGTCTAGGTACTCTCTACGGTATACGGTCTACGGTATACGGTCTACGGTCTACGGTCTACTTCTACATCCAAGTATACATCCAGTTATATCCAGTCTGTCACTCCATCCTTCCCTGCATTATTAACGCGTGTATATCTAGCCGTGTAGAAAACCATCCCCTTAGATGCTCGCCCTTCCTCTCGTCTCGTACGGCACCATCAACGCCAATACTCCGGCCCCCAAGAACAATGCACCGCTCACATACACCGGTGCAGAACTTTGCACGCCTGCTGCGATGGCAATAATTGGCGCCAGGATACCCCCCACGCGATTGGCCGCACCCACCAACGCGTTGCCCGTGCCCCGATCCTTGGTCTCGAACATCTCCGGCGTATAGGCGTACAACACGGCGTACATCAAGCTACTCGAGAATCCAAACGCGCAGTTCCATCCCAGCAAGGCTGCAGACGAGTCGGCGGTCGTCGAGGCCAGCAGGAACACGCCCGTGGCGATGACGGCCAGCGCCAGTGTGCCTCTGCGACCGAAGCGCGGCAGTTCGACCAGCGCGCCGCCGACCAGACTACCGGGGACGCTAACGGCCGCCACAATTAGCGTGTTCCGGTAGGTGATGTAGGTGGAGCCGTCGCCAAACTCCACGCCGCGGGATTGTTGCAGAAACGGCAGAAACGCGTTGTACAGGGGAAATCCGAGGCCGACCAACGTCCAGATCATGATCATCAGCGAGGTAGACCAGGCGCGTCGCGGACTGTTGAATAAGGCTTTCACGTGGGGAAGCGAGAGCGGTTCGAGCATCATGCGCATATGGTCGGACTTGCTCAGCGCATCACGGGGACGACGTGGGGCGTCTTCCGCGTCGATGGGGGTCGCTGAGAGTGGATCCAGCTCCTCAGCGGAGAGAGTTGATGCTTTGCCGTTGCGACGCGCGACCTCGTGGACAACCATCACGGCGTCTCGGTTGCGACCTTTGCCCATGAGGAATTTCGGCGACTCATACAGCGTGAAGAAGATGCAGCGCACGACACACATGACGACGGCCAGACCACCCATGGTGATGAGGAAATAGCGCCAGCCCATGTTGTTTTCCTTGGAGCAATTATCCGCCGATGGGCAGGTCATGTTGCCCAACAGCGGCCAGGCGATCAAATTGGCCAGTAACTGCGCCAGGGCCCAGTATACGGACAGGATGGTCAGCAAGTACTGATGCGATCCGGGAAGGAACTCGAGAAAAATGGCTGAATCCACGGGCAAATTGCCGCCGACGCCCACCGACCACAGCGCTGCAAAGACGCCGACCGCAGCAAAGCTAGGGGACCCCGCGGCGGCCATGCCGAAGATGGCGGTGATAGCGATGGTCAGGTTGAACGCCCATCTGCGACCGATGATATCGCAGCTAAATCCCCAGATTATCGCTCCGGCCAGCAGCCCGATATTCTGGGCCAGCGTCAGCAGTGGAGGCTCCGCGACATTGAATTCATACGAAACGGGCACGAGAATCAACGAGGTGACGATGGGCCAGAGATTGTCGCTTGCCCAGCCAAAACCGATCACGGCGAAGAGCTGCCATTGATAGCGACCCATTCCGATGGTCTGCAGGGCGCGATTGAGAACATCGGCATTGGCGCGGTAAACGGAAGGCACCGAAACATGACGGTCGGGCGAGGGAGAGGACTCTATGGGAGAGGGAGAATGTCCTTTGGACATGGTGATTGATAGAACGGGTAGATACAGAAAATGAACGAGAATGAAATGAGGACAAATAGATAGAACGACAGAAAGTAGAAGAGGACGAGAGGAAGGGCAGGTCAGCTGCAGCCAGATGGATTACAGATGAGTTGATGATGATGTGGTGGCGACCTTAGCGGGGAAGTAAAGAGGAGAGACTATGCAAGGAAGCTTTCACCTCAACGGATCATCCCAGCAACAAATCAAGTGAAGAAACGCTCGAAAGAAAATGTCTATTGAGGGCTGGATCTAATTAGAAATTACGAGGTGATCGGCCTTGGTTATGACGAAAGCGCAAGGATCGATGGTGCCATCGAAGTGAATGTAACCTTTCTTTGTGATGGCGTGTGGTGACCGCTTACTGGATTTCAGTTCAGACGGACCCAGACGGCGTCGCTGAGGGAGTCACCGACGCCGACGCCGAAGCGACCAGCGAACCCGACGCCCTGGCAGAGATGGGCTTCACGCCCGGAAAGTAGGAGGCCGGCAACGTGGGAATGGGGATGGAGGCATCCGTGCTGAATGCGGAAGTCAGATCGTCCCGCATGCGGGGCGCCGCGAACCCGGACGGAGTGGCCGTCGCTGCGACCGTCGATGCGTAGGAGGCGGTCGAGTCGTCGCCGTTTTCGAGACATGCGCCCGTGCCAAAGGCGTTCTCGCAGACGTACGACTGCTGGTCGCCCGACTCGGTCCACATGGCGAACCCCTCGATGGTGACGTCCGTACAGGGGGCTCCTGCAGCACATACGACCTTAATAGGACCGCGCTGGGCCCCATCTTCCTCCCCGCCCTTCCAGTTGCGCACCGTGACGTTCTGCATTGACACACCGTCACCCTCCACGGCGTCCATGCTGGACCACTGCGAGTCGATATTCAGCGAGTAGGCGTTGGCGTGACCGATGAAGTTCTCCAACAGCAAGTTGGAAACGGAGCCGCTGCCGCCGTTGCTCTTGACCATAAACATCTGGTTGGATTGCCAGGTGTAGATGTTGCGATAGTAGATGTCGCTGATGTTGGTGTCGGAGCCCAGCGAACCCATGGCGCACCCACCGCTCCAGTTGCAGTAGATGTTTTCCACAAGAATGTTGTGCGCGGGACTCTTGACGGTGACGCACTCGTCTTTGTTGGTGACCTCGACCTGTGGATTTGAGTATTAGCTATGAATAAAAGCGATGATGCTCCAGACTTACATCGTGAACCCAGATGTTCTCACTCCAGATGTCAATACCGTCTAATCCGCCCGAGTCGCCTCCGCGGATGATCAGATTATACAACTCGCCATTGCTGCAGGTATCCAGGGACAAATGGAACGCCGGCGAATCCACCAGAGCCAGATCATGGATCGAGAAATCATCGACCTCGTACAGACGCAGGATGCGCGGTCCCGACAGCGAGCCGTCGGAGTGGAACTCATACCCGGAGCCCTGAATGGCACCGCGTGCCGTGCTGCTGAACAGTTCAAAATCGCTGGTGTGCTCGATCATCACCATGTTGCCGCCGTCATCGCCAGTCCGGTACAGGATACCGTCCAGCTGCAGGGCGGTTCCCTTGCCGCCGGTCAAGGTGACCCAGCTTCCCAGCGCATAGTCACCGGGCGGGATATAGACGACACCACCCTCCTTGCACTCGTCCCAGGCCGACTCGATGGCCGGACCGATGTCGGTGGACTTGTCGGCTTTAGCGCCGTAGTCCTGGACGTTGCAGGTCTTGCTCTGTCCTTTGTCGCTGGCGCTGGTGCTGGGACCGACACTGCCGGCCAGCTGACCACGAGCCACGGAGGCCAGGGCCAGGAGGGAGAGTGAGAGAATCTGCATTTTGTTGACGGGTTTGAAGCTGGGTTTTACCCTATCCAACGCTGGGTGACGTGCTTGGCATTTATACTTCGAGTCGCCATCATCTAACAACCGTTATCCTGATAGAAGCAACGGAGACAAAAGATTAAGGAGGATTATCGGTCGATAGAACCGTTTGGCATTTATTGCTGGATGATCATCGGTGGAGCGACCATGGTGACATGAATCAGAGTCTGGCGAGCTCCACCGATGGACCGGGCAATGATCGCTAGCTGACGTTGCCTGACAATCAGGGGAGTGGGTTAAATTACTGTGGCCGGGCCATCAGAGGCTGACGACGATCTAATCAACCTGGTTCGGATCGGCTTTCGGGCCAAGTTCGTGAAGCTTGTCGTCTAAAAGGATGTGTGAAGCTATCCATGCGGATAAACTCATATCCTAGCGATGGCTTAGTCGTGTTCTAGAGTTGTTAGGTAGTTTGTGCACTGTCTGCTTGGTTGCAAAGAAAGGAGAGAATAGCAAGGGGGCCACTCTCTCTTCAGAATATTGAATTAGAATTAGAAACGTGACAGGCCGTGTCATACCGTCTTGACCATCCAGCTGCCGGCCGTTGAAACGAGACGCGTTACAGCCTGACGGGCTTCGTCCTTCCATGACAGGATCCAGTCCAGACATGCTGATCTATGGAGCTTAATCTTTATAAACCTAACATGGCCATCCGAGCTCATCCTTCGTAACCGACTCGCGACACTGGTCGTTATGAAAGCGAAAATCAACATCACCAGCCGTCCAGACCCGCGTCCGACAAAAGTCCTATCTTCTAGACAGCACCATTATCCCACTCATAAATCTCTTCTCCGTTAAATATTTCATAGAGTTTCGGTCATTATTCAATGGGTTTCTTCGCTTGTTATGAGCCGGGTTGTGTTTCGTATTATCCTGTGGGGCGGAAACGTATATTTTGTTGTCGTCTTCATGAAGACTTTTGAGCTAGGGATAGACCAAGTTTACGCCCCCTATCGCTCATATCCTAGGGTCTACGGTATATATCCGATTCCTATGCCATGCATCTCAAAATCTGACGGTTCTCTATGTAGGGTTTTTGGATGCCTGAGGTTGCAATCTGCCAAGCTGTCGCCGTTTGCTTCCTCATGCATGCAGAGAAGGGCCTCTCCTTCCTCGTCAACCATCTTTTTGATCATCGTATCTAGTCGGAATGGTTGCATTTATTTTATTGATCATCATCGGTAGCCCCGTACCTCGCAAAACGTCTAGACTATCATTCTGTCGCCTATCTGCCCGGGGGCGCAATGAGCCTAATATAAATAATCAAATTTCATGCTATTAGAGAATACACATCGGGATGGGGAGACGATGCAAAGTAGAGAAGGAGTTATTTTTATACGTATATAGCGCTGCAATAACTTTTTCATATATGATACCATGCAAAATTGCCCAGAGAGAACGAGAATACCGCATGTGGAAGAAGTACAAATTCAAATATGCCCCCCTTCCCTTAGATATTCATAAATGTCATGGAAAGGATAACCACCTTTCTCGGTATAACCGTCCTCATCATCTTTTTCATCATCATCCTCCTCCTCCTCCTCCTCCTCCTCCTCCTCCTCCTCCTCTTCATTCTCTGAATGAGAAACATTCTTCACCTCCTGTCCATTCACATCCTCTACCCATTTCCAATGGCCATCATGATACGGGATCAAGCCTAGCCTCCCTATATAGGGATAAACGTCCCCAAACTCCAAGTCGTCGTACGTAGACGCAATCTGCCATACCCTCCAGATCCCACCCATAGCCAATCTCATCCAACCCACATTGTAATGCTCGTGCCTAAGCCCCCCTTTATCAGGAAATGAGCGATCGATGACGATCACGTATCCGGGCTGTTTAGGGGTCCGATCTCTAGGGTCCTGAGAAGGCTCCGAACTCGCCAAAATCGACCCAATGGCATGATCGTCGATCATCAAGCAAAAGGAGAACCGTGGAAAGCCGTAGTCATTATGTTCTGGATGTCGTTCAGTCACTCGTTGAACAGTCGCCGAACTCGGGTAGGTGAAGCCCCCTCCAACAATTCTTTATCCTCAACAATGACGTTGTGGCAGCCCTCCCAAACAATTTCAGCAGCCTCCAAACCATCTCTGATCTGTTCTGGATCACGCTCGTATTGTATGGCATCATGCTGTATGGTGCAGTGAATGTGGCGGTGAAGTTTGGCAAGTGCCTGATTCCAGGCCTCATCGGACCCGTGTAGCACCTCGTAGGTTTCGGGGTCAATGGTAGCGTAAGCAAAGTTGACGTGGCTGTAGACATCCAGTGGGATCCACTCGGGCCAGGTCTTATCATTGCAGACTCGCCGAGTGCCCCAGCCTTCGTAGTAGCCCAGAACCCGTGCGAGGGTACCATTTTTGCTGCATTTTTCATCCTCTACTCTGAGATCTCCGGTGACAAGGTGCTTAACGGGTTCATCGCCGGGCTGTGTGACAAAATAAAGTCAGCCAATCTTTCACTTTCGTCTTTCTGGAGTCCAGGGACTACTTACGAGCTCCTTGGTCACGCCGCAGAATCCTTAGTCAAAAGATTAGATGGACATGTGTCAGATTTGACGATGAACTCGCATGCTTACAAACTTTGAACAGCACAAGTTAAGCAGGAAATTGGATTTCTCAGACCATTTAGAGATTAAAAGAAGGGCGACGACCAAGCTTATGATCCGTAAAGAGGGTCTCTGGATTCCCGGAATTCTGTGTTCGCAGCTTCCTGCCACACATACGCTGAAAGGAGAGCAAGTGGTGTGTCATTCATGGAAGTGATATCTTATTAATGATTAGTAGGCTTTACGTCTCCCGCAGGAAAAAGGGGCAATGATGCTTTTTTCCGACAAATTGTGTTCCATGGTTCACTCATCACTCCAATTAACTAGATGGACACCTAGAAGTGCAGCGCAAAAAGATCGGAAGTCTAAGATACCCTTGCGGCTTTTACCGTCTCCAAATTTGCGCTAATCGTAACCGAAAAAGTCAGTCGGTCTACTCCGTAGTCAGGAATTGAGTTACATCGTTACTCGCCACTACTCCTTAGTTTAGTTTGTACCATTAGTTCCCAGTTCTCCTTGTGGATTACGAGAGTTCAATTCCTTATGGGTCTGGGAAGCTCGGCCCTCCCTCGGCTCATGCCGGATCTTCCGGAA
Source organism: Aspergillus affinis (assembly GCF_023601865.1). Taxonomy (NCBI): domain Eukaryota; kingdom Fungi; phylum Ascomycota; class Eurotiomycetes; order Eurotiales; family Aspergillaceae; genus Aspergillus; species Aspergillus affinis. The sequence goes on along the minus strand of NW_026515798.1, from coordinate 166,905 downwards.
GGATTCCTTAGTTGCTCGTTCAGAGTGTTAATTCGAATGTACTACAACACTCATGATTGGGCAGTATTGGGCTTTATTTGGGATTCATTGCGACAATACGTGTGCTATATGAATGCAAAAGAACTTCTGACTCGCCTCCTAAACAGCGAAAAATATCCCATGTCACTTATTCGAGGAGATCAGGATGCATTACATGTGCAAGTTTTGGACAATACTACCTGGGCTAGTAACCAGGGGTTTTATCGGTGGAAATGATATCGACTTGGCTTGGCAGCTCTTGGCGCAATCTCACAGTTGACGCTTAGCCGGCTAGTATTTTTTGGCAAATGAAGGGTCTGTGACTCTGTCGTATCCTCTGCCCTAATGAAGAGATTTGATGTAGGGATATTGTTTGTTGTTGTGCTGCGTGCAAATGACAATTTTCTCTGAATTAGGGATTCCCAAGCTGTCTGGCTGGGGTATACTAGCACATTGTAGAGAACAGCAAGCAGAAGTAATTTGTTCTTCAATTTGCAGGCTCTAGGGCATCATATAGTAGTGTCAATTACCACAGCCTTTCGCTAAGAAGGTTTATTGTTAGACCACTGGCTATATTGTCACGGGCTTGGCAGTGAGTAGGTGCGCTTCTACCCGCCAAGACCGTTTAGTAGGACAGTTACCAACTGAGCTACTAAAAAGACCAGAATACCAAGTCGAAGACTTGGTATGCGCAACGCTCTATATAGTAGGCCTTGGTCAGTTCGTCACATATATCGCCTTCCTTTGCCCTATGTGGTTTAGTGCGCATGTGACCCACAGTGGGCCTTAACCTGGTCAGCACCTCAGTAGTCTTCGAGACCTCTCATCAATTCATCAATTTCATCAATTCAATCACTGTATGCCTCTACAGTTCCTCTTTTCTTGTACCACCTTTAGTGCAGTGCAAAATGCAGAATTATCTCTATCTTAGCAGTTAATTGCGTAAAAATCATGCGAATGTCCCAAACCCTGCCACGCTATGACATCGCTAGACCGTTCGCCTAGTCGACATCTAAGCTCATTCAGAGCCTAGGGAGAAATCAACAAACGCCGGTTTCCCTCTTTCTAGCCTTAACAGGCGCAGGCGATGTAGCCTTAATCTTCACCTTACTAGGTCCCAAAATTGGTGTACCTGAAGGCATCCCCGGCCTCGGCGAAAAGATCTCATGATCTGACCCACCTGGTTCGAGTTGAACCATGACCTAAGAGTTCAATACAACTAATCAATAACGCCAGCGTTCCCTGATCCCTTCTTAGCCGATGTCCTCGTTACTCTCTTTGAGGGTTGAATCTCAGGAACTAACCATTGCCGCGGAGAACATCCGAAAAGGGACAAGAACAAGGAAGAAGAACCGATTTTCCTTTGATTGAATCCGCTTCGAATCAATTTGGAAATGGAATGCCCCTGAGAACTGCATTAGGTTTGGGATTGATCGGGATTCTCTAACACGTAACCAGCCTTTTCACCTTACCTCGCTTTCTTTGGTTTTATGGATGACATCAAGGGATGCATCAAAATTTACGGATCAGAACGACCTCTAGAATAGGCTGAGTGAAGTCTTTGAACTCCGGCTTCACAAAAGAGCATCTATCTTTTGTCCATCGGTTGTTCTTTGAGGTGGATATCCTTATCGACGTTTCGAGGAAGCACGTTTCAAGATGAGAAGCATAGTTTCTCTTCTCTTGTTTCTAATTGTGCAAACAAGTATTACATTAATTTCGACTCATTGGTGGAAGACAAGCGGCAACCCCAAATTTGACGGGTTTCCCTTATACGGCTTCAAATGGGATGAATATCTGCTATCGAGTGTCTCCACGGCTTGCGTAACGGCAATGACTCGTCTAGTTGACTGTCATGAGCAAACGTACATGCTTATTGATTTGCGGTGGAGGGCAGGTTTACAAAACGATGCCTTAAGCGACTTGGTGTGCGTTAAGACCTGCGGTAAATCGATCCAAGCGTGGTTCGAAGCCGTCTCGCTCGACTGCGCCGACTACAAGGAGGAAAATGTCCTCTTGACGAAACCCGGGGGCATTCTGTGGGCCGGGTGGAACGAAACTTGCTTGAAGGATCCTGACACTGGCCAATACTGTGGTGGTAAGTCAGCTCTTCATGTCAAGAGCAAAGGCTCCTCAGAAGTTGCGCTGACCGGTCTTTCCACAGACGTTATTGACGATTTTACCGTTGTAAAAACTATCGACGAGATGCCCACGGCCGAACTCTGCTCACACTGCTTCGTCAAGCGATACGAGATGATGCAATCAACTTCTTACTCTATCTACGACAAAACATACTAATCGGACCTCATTTTCATGAACTCCAAATGTGGTCTTTCCGCACCCACCGCCATCCCTCCACCCATCGAGAAACCAACGAACCCCTATGCCAATAATATCACGTTCTGCGCCTCCGACCAAATATACACTACTGTTCCCCGTGACACGTGCGATATCATTGCCCTCAAATACAACATCTCATCCGCCGCTCTATACATGGGCAACCCCAATCTCCTCAACTGCAAGAATATCCCCACCGGAACTAAGCTTTGCCTCCCATTCCCCTGCACGCCCATATACACCCTCAAGGATGGCGACACGTACTCTTCGATCGAAAGGTCCCTTGGCCTGCCCTATTCCGCGGGCTACAACATCCGCAAATACAACCCGTGGATCACCTGCAGACCCTCCAACATCTACGATGCCAGCGTTGAAATATACGGAACGACCCTCTGCGGAGGACCCCAAGGCGGAATAGCAAACGGTACCACGCCCCCGTCCTCCTTTGACTACGGCTTCGAGATACTACCGCCCACCAATGTAACAGTCGCCGAAGGCACGACCTATCGATGTGCGCGATGGTACATCGTGGGGGACCAAGACGTCGATGAAAAAACAGCATGCACGAAGCTATGCTTGCAAAAGTCTATCGACTGGAAACTGTTTTTGGCGGCTAATCCGTCCTTGGCGACGGGGGTTTGCGACGAGAAGCTTGTGGTGGGAAGTGCTTATTGCATTGAGGTTTCCCCCAATTATATCGACCATGATGATGAGGAGGAGGGTGAAGACAACGAGGATGATGATGTATCGTAATGAGATTAGAAGTTAGGTACTATACCTTAGCTTCCACTAACCGGCCTTCTTACCTGACTACCTGTTTGACTAACATTTGTACCATCTAGTGCTCTTCTAGACTATTTCTAGAGCTGAAGTCTGAAGTCGCCAGCTCGTTATCTTATTCTTAGATGGAGAAAAGGCATATAGTAGCACAAGCTACAGTTTTTCATATAGATAGAACTACAAGCCCCCCTCAACCACCTCCAGATGACCCATCGCCTCAACAACCCACTTCCTCTTCTCCTCCCCAACCCGCCGAGACGGCTTCCTCGGCGAAAAAGCCCTCTCATCCGAAACCCCAGCCTTAGATCCCAAGAAGTACTCCATGGCGTACTTCGTCGACGCAATCCCTTCTTTACACTCCTTCTCGGCCTCCGCAACAACCCCCTGTACTTTGCGAGTTTCACACTCCTCCCCGTTCGTCCATAGGCGATACAGATGCGCCACTGTCTTCGAAACACGTTCGCGATTCCGGTCACACATCCGCTACCGCCGCCGCTGAGACATGGGATCAGCCAGTCCGAGGATCCGGCGTATACGGCAAATTGGTCGTGCGAGTATCGATTCGTCAGACGGGTTACTTTGCCGGTGTTGCCGCAGGTGAGTTTTACGCCGACAATGTTGGGATGTTCAGTTTGTTCGGCCAGCAGGTCGGAGTTCATGTTGATGCCGTTGCAGACAGCGGGGAACTGACATTAATTAGCATTTAATAGTTATCAGCTGTAGTGTAATTGGCTTCCCCGTCACGCAACCTACGCTATAGATGACAATCGGTAGAGGCGTAGCGTCTGCGACCTTGCGGTAAAAGTCCGCAATGATATCCGTGGACACAGCTTTGGGCCAGTAATTCGGTGGCAGCAGAAGTCCATAATCAGCGCCTGCTTCCCAGGTTGACTGCGCAAGTCGGATTGACTCGTTGGTCGACTGGCCACTAATCCCTGCCATGATGGGGAACTTGGATTGTCCTGATTCCACCGCTGCTTTTCGTGCCACCTGGAGTAGATCCGTTCGTACGTCGGCGGATAGAAGAGCGGCTTCTGCTGTTGTCTCGGCCAGGACTAACCCATCAATGCCGCTGTTGATGAGTTAGATGAAGAACTTTGAGGATGCATCTAGGTCGATCTCTTGTCTATTGGTTGCTTTGTAGCGTGAGATAGCGTGAGATGACCGGGCAGTAGATCGCTGGTGGTGGGCTCTGTTGCTTAGGGGATATAGTGGACAACATTGTGGGTTATTGTTTCGATGAAGTGGTTTCACCTCGAGTGTCTGGATAGCACGTATGAAATAATAGATGGGTCGGCGACTTCACCATGCAGTAGATTCGGCAATTGACCGAGACTCCCCCGATTGAATCCTTCGAGATGCGGGGAAGCTGCATAAAGCCCCAAATAGCTCGGATCCTATTGACGGCAAATGACGAATCCCTGCCTGTCGATCAGTAGGACTCCCCTCTTTTCGTTATTTAACCCGATGACCGGAAGCTCGCCGATGCATCTCCACCGTTCTCCATGAAACTTTCTCGCAATACAGTATCCATCTTTCACCAATTGCTAGTATCATGACTAAACGGAAGCGGTCGTTAGCGGACAACGTTGGACCGGACACCTTGCCGTCAGCACAACAGTCCCCGGGCGTAGATCCACAGTCCCATCCTGCTGGTTCGGCTGCTGGCCAGGAAGATGCTTCCGCAATGGTCGATGTCTTGCCCGGCATTACACGCAAGATCACTGCATGCACGGCGTGCCACAGGCAAAAGGTGTGTGGAGCATAATTTACCAATTGCTTGCCCTAACGACAAGCCTAGATCAAATGTGACATGACGGATGGCCCCCCCTTGTGCGCGTTGCCGTCGTCGATCTCTCTCTTGCGTCCTGAATAAGAGCCTGCAATCCTTGGTGGAAAAGGTCAAGTAGGTCATACCAGGCTCTGTGCTGACTGCTGCTGACTTGACTCGTGGCGTCAGAAACACAGAGCTTCTTCAAGCCGACATCCATAATCGCCATGCCACTCTTAATGCCGTCTGCCAGTACATCAACGTGCCGTCGCCAAAGCCATTGATATCTGGTGCAGATTCCAGCGTCGAGAGGGAGAATGATAATACAGCCAGTGATGAGAAGGACTATCCGAGCCTCTCAGGATATGAAATATCCCCTCCTCCTGCTACTCCTTCAGCCGTCGACGCGCCTATCGACACATACCTTGATATCACCAAACTCGGAAGCCCGGGATCGTCTGCAAATGGCTCACTAGAGGCATCTCGCCCGAGACAGACGATGCTCAATGATTTCATCAGCAAGAAAGTTCTCAATGTGACCGTGGCCGAGAACCTCGTCAATCGGTACCTCACACGACTCGACCCTTACCTATACGGGATCTGTAGAGAGTATCGCAGTCTGCAGCACTTGCAGTCCAAGTCACCACCTCTCCTAGCAGCTATTTGCACCGTTTCAGCCCTTCACGATCCCCAAGGCCAATCTATTTACGAATCCTGTAATCGAGAGTTCCGCCGTTTGGTATCTCGCTTCCTGTTTGAGAAGCACGACCTGGAGTACGTGCTAGCCCTCTATATCAGCTCTTTCTGGTTGTCCGATGCCTCGCGGATCCTCTCCAGCGACGCCGTTCGTCGAGTGGCTGGCATGCGACTCCATCGCAGCTTTGAACATGTGTCTGTTACCAGTGACAGCTCATCCCCAAGCCATGCCCCTACCGCCATCGAACACAGATATCGCGTGCGATTGTGGTATCTGATCTTCATAAATGACCACCATCTCTCTGTGCTGCATAATCGCGATCCCCTGTTGCCCAATGACAAGAATATCGCCATGCACTGGGAAACCTTCCTTCACCATGACCAAGTCACCGACTCCGAGGTGCGTGTGGTCTCGCAGGTAGCTCTCCTGTTAATCATGGGCTAAATTCGAGACCTGCTGGGCTCCGAGCAGGAGACGCGAGTCCCACCAACCCTCGCAAATCAAATCATATACTACTCTCGTCGGCTAGACAAATGGTTTACTAAATTTTCCGTGCTCTTCAAACCCTACCATCATATTGGCGATTTCCCACGTTGCGGCCTCCAGCTACATTACCAGTTCGGGAAGCTCTATCTCGGCCACCAGGTCTTCAAAGGCCTCGACGGGCAGCCCATCCCGCCGTCCTTCGTCGCGGCCGCCTGTATGGCCCACGACGCCGCCGTGGCCATCTTCGAGATGGTCCTGCAGGAAGAGCAGCAGCTCCAACAGAGCCTCGTCGGCATGCCGCATTACTTCCACATTATGGTTGCATTTGCGGGCCATTTTCTCCTCGAGGTCACCAAAACCTATGCGCTGCAGCTCTCGATTATCCCGGACCGCGTCTTCAGTTTGATTCGCCGCGTGTTGGATTTGTTTCGGAGTATGCCTTGTTTGGCGCAGCATCCGATCTGTCGTATGACGCCGGGGTTGAATCGGAAGTTGCCGGATTGTATTAAGAGTCTGCATCCGATGCAGAGCGGGCAGGATACGGTCTCGAGTTTGGATTACGAGCCTCGACTGACGGGGATACAACCGCAGCAACAGCAACCGTTCAGCTTTCAAACCGAGTCATTAGTGACGGCCGTAGACAATTTCCTGCTGACGGATTTTGGAGATGGGAGTTTCTCGGAACTGATGCCTACCGTGGTTTAGACCGTCACCGTGCCGGAAGTTCCATACCCTCGTGTCTATAGTCCTCAGCATAGAAATCTAGCCTTCTCCTTCACCCCGCCACACAACCCTCAACAGACTGGTAGCGTGTTCCTCGAGGTGTGTGAGGATCAATGTACATGTTCTGCGGGCTCGAGCATGGCGGAGACGTAGAGAACGATAGTAGGTGGAGATAGGAGATGATTGGATCTCGGGGTTAGGGTGTGGTTGGTAGTGAATCTGTTTGTGAATCTCGGGCGAGGAATGAAGAGAAGAGGTTCATGGAGAGGGAAGGGTTGGGGGTTGATGGAGTTGATGAAGTTGAAGTTGTGATGCTGATGCTGTACCTATGCGGGACATCACGTGGTTGGTTGAGGGCGGTTCACCGCTCATAAGGAGACAAGCTTCATAGGTCTAGGTGATTCATATTCGAGTGGATAATACTCTCAGTAGATGCGGTTCTTTGTTGGTAGAATTGGTCAATCTGGTAGTTGTCAACCTGTCAAGATGATTTGTTGGGTTCGTGATCGTGTCATTGTAGATATTCAATACATGTGGTCGCGTAGGTTAGATGAAAAGATTAAAATAACGTAGATTAAAAGGGAGGGAGTGTAAAACCATCCCCAGATTTGCCCAGTGGAGACATATCTCGGCGACTAAAATGGAGAAAAATATCAGTGACCCACTTCAATTGCCGAATGCCGAAATCTAGCTCAATTTCTTTAGATATGTAGCATCCAGAGAAGCTTTCTAGAATGAAATATTCGCCTTTCTAGAATCAGGGATCAACTTTCTACAATGAGAGAACAAGAGATTTCCCCCGCTCTCCTGCATCTTTGGTCCCATGGCTGCGCTATCCCCGTTGCAACCCTATGATATCATCAACAAGGAGTGTTTCTAAGCCTGGAGTCTAATATATTGTTAACACGTGACCGCTTTGTTGTGTGCTGGATGAATCGGCGAACCATTCGAGCCACTTTCCTGCAATCATCTTACGGCTTACCCAGTATATTCATCTTGACCGTCAGAACAAATCCTGCCTCTAATGCATTCCACTCAGGATGATTGGACATGAGAACATCGGGAATCCGCGCATCTCGGCCGAGTCGACCCTCGGGGACCTGAACTGAAGCCTCGGTGACTCACGGATGGCAAGAATTCATTCCAAAAGGACGGTTTTAAAATGCTCCTGAGGAATGGCATGGAGCAAGGACTCTACCAATATTTGTCGAGGCTGCGAAAAGACATCTTCTCAAAGAGGCAGGCGCCGACTCCGATTTTCCAGAGCCGACAACTCCGACACCACACAGCCTCCTTCCCATGAATTTTCCCTCGCAAGTCCTGAGCAAATTCAGGAACAGAGAAAGACAATCGCACGCCATGTTCAGTCCCGAACCAACGCCCGACGGCCCTCCGCCCAGCAAGCATGACGTGGGTTGGAGGAGAATCGTTCGCCATTTCACCCCCTCGTAGGTTGCCATTGACGCCCTTGCAACTATACAGCCCAGGCTAATGTGATCAGATGGTTTTCCGTCACAATGGGGACAGGCATCGTGTCTATCCTGCTGAACACGCTCCCATACAACGGTGACTGGCTGCGGTACATCTCCATCGTCCTATTCGTGCTCAACGTCGTCCTCTTCGCCATCGGAACTGTCATCTCCATTCTTCGGTATACTCTCTACCCGGAAATATTCACTCTCATGATCACCCATCCCGTGCAGTCCATGTTTCTGGGCACTATTCCGATGGGTTTCGCCACCATAATCAATATGTTCTGCTATATCTGCGTTCCGGCCTGGGGCGAGTGGACCCGCAACTTTGCCTGGGGATTGTGGATATTCGACGCGGTCTTATCCGTCGTGATTGCCCTGTCTCTCCCTTTTCTACTGTATGTTTCTCTCCATAGACAAGACCAAAGCCTGTCTAATGTTGTATCAGCATGGCCCACGGCAGCGACATGCAATTGTCCTCCATGACAGCCATCTGGCTCCTCCCCGTCGTCGCCTGTATCGTGGCCGGCTCGTCCGGTGGCATCGTGGCGAGCGTGCTGCCAAATCCGCAACATGCGCTGTGGACCATCATCTGCTCGTACATGCTCTGGGGTATCGGGGTCCCGTTGGCGATGATGGTATTGGTGATCTATCTGCAGCGACTGACCCTGCACAAAATCCCTCCCAAGGGGATGATCGTGAGCGTCTTTCTGCCATTAGGTCCGCTGGGCCAAGGCGGATATGGGTGCGTCCTCTTTCCCAGATATCAACGGATCCGATAGAACCAACTGACGCACTCGTGCCATAAACGCAGAGCACTCAAGCTTGGAGAGGTCGCACACGCGATCTTCCCGCAGACGGAGACCCTGGAAACGTCGACCGGGGAGACGTTCCATAGCGTCGGATTCCTGGTCGCGCTGATCATGTGGTCGTTCGGGCTGGTGTGGCTGTTTTTCGCACTGGCCTCGATTACTCGATGCAAGAGTTTCCCCTTCAATATCGGCTGGTGGGGGTTCACCTTCCCGCTGGGGGTTTTTGCCGTCTGTACCTGTGAGATGGGCGCGGCGCTGCCGTCGAGGTTTTTTTGCATTCTAGGAACGGTACGTTACCTACAGATTTAAAAACTAGTTGATTTTGCAAGGAAAAATCCAAATATCGTGGCGTCGTCTTGTGATCGGTTCTTGTCTAACGGCCGTGGCAGGTTCTTTCGCTGTGTGTGGTGGTTCTGTGGATCGTGGTGAGCGTGGGGACGTTGAAGGGCGTTTGGTCCGGTCGCTTGTTTTTCGCTCCTTGTCTGCCGGTGATGGAGCGAGAGCAGCAGGTCGAGGAGGGGAAGGCCGCTTGAAGGACCAGGGCCTGGACTTGTTTGATTGATTTTTCTCTGATCCCGCGGGTCTGGTTCTCTTTGATTTTTTTTTTTTTTTTTTTTTTTTTTTCAGGATTCTTTCTGGAACCTCGTTCGGGGTGTTCGTAATTAACGGACTGCTTGTCGGTTGTGGTGGTTGTGCGTCAGGGATAGCATCATCTTCTGGAAGTGAACGCGACCGATGATAAGATTAGCTTTCGAGGGGTTACATACAAGGGGAGTTTACAGAAGGTTATTTATTTTCTTCTCTTCTATTTTAACTGTACTATTTTATTTTCATTTAATTTAATTTTCTCAAAATTTACTTCTGTGTGGTGGAATGGAGGGTTTCTCAGACTCACCACCACCAACTCTCCGATCCCAGCCCAAATCCACTGGCGAAAGGAATCACGTCTGCTGCTAAGGGAAGCTTAAATGGCCGATGGGCCCCTCGGAGGAGGGGGGGAGGGGGGTTAAAGTGCCTTCTTTTCTTTTGTTTTTTTTTATTTAAATTATGGGTTCATGATTATTATTTTTAATTATTGTGTTTATGATTATTATTTTTTATTTTATTTTATTTATTTTCGAATATTATTTTTGATTTTTATTATTTTATTATTTCTTTTTAATTTTTCATTTCTTTTATTTTATTTTCTGCTCCCCCGGCATGGGGTAAAATCAGATCTACTCCGCGCCAGATCTAAGAGATCGTGAAGACTGAAGAACAGCTTCACCTTCCCCTGGAATAAGATGAAGCATCGACCGTCAGGCATCTCCATCGCTCTCGCCTTCTCCCTGCGACCGACCGGGACTCGTATTTGTGCCTGACGGCCTCAACGCGGAGTGGCCAAGTTGGCCTCTCCATCACGTGAGGTCGCCTCCGCCGACCGCCAGAAAAAAAAAAGAATTTCCCAAATTCCTGAAAATCAAAAATCAAAAAAGGGTAAAAAAAAAAAAGTTGCCCATCGAAAAGATCCCAAATCGTCATCCTCTTGGCCGGTTCGAGTCTCATTTCCATCGAAAGACCCCCGGGAGATTCGATTTTCAGGGAGTTTTGACGCGTCTTGAGGGGATTCACTCGTCTGGCAGCCTCTTGAGTCCGGAGACCTTGCATTGATCCTTTTTCCCTTTAATTATTTGGCCGCCTCGTCGCCGAACTGCGCTCTCGGTATTTGTCGCCTCCCGGATCTCGGTGCGCGCCTCAGGCCGTCCAATCCCCGTCTTTTCTTCTTCCTTCTCCGTCTGAAATACGCGCGCTGAACTGCGCGTTGGAAGTAGTTTTGCTCGTCTTCGCTCGGGGGCTTTGGAGTCACGACTGTCCATTCGACTCTCCTAGTGTCCATTGACTGTGTCCCTTGAATTGTTTTTCTCGATCGCCTTCTCTTTCTCTTCCTCTCCCTCTCTCCCTCTGGCCCGACTGGAGAGACAACGCACCCGCTGGCTCAGCTGCCGGTGAATCTCGTACCGTGTTTGTCGACGCGGTCACATGCCTGGCACCTGACATCCTCTTTTTTTTTTTTTTTTTTTTTTTTTTTCTTTTTTTTTTTAAATTTCCCCATCCTGTCAATATACAAGTGGATCTTATACATACTTCTCTCCTGTCGCTCTCCACCACCACTTTTACTCCCTCCCATCTGTCAAGATGATGGGATATGGAGGTCATCCATTCGCCCAGCAGCGACAGTCCCAGCAGGCGTCTCATCCGCAGCATCAACAACACCACCTGCAATCGCCGTCGATGGCCGCGGCCAACCCCCACCATGGCAGCGGCATCAACAACAGCTCTCTCCTTCGCGGTCAATCGCAAACCACTGACCTGACGGCCGCGAATTCTCCTGACCTTCGCAAGATGACTCCCTCGTCGGGTCCGCTGGTCGGTCTGCCGCCCGGTGGCAATTTCAGTCCCTTCCCGAGCCATTATCAGCCGCAGGGCTCGGCGGATCTGCTGCAGCGCAACACCGACACAGTCGGCCAGTTGAAGGATCCCTATCTATCGCTACAGAGCCTGCAAAGGAATATGAATCCCATGGCCAATTTTCGCGCCCACCCCGCTGCCATGAACGCGCAGGGCTTGTCGCCCCATGCCCACGCCATGACCATCTCGTCGCCGCAGCAATCGCTCGAGCGCATGCAACACCAGCACATGCAGCATCGCCAATCGACTCATTCGCATCCGTCTGCCTCCACCCCGACCGCCGCCTCGCCCATGATGGCGGCTAGTCAGCCTCAGCAGCAACAATCGCAGCAAACGTCGCAGCAGCAGCAGTATCATCAACAGCAAGCGCAATACCAGCAGGCCCAGCCCCATCATCAGTACCAACAGGCCCAGTATCAGCAGGCGCAGCAATCTCCCTATCAACAAGCACAGGCCCACGCGTCTCCGTATCAGCAAACGCAGCAGTCCCCGTATCAGCAAGTGCAACAGACCTATCAGCAGCAGCAGCAAGCCCAGCAGCAAGCCCAGCAACAAGCTCAGCAGCAAGCCCAGCAACAGCAACAGCAACAGGCGCAGCAGCAGCAGCAGGCTCAGACACAGGCCCAGAAACAGCAACAGGCTCAGACACAGGCTCAGCAACAGCAACAGCAAGCTCAACAGCAGCAGGCTCAGCAAGCTCAGCAAGCTCAACAATCCCAGGCCCAGCATCCTTCGTTCCAGCAACAGTCGCATGCGCGCTATCAGCAACAGCAAGCGCAGCGGTCTCCTTACCAATCGCAGCCTCAGCAGGCCCAACAGCAGTCGCATCAGCAGCATCAACAACATCAATTCCAGCAGCATACGTTTCAAGCTCGGCAATATCAGCAACCACAGCAGGCGCAGTTCCACGCGCAGTCCCATCAACAACCACATACATTATTGCAACAGTCGTCTCAGCAACACCAACATCAACCCCACCGACCGCAGTCGTCCACGCCATCGACAGTGGGTGGAACCATCGACCTTGTATCGGTTGAGAATAACGAGACTCCTGCTGGCACCTCGAACCCCAATGCCGCTGCCGCTGCCGCTGCCGCCCCGGCAGCTCCTCAGGCCAAGAAGCGGAAACAGCCTGCCAAACCCACTGCGTCGCCCGCCGCAAACCCTCTCCAAATCAATGGTCAAATCCAGCCGCACCCTCAGTCGCACCCGCACCCCCAGCAGCACCCCCAGCAGCAGCAGGGACAGCAGGGACAGCAACATCAACCTATCTACATATCCGAAGGCCAACCCGGCGAACAGCCTGTTGTACCACCCGGTGAAAATGCTCCTTCCGCCTCCGGGACACCTAACAAGAAGCGTGGGCGACCACGCAAGTCTGGGGTTCCTGGCGAAGAAGGTTCCAAGCCGGCCAAACCCCGGAAGCCAAAGCAACCCGCCGCGAATGCCAACAACAACGCTGTGCCAGGCCTGCCCGGGTCCGCTGTTCCCGGCGTGCCGGGGGCCGTTCCCCCTGGAGTCTCTGGAGTCCCTGGGGCCCCTGATGCCTCTGGTGCACTCCCTGGTGGTCCTCAGCCACCGACTGCTACCGCTCCCCCTAAGCCCAAGACCAAGAACCCGCCGCCCATGATCACCCTACCCGACGGCACCGTGGTCCCGATGAAACGAGGTCGCGGACGACCTCGCAAATCCGAGACGGATCCCAACGCGCCTCCCAAGCCCAAGGCTCCGCGGAAGCCGGCATCTTCCAAGCCGTCCGGCACGGGACGACCGCGTGGTCGTCCTCGCAAGGCGGATATTGCTGCCCGCGCCGCTCATGCTGAGGCCGAGGCACAGGCCAAAGCTCAGGGCCTGCCGCCTCCACCACCGCTGCAGCTGCCTGAAAGGACGCCCAAGAAGCCCAAGCAGCAGCAACCGCAGCAGCAGGCGCAGCCGCAGCAGTTGACGCCCCAGACCCAGCCTCAGGCACTCACTCCGGTACAGCAGCCTCAGGCTCAACCACAGGCGTCACAGCAGCCTCAGGCACACACGCCCACTGTCTCTCATGGCCAAGTGCACCACCAAAACCAGGTAACTCACGCGCACAACCAACTGCCGCCGAGTCAACTCCAGGCCCACCTCCAGCATCAGATGCCTCAGGCTCAGATGCAAGCCGCCGCTCGGGTTCCCCCTCAAGCGCAACCCCATATGCACATGCAGCACGCCCACGCCGCTCACGCCCACGCCCATCTCCAACAACCGCAACCGCATCAAATGCCCATGCCGCCGCAACCCCAGCCGCAGATGCAGGTCCATCCTCAGCCACCTCGTCACGTTCAACAACCACACCACCATCCTCAGGCGCATGCGCTGCCCCATCCGCACGCGACGGATCCGTTGGGGTTGAACCCGGGGCAGAAACGGGGTCCGTCTACGGTTGATGATGATCCGAGGAAACGGGCGTATATCATGCCTCAGCATATGTAGTTGATTGCATTGTCCTTAAGCTTTGATTTACCGTCATTGTCTTGTGATTCTCATTACCATCGTCATTGTCATTGTGACTTGTTATTCCCCATCCATCCATCCATCCCATATCCCATCATCCCGGCTTTTTCTATTTTATACTATCAATATTTTTTCGTTTGCAAATGACCTAATCCATGTTCCGTGCATGAAGACTCATGGGACTCATTTCTTAATTTGTTGATTTTAGTTCTTCACCGAAGGTACATGTTACGACTTGTCTTGTTGTTTGTCATCTCCTGTGTTATTGTGGTATTTCTATCGGTCCTGTCCTATCCTGCTTATCTGTTCTGTGTTTTTCACTTTTTATGTTACCTATTCTGTTCTGTTTCATTTGAGTTGTTTATTTGATTTGATTTGATTGATTCCACTCGACACTGAATGATACGAAACTTTATACTTACTCTTAGTTACTTATTTAAGGCACTTAACTAGCAATCTTGGGGGTTATCTTTCTTCTTATTTTATCATATCATATCATATTTTATCTTAGCCTCTCTTATCAAATTCAAATTCATTCTCGGTATTGTTCAGGCGTTTGTTTATGTTTAGCCTCGTATTGTTCTTTCTCTTTTTGAGCTAGCTTAGTTTCATCCAGACCAGTCTCTTTGTGTTAGTTATGAGAGGGTAGTTTAGACTACCTAGTGATTCTCTGATTTTACTTACATTCCTGAGTTCTTTATTTTGTTAGCCCCGGTCCCCTCTAAGTAGCTATGTACCTATTGTAATATTCCTACCTGCTTGTATGTCTGACTGCTATATATAGCTTCAACATTTCATTGTATATTTGTATTGAATGGAGGTAATCATTTAGTATATAATTATCTATCTACCTAGGTATATACACCCTTGTTTTGAATCCTATTTAGCTAAGATTGGATGTAATATCGATATTCCAACCTCTAGTACTAATATCCAAGCTAACAATTCTTAATATTAATCATCTATACATGTTCTTTGTTCAACTTGTTCACTTCATATAGAAGAACCTCACTTGATGTACTAACGTTGACTGTTTGTTCTGACATTGATGTCTCTCCCGGCCCTCTGGTTCCCCAGAAACATAGGCCCACCCCCAGAATTGTACGTCTCTGGATAAGATCCGCCCCCCGAATCCATGCTTCTGGTCTCAGATTGAGTCTTTGAATCCCGAGAATGCGCTCCCACAGGTTGAACTTGAACCCCCGGCAAAGCAGCAAGGATCTCCTTTGCACAGGCCGCGGTCGTCGCAGCCGCATATCCCTGCCATCGATCCTTCTTGTGCGAATTCCGCATAGTCACTGATCCCTCGAATGACCAAGCACGGTATCTGATCCATCAGTCCGGCCGCCTCCATCTCGAAGCACAACACCCCCAGTTCCCGCGCGAGACGGTCCCGAATGGCCCCGTTCTTGACCACCTGGTTACTGGACGCGATCAGCCCGTAATGAGCCTGCGGATCTGTCGAGGATCTCGCAGGGCGACGGATCGACTTCTCCCGTGCACAGGACTTTTTGCACGCTATGCTTGCGTGGACGTGCTCGTACCCAGCCTGGAAGAGCACGTCTTCTCCCTCTTCTCCTCCTTCTTGCTGGCCCGGATACGCGAATAGCGGAATCGCCGCCATCCGAGCCAGATATTTCGGGATCTGACTTTCGTTCAGGAGATGGTCTGCTTCCAATCGATTCAGCGCGGTGAGTAGTGACTGCGGTGGCTTATTCAAGATCCCTGTCCGCTGCAGGAACCCCCTTTTGACTGCCTTTCCGTGATCATACTGGATGACTCCTCCGATGTTCATGGTTGGTTTGCTAATGACAATATCTCCGAGACGGATGTCCCGTCGTGGACTGGGCACTCCCCCACCAATCCCGGCCATCAGTGCCTCTCGACTCGCCGCAAAGCGTCAGCTTCGGCATTGAGAGCGTGGGTTCCGAGATCTAGTCGCATTGCCAAGCTGTTTTCGAAGGCAACGAGCAGCGAGACTCCTCCCCCTCCCCTGGAAGATCATCTTGAAACTAGCAGCGCTCCGACCTCGATCTCACTACCGCTGGATCTTGAGGATTGCGCAAGAACGGGAGATTTGGATCTGATTAAAAAGTGCCTCGAAAAGGGTGAAGACCCCAATGCGAGGAACGGCGCCCGGGAAACAGCACTTACTCTGGCAGCGGCAGCAGGTCATGCCGAAGCGGTTCAACTGCTGATAGACCATGGGGCCGAAGTTAACTAGACCGACACTGAGCATGAGGAAGGCGCGGCAGCGCTGCACAAAGCCACAGAACAGGGTAGAAAAGAAGTGGTCCAGGTTCTATTAGCAAACGGCGCAGATATTAACTTGAAAGACTTCTCGGGAGATGGGCCCCTTCATAAGACTGCGAAAAATGATCATGCAGTTATAACCCAGATACTGTTGAAGAACGGTGCAAGAAAAGACATGAAGGCTACTATCAGGGCTGGAGTGGCTGCTTGGGAAGTTTTGGAGGATTGGCCATCATCTGGCGAGGAAACCTCCAGTAGCTCTGGCAAACCAAGTTTGTAAGGACATACAGATATACATGAGAAAGAAGAATTATGGTGATGATGAACGAAATACAACAAATAACAACACACACGATCAGGTTCTAAAAGTTAGTCTATTCCTACTCTAATGTCATCGTTTCAATCCATACTAATACATATATGGCCTAACTGGATACATAAAAGACTGATTTGTAGCATCCAACATTACCCTAAACAGTTAAATTCAATCAAATAGAACTCAACAGAAATGCAATGATCTAGGCAGGCAGGCAGACATACATCCGTATTATTAATTTCATATTAGAACACCCAGCTTATAGTTACCTACCTAATTTTCCAGAGCCTGTCTTGTTACTGACTAGAGTAAACACCACGAATAATAATGACTCCACACAGACCTTATATTCACTGATTGCTTATTCTTGTTTATGGTTCTGTTATATCATCTGAGAGTACTATGAAAGAATCAGCCTCCTTCAGGGCCGCATGTGTTTGCATATCTACAAACCTACACGGCCACCTATACACATATGAACCTCAATGAAAGACGTATACTAGCCACCAAAAATCAAGGTTATATCGGGTTCAGAAACCCTTTTCAATTTGATACAATAAAGTAAAGTAAGGTATAGAAATTGCGATCACAGTCACAATCATAAAATACATAATACCCGAAAGTCAGACAAATGACAAAGACCAAGCCCTGGATGGTAGGAAGATGGTAGAGTATCAGGTAGATAGGCAGGAGACATTTTTTTCAGGTTTCAGACGAGGGTTCGTATCATAGATAGTCATGTCGAAGATAACATAGGAGAGATAGATGGATACATATATAGAGGGATGGATGAATAGATAGGGTAGAATAAGGGGTCAAAGGTGAATCAACCAAAATAAGACAAGGTACAACACGCTCAAACTCCGACTCCAACTCCAACTCCAACCTTTTCAAACGCCAATACTGATTAATTATTCAAATACCTTACCTACCGGAACACCAATACTCCGTGCACGGAAGACCCTCCTCCAAGATCAAAGATCCAAAAAATCAAGTCCGATCCCCTCCCCACCCATCATGTGGCCATCCTCCGGGGAAAGAGAACGGCTATCAGGAAAATCACTAATGTCGAGACCCAGGCTCGGGGCGATCCGACGGAGAGAGCCATCGCAGGTAATAAAGGCACGTCGAAAGGCGATGTTCGACTCGCTCATGGCGTACAACCATCGGACGGCCTTTCGGGTGCACGCGAGCATCATCGTCTTGTCGACGGTTTGCGACTCCGCGAGAATCTGATAGTCCAGTTCGAACTTCGGCCAGCAGGTTAGGCCCAGCAGAAGTGCGGTGGTCGCCTGCATGATGAAATGAAGGGAACTCCACCACGGCGCGATCCGAGAGAGCCAGAAGATGTCGGGCTCGTCGGGAAAGATGGAGATCAGCGAGCAGGATGATCGTAGGCAGGTCAGGGCCATGTCGGTGCGGAGGCGGGTGCGACGGCTCGGCTCTTCGGCGATGTGGGGCTTCATGTTGGAGTGCGAGAGACAGGGTCGACAAAGGCCGATCTTAGCGCTGTAGAACGAAAACGCGAGGTAGACGCGCTCTCGCAGGAACGGGCCGTGCTCGGGGATGAAAAGTCTATCACTATGCCACTCAGTGAATCGGTAGACATTGGGGACCTTGGACAGCCAGGTTTCCAAGGTGGCGGCGTACTTTCGGATGCGCTGTTCGACCTGACTGGCTCGATCCCGCAGTCCCTGGAGGCTGTAGACTCTGTTGATGACGGCCTGCATGATGGTGGAGAGATCAGAGATATGGTAGAAAAGCAGCGACGGGCTCGGAGGGCAGGTTGCCAGCCACTCGGCTGTGGTTCGAGCTTCCTCCGGGGTCTGGAAGAGCGTCATCTTGAGACGGCTCGCCCGGAGCGGCGTGTCCTGAAGCAGGCAGAGTGCCTCCGGTCGGTTGAAATGGTCTTCCTCGAACGGAACGGGCAGCGGGGTCGCGGTGAGGCCTTCTCCGACGCAGGATACCCGGCCGGTGATCGAAGTGAGCAGGTGCTCGAAGATATAGATGGCCCACCAGAGACGACAGCGGGCTTCCTTCGAAGCATTCTGCGTCCGGTCATCCACAAAGCGAAGGTTGATCCCGAGCGACAGGGCGGATCGGAAGGCTAAGCTGGACATCTTGAAGGCCCGATTTACTTGATCCAGCGACAGGAGGTAGAAAGCGGCCAGGGATTCCACCTGGATTTGCTGGAGATCAGCATGCTCAAACAGCACGTTCCCGCTCAACGCCAGTTTTCGAGCCCGGTTCAGATACACCAGATCATCGAGGTCCGCGTCATCTGCGTTGTCGACCAGTCGCAGATAACGACATCCAATAGCGAAGATCAAATTCAAAATAGCGAGCCATGTTCGTGGCGGACGCGACGGTCCCCGGAAGAATTTTTGATACTGTTCCGTGAATGCCTTCGGTCGAATTACCATGTAAACAGGATTGACGGATTCCAAGTAGGCAGCGTAGAACCGGTCAGCCAGCTCCTTGGGCGGCAGTGCGTGAGGATCTACCGACTCCAAGAACGGGATGCTGAGATCATCAAGATGGTAGCTGAGCGTCGAGATCGCATATTCGGGTCGGTGGGATGAGGTCTGGCTGGAAGAAACTGGGTAGTCTTTTGGGTCGGCAGACTCCGAAGACTGGCGACTGAGGCTCGTGGCCTCGTCCTCAACCCGTTGCATCCACGAGACCTCGGAATTCTTCCCAAAGAACCCCATCGCCACCGTCTTCTCGCTCCGATTGAGATCCTCCTCCACCAGGTCAATGTTGTCTAAGGATCCGATAGATTCAGAATCGTCGTCCGAGTCGGAAACTTCGTCGGTGGCGGAAGGTTGATTCGAGTCCTAAGTTATGTATAGTTAGACAAAACGATATCTCCCAAAACCTATGAACGTCGCGATAGCACACCTTTAACATCTTCCTAATTCGCCTCGACGTATGAGATTCGACCTCCATCTCGATGTCTTCCAAAAACTTCTCATAGCGATCTACTTTCTTCGCCAAAGCCCCCAGCTGTTTCTGGTCCCGCACCCGCTTGACGTCCATATAGGCACACCTCACGTCATGCTCCACACACTGTTTGCAGGCCGGTTTGTTCCCATCGCACTTGATCTTCCGCTGTCGGCAGGGTTCGCAGGCTCTCGCCGACCGGCGTCGTTCAGACTGGCGGCTTAAGCTTTGCGATCGTGGAATGGCCACCTTAGGTATCACTCCGGGCACTTCTCGCGAGGACGACGATCCCGACGATGCGTTTGGTGGGAGGGGCGGTCGTTCATGGTACTGGGGAGCGGGAGCGGAAGGAGGAGGAGGAGCGTAGGGATTGAGGCCCATCGAGTGGAGGGATGCGGGTGTTCCATGTCCCCAGGTCCAGTCGTAGCCCTGATGCAATCCTTTAATTTCGTTAGGGTGTATATGAGGTGTGCCACCATCGGTGTTTAAGCTGCCATCGTATGGATAATACCCAGTCGAGCCTTCCATGGCATCGTGCGTTGCAGAAAGAGACAGAAATCTCTTCCTTTCCTTGTTGATTAAGAGGCTCAATGAGAGAATTCTCGGCGAATTATTCGAGTTGCGCTAATGATCGACGTAGGGGAAGGTAGGGCAGGAGTGGGAGAGAAAAGAAGCAGATGATGAAGAAAGAGAGGGTGACCCGTGAGTGGAGCCCACCCGTGATGTCATCCGACGTATGCAAGGAGCTTCGCGTGGTGCGGAACATCGGCGGAACATGACGCTGGATCACCGGTTGTTCATACAAGTTTTCAACCTTCCATAGACAGGTCAAATTACGGGGTTTGCTCTGGGTCTTCATGTGATATCGCAAATAGGCAATCCAGTTCCAATTTCGCGCAAAGAATATAGATAACGGATAAAAATAGAACTCGTGAACCGCTCGGTTCAAGATCGCTGGCTGAGCAGGAAAAGACAGAAAAGAACAGAGATCAAAATTCGTCAAGATCGAGGCAAATGTTCTGTTAGTCGCCGGGATGCAGTCTCTCGGGCGCAATTTCATCTTTTCCTAGGCTTAGACTTTCATATCGGTCGAGCATGCTGGAGATGCTGTGGTCCCCTTCGCCAGGCATTCCACGGTAGCGCTCGTCCATTTCCAATTTTTCCAGTCCTCTGGCGTAGTCATTCAGGGCGGTATAGTGAGAACTCGCTGTCGCTTCGAACAGCGCTTTCATCTCCATGGTCACGCTATCTGAATCTTGAAGTCGCTGGTTCTGATCCCGGGAGTTGGTGGTCTCTCGGAAAAGGTAGAATAGATTCCTTCCCAGGCGAGAGCGGCTCGCGATGGTGTGGAATGAGCTCGCCAGCGAGAGAAAATCCGAATCTAAAATGTCGAAGGTATCGCTTACGAGCATCGTAAACAAAGCAAGATTAATTGCATACAAGGCAAATTGATGTGCACGAGTCATTCCAAACTCCCGCCGGTGCAGAAAGGCAAGACCAGAGATAGCCCGTGCTGCAGAGTGAACGATCTCGTCGGCATTGTACTTGGGGAAAAGATACAGTCCGGGCGGACTTTCGGGCGTCTGAGGAGCCTCTGACTCGAATCGTGAGATATCTTCTTTTGGCGTGAAGGAGAACATGGTAATGATCAATGTGTAATACCGCATTCTACAGCGTAAAGAATTAGATTCGAAAAAGCGGACGTTGCCCTCCGTCGCCTCTGGCGACTTCGACTGGCCGTCGTGGCCGTCCACGACCCTTACCTGGCTCTGCAGGACTAGAGACAATCAAAACTCACCTAAGAAGAATGATATACGGCGGAGGCCTACACTCGGGATCAAAGATCGCCGGCAGTGCATCGTGCCAACGACAAAGTCTCCCATACATGGTCTCCTTGATTCGACGCTGGTGCTCGGCCGAAGAGGCTCTATTCACGGTGAAAAGTTGTCGAGATATGTCACGCGCGATTTCACAAAGATCACATGACTCATCGAAGTATTGACCGATATAGGCAGGCCGTTCAGATCGGTGGGAAGGGTATGGTACCCATAGGGCCGAATCCTCCACGGGGTTGGGTCGCGCTACATTCACCTTATCGATCAAGCTTGGTCTCAGGAAATCCGTATGGATGACTCTATTGGTAACGTTGGTCGGTACTCTTGGCATACAATTTTCGTGGGAAGGGGAGAAAAGGAGGGAAATCGTACGTATCAATATGAAACAGACCCCAGGCCGTTCGCTTGATGGATATGTCCATATCTTCGGGCATGTGTCCAGGTTCCATTCGAAAGATCCTTGGTCCAATAAGCCCTAGCGATTCGCCGGTCCATATCGCTTGGTGGAGCATCTTGTACCCAAGATCGTTATCCCCGGAGAGGGAGTACCTAGGTGGGTGTCAATTCAGTATCAAGGTGGTTGACAGGTGCGAGTCAGCCCAGTAACGAACTTTTCAAAAAGCAGAAGCGTCCCCTGTAGGTACGCTAGACTGAGCTTAGCAGGTTCCTCCTCCTTCAAACGTTCTGCTTCGGCGAGGAAATTAGCGCCCTTCGTCACAATATCGCCGGGGTCGACATATGCTTCGGAATAATCCGAAAAGTACTGGGCACAAACTGATTAGGTGCGGAAAGGCTCATCTCGAATGGGTAGGACTCACGCAAGCATTGGCGAGAAGAGCATTGACCAGAAATGGACTGCAGAACTTCGACTCGGTATCGCCCATGGTCATATGGGTTAAGAACACGTCCCGGTCCAAGAACGCATAGAACGGATAGTCCCACGTAAAATACAGGGACACCAGATGCGATACAAGATCAGAGTCCTCGGTGACCGTGGTCCACGGCTTCGCAGGGACTCGGATCGGCACCTCATCGCACAGGTAGTGGATATCCATGACCTTTGGGCGAAATGACGGTCCAGCGCCTTCGTTATCGATAATCCGTCGGACCTCTTCCAACTTCTGGAAAGTGGAAGCAGATTCCTTGTCCGTATCTACGAAATGAGCGAGCGTCTCGTCAACGAATGAGCGGATCTCCTCCGCTGTGGCATCGTTCCGGACGATCTCCAGCAGCCGGAGGGCATAGGACTGGTTTTCTGCCTTCATAACTTTGAGCATGTCATTGAGCATGTCTCGGTGATAACTGAGTTCATCGGCCGTGCGCTTGGCCGCCACGCGGCGACGTTGATCCAATGTCTCATCGAAGACACATTGCCGATTGAAGGTGCGACAGTTATCACACGGGGCGGTGCCGGAGCACTATCATCAAAAAGGTACATATATCAACCGAGATGTTTTGTGTGTGTCCTTGACTTGGATTGGATGGGAATGAAAAGAAGTAAAGAAGGGAGGAAAGATCAAGGATGAACGAGAGAAGGCTGCCACCTATTGATGAACGACAGGGGGAGAAGGAACCCCCAGGATTGCAAGAAAGAAGAGGTACCTTTCGTTTGGACTTTTTACAGGCCAAGCATGCCATAGACACCCGCTTCTTGCCCGGGTCGCTGGACTTTCGATAGCTTTCGCCAGGAGGGCTATCCCCCCCAAGTGGAATGTCCGGCATTCCAGAAGTGGGGGACGGTCCCGGCGCCAACTGGCGGTGCTGGGAAATATAATCACTCACGATGGTCGATCACTTATGGTGGCTGAGGTATCCTTGAACAGGCTGGCCGTAAAAAGATCTCAGATTTTTCTTTCCATCCTCCTTCTTTTTCCACCCCAAGTACCTCGTGGCTTTCTTTATATAGGGGGTTCTTTCTTTCTCTTTGTTAGATTCTAGGTCATGAAGGGAAGGAGCCCAGACCAATACAATAGTTCCATTGCAATGGAAATATGTGACCGTGGATCGGGGACCCTTTCCTTCATCTCCTGATCGATGCGTTCGCCGCCGTGGACGTCCCAAGGGGTGTGTTGGGCAGTGGCGCCGTGGAACCACGTCCGCTGAAGAACATTCGGAGTTATGGCCTCGAACGTAGTAGACCCATCAGGCACGGAAGAGGTGAATACGAGTGGCGTTTCCAGGACCAGATATCATAATCTGGAAATGACTCAGACGATGGTCAGACCGGTTAGCGACGCAACGCGTTGCCGGTAACTGAAGAAGACAGAACATACAGACAAGAATGGAAGAGGAAAACGAACGGTGGGGAACCAACGGGCAGCAGTGGCCTCGGATGTCACATTTGTCTTCCACCCCACGTGATCCACAGTATAAAGAATCAGGAGGCTTGTCTCCCCCATTGAGGACAACCAAGAGCGGGGAGGAAGTTCATGTGGCGGATTTGGAATGCCCTGGGTTTGGCTATGGTGGGTGTTCCAGTGCGTCCGACTGCCAAAGCCCTCTCTAGGCCCTTCACCCTCGAAAGTATATTTTGCTCTTGGCGGGAGGATGTGGCTCGGAATTCCTGCTGTACATGTGCCAGGCATCCTAGAACCTCCGAAAAGACATTACTAATTGATCTAGCTATGGCGGGGGAGTTCGATATCCTGTGACGACCGGTAGTGTCAAGCCGGAATTATTGAGAGAGGATGTAGGTCTTTCGTATCATTCATCATGATTACTTCCTTCTGGGTAAGGCAGTGCGAATATCTCAAAGAATCATAACAACGGGGGTTAAGATCATGATGATGAGAATGGGGCTGCGATGATCAAATGAAACAAATTTGCGTGGGAAGGAGGGAATACAAGACTGATGTCACGTGGCGGAGGCGCTGTTGATTCTATGCTGTCAAGGAACTATGTTCATTTGTGTTTAAGAAAGACAATTACGATTACTCTGTAGGTGAAGAATCACCAAGGGCAAGAGCCAAATTCAAAGGTAGGATGCTGGATTAAACTAATTTCTTGTATTTCCACAGCGAATATGTTGCCATGAACACATCTTCCTAACGCTGGAGCCCGATTGCCAGATTCCATTTGAATCGGAACCAAAATCTGGTCGGCATCCTCGACCTCATCCATTGTCTTCCTAACAAAGTTCTATCAACCCATGCAAATGCCTTCTGCGACACCATCCAGATAGGGAATCAATTACAGCTGTGTAAAGCTAACAAAAAGAGAAAAAACACACAAAGGGGGAATCGGTAGAATTGAAGTAACGCGCAGAACGGAGACGACCAAGCATTTAATGCTCCAGAATACGCAAGCTTCCCTGCACAACGCAGTTCTCCAGCACGGAGCCAGGGGGCACGTCGATCGTGCTGCCCTCGGTCGCCACGATGATGACGGTTCCCTTTAGCGTGACGTTGCGGCCTAGGTTCACGGCACCGGTGATGGTCAAATGATCAAGTTCGACGATACGAGGAATGCTGCCAATGCGCTTCTGGAAGTCGGAGACCTTCTTGAAGTCCGAACCCAGCTTGATGACGGGGACACCGCCGAAACGGTTGGGGTCCATGACCAGCTGGCCGTGCTCCAGGCGGTACAGGTCGGACTTGACCAGAAGGAGATCGGAGCAGGTCTTGACGGGCAAGAAACGACGACGGGGCACGTTGACACCGTGGCCATTCTTGAAGTGGCGGATGGCGGCACCGACGGCGGTCTCAAGCTGGTAGATGGCCTGGTCGGCGTCACCCTTCTTGTCGGCGGGGATGGACTTCTCGTTGGCGATGATCTCCATCTCCAGCTCGTTCTCCTCAACGACACGCTTGATGGCACGCAGGCTCATCCAGATGTTGTTGGTGTTGAAGTACTTGAACTTCTTGATGGACTTGAACTCGTTGACGTGCTCCTTGGGCACCTGGGCGATTTCCAGGAGACGGGCCTTGCCCTCGTAGTCGATGATGGTACCACCCTTGACGTCGGCCTTGGTCTTGTCGGTCAACTCCATGATGTACTCGGACTCGGTGTCAACCATGTGCTGCAGGATGCGGAGATCCACGACGGCACCCAGGTTGTCGGCGTTGGACAGGAAGATGTACTCGACGCCACGCTCCAGGAGTTTGTCGAGGGTACCGGAGTTGTACAGCGACTCGAAGACGTCACCGTGGCCGGGAGGGTACCAGTCCTGCAGAGGAGAGTCGACCGACTTGGGGGCGGGGAGGAGGGAGTCCTTGATGATACGAGGGTAGCGGGACTGGTTGAAGGTAATGATGTCGACGTTGTGGCCCTGGTACTTCTTAATGATGGACTGGGTGTCCTGGTCGGTGTTGAAGGAGTTCATGAGGACGAAGGGCACGTTGACGTTGAAGGTACGGTTCAGGTGCTCGATCTGGCGGACGGAAAGATCGAGGAAGGACATGCCCTCACGGACCTCGATGACGGACTTGGGTCCAACGCAACCCATGGAGGTACCCAGACCACCGTTCAGCTTGACGACGGCCAGCTTGTTCAGGAACTCGACGGAGGCCTCGTTGCCCAGGTCGGCATAGTTGACCACCTGCGAAGGCTGGGGAGGGGCGATGCGGTCCCAGTTGACCTCGTTGCCCTTGGCCTTATCGTTGAGGAATCTGCGGAAGAGAGCAAAGAAGTTGTCGGACTCGGCCTCGAAACGCTTGCGCTCGTTGGCATCAGGGACGGTCTCGGCGAGGGCGTTCAAGGCATTACGCATCTGGGAGGCAGCGACGCTAGTCGAAGCATTTTCGAATGCCTGGACGAGGGAAGCCATTAGTACGGAGGAGTTGGAAAGATGGGAGAGCGAAGAGCGGTGTCAATCCCAGGGTTGAAAGATGAAGTAACAACTTTGGGCGGGGGCACAAAATTGGGCGAAGCGGATGTTGAACTTTCGAGACGTGGGTGACGGATGCAAACAAAAATGGCACAGACGGGGGTTTATCGCATCTTGCTGCCAATGGTACCGAGAAAGGTTCTCACGTCTTTTTAAGAAGCCAGCAAGCAAGCAGATGCGATATAGAAGGCAGAAAGAAACCGGGGTTGGGCGATATCAAGGCAGAAAGAACCGCTTGATAGAAGGGAAATTCCAGGCAGTGAATGAGCAGTTGCTGGCAGACAACTCGGCAACTCGAGGAACTTTGCAGCTCTCCCCGTCTGCCCAAAGGGAAATCCCATGGAATCATACGAGAAGCGCATCCAGAACGAACCAAGAGGGAAGAATCCAGGAAATCAGGGGCAGCGGAGTACGAGCAAAGTTGCGCAACTTACCATGTGAGACTGGGACTTTCCGTGGTGCTTGCCGAAGCCGCCAGCGTTGGACTCGCTGGCGGGGGCGCGGAGGTGAGAAGGCAAAGCTTTGGAAGCCATTGTTGTGTATGATGAATGGGAGTGGGAGGCAATGGCGGGATAGATGTAAACACCACCGAACAGGAGAATTTCAAGGCGGAGGACGCTGAAAGAGACGAGGAAGGCAAGTCAGTGACGAAGCTTGGGACGGGAAGCTTAACAGAAAAGGACCAAAACAAATAAAATAAAAAGCAAGTCCAGAGGGGCGGGTAGTGGAGGAGGCAAGTCAAGTCAAAGTCAGGACCGAACCAAGAAAAAGCCAACAGGACACGACTCTTCATTTAAGCGGGCCCCCCTCCAGCAGCAGCAGAGGGGACGAGGGGTCCTGGTTCCAAAGTTGCCACGCCCGCACATGTTGATCCCTTCGGAAGGAGGGATGTCGACAAGCTGCCGTCATTGGCGACCGTTCGAGCAAGCTTGGTGCGACAAGCAGGCAGGAGGAGAGTGGGGGAAGTGGGAGGTATCCTGAGTAGGAGTGTACGGTACGTACCTGAGGTGTAATGGGTTGATGGGTTGGGGAGTTGAGGGTCAAAGGGGTGAAAGAAGTCGCGGGAGGACTGAGAGGGGGCAGAGGTTTCTTTAATATTAGGATGATCGATGAATGGAATTAATTATTTTGTTTCTGATGACGATGAAGGCGCCGAAGGTGAAAGGTGAAGAGGGGAAAGTGGGGAGGGCCTCCCTTTCCTGTCGATAATATTATTTGTTCTTAGCATCGCCGGTCGGGGCGGGTACTCGTGACCTCTGCTCGAGGAACCAGGTACCTCTGCTTGCATATCTTAGGGAGTATGTACGATGTACTCTGTACCTCCTATGTTATCACTTACTACTCCGTAACTACGGGGGATGCAGTCCTCGTCGGAGCTCTCTCTCGCAGACTCAGACTGAATCGACCACCAGAGATTGTCTGTCCTCCAACACCACGACAAAAAACGCACGGCATCATCTGACAGCCGCGTTGGAAACGGCGGTTAATCTAGACCGGCGATGCCCCTTTTCAGGGTTCCTCTGCCAGTTGGAACGGAATCCAATCTCCAACCGGCTCCACTGTCCTCGTCACCTTTCCATCTCTTCAAATTAGCTCGTTTTGATTTATTTTATTTTTTTTCCCTCTATTTTTTGACGACTCAAATACCGACGTTTTGCCATGACCTCCAGGGCTGCATTCCGAACCTGTCCCTCTTGCCACTCCGTTCAGTACTGCCGGAATACTCTGTTACAAAGAGATATGCTCATAGCCAATCCCGTGACTTTGTACAGATACCTCTGTCGCATCCGACATGTTTTGGCTTTGGGCTTCCATACCTGTTCACTAATGTGCGAACTACCAATCCCTCGTTATTATTGCTCGAAATCCCAATTCTCGCCTGCAGTCAACATTCTCCTGAAGACCAGAGCTCCAAGTTCCAATCACGATCTAGCCTCTAGCCGTTCAGTAGTCTACCAGGTAATTAGTTTAGTGCCCTGTTAAACAAGCTAGCCCCGTAGCTCCAACCGGCTAGGTCCCCTGTCCTCCGGGGATCCATAATAGCATTAATATTAAATTATCAATACTACCTTGCTTTTACTCTATACTCCGTAGTGTACCTGGTACTTCCTACCTAGGGAGTATACCATCCCGCGAGAAATGCAGCATCAGAAGGTGGCGGAGGGAAGGAAGGGGGAGGGGGAGGGGCAGACCGCCGCAGCAAATTACACGGGAACAGCTGTCGTCCATTCCATTTTCCCCTCATCTGTCATGCAGGTCTGTCCAAGGCACTCGATGTCCGACCGGGAGGTCAGTTCCCTGCGCTGTATGAACTGATGCTATCCTCCATTTCATATAATTTATTTACCGCAATAGTTAAAAAAAAAAATTTGCAAGTTAGCCATGGCCTGTTTTTTTCTAAAATTAAACCTCAAGAATGATTTCCCGGCCCCTTTGCCGGGGCTGGCCCCTTCTAGTTCTTCTAATATATCTATCCAGAAAGAGAAGAATTCTAATTTCGATGAACCTAGGGACCTAATTGTTTCTACTTCCTTCTCCCTTTCTTCTACGGTGGGTTATGTCGGTCAGCCAACTGCGGATACTGGTTAGTTAGGTCGGGTACCTTAGGAGCTAACCACCCTAGAGCTCTGGATCTGGATCTTCATCCGGAGGTATAATTATGCAAATATCATTCTACGAAGTAAAACAGTACTAATATAGACAACTACTTCCTAACCCACTTACCTAGGTAGGTAAAACTTTGCATATGGGAAGTAGTGTAAGATATAACATATATATGGCGCACATAGGTGTTCCTACATACATATCTAAACTGCAGAGCATAATGACTTGGCCACCCAACACTGACAGCTGTCACTTTGCCACAGGAGGAGAGAATGAACTCCGATCCGATCTAATGGATGTATGGCCATTATAGCCACGAGTCGAAATCGAACGCTCACTTACATAACTTCTACTTTATGGTAACTAACTAGTTAGTTAGTCTACTCCATAACCCCCCAACCCTTAGGCCGTCAGTATATACTATAGTTCCGTACATATATATTCCACTTCTCTAAGGTAGATAGGCAGTATCTAATTCGTCGGCTAATATTAGCCTCCTGCCTGTCTATACCGTATGTGTTGTTAACTAAGTTACTTACCTATAGAGTGGGTAGTTACGGACCTCTCAATTTGAAACTAACCTCCTTCTCCCAACAGACCAAAGTGGACCTGTAGGGCAGAACAGGGTAGACATGCATTAACTCCGTATGCAGTTAGTTAATTAGCTATTCATACTCCATACGGTGTAAATGTAAGTAGGATACTCCCGACTCCCGACTCCGGAGTCCTGAGACAATGACTACGTACATAATAAAGTAAACTAGGTAAGTTCATCATTCAATAGTTCGGTTCAGTTGAAACACTAATCATGTTCACCTGAAGAGCTACCTAGTAAGTTAGTTGGTTAGCTTTTGGCGCAAGTCACCACTTCACCCCTCACCACACCGCAACATCGTAAAATTGCATATAGACCGCGCATCAGACGATAGATAAGACTGATCACATATTCCTTCCTATCTATCGAGTCCTAAATATCTCATTGTTGAATCTCCAGACAGGCGGTGTACACCGTACACACTCTACTACTCCATACAGAATACTCTCTCCGTACCTCACACAAGCCAGAAGTCGGTGTCCGTTGGTGTCACCGGTTCGGTTACACTTAACTCCAAGGTTACCCTGGCTCTACTCCGTGCGGTATACACAGTAGCTCTAGTTCCATTATCCATGCAGACATCGTGGAATTTAAAACCGGATTCAATCCATCTCGTTCATTTTGGTCTCCCAGATCGGATCTGGCAGAAGTATCCATATCCAATCGACCGCTACTACGCTAAAGCAGGGATATCACGTCATATTGATGCCCAAAGAAAATCGTGAGGATCAAGGAAAGAAAAAGAAAGGAGAAAGGAGAAAGCAGAACAAGCCAAGAAAACACACAGACAGAAAATAGAAATTCGTCATCAAGGACATCAGACAATAAAAAAAAGCAATGTAGTCTGGTTACAGTGAAAGAAAAGGAAAGGGGAAAAAATCTAAGCACCGCTCACGTTCCTCTTGCCAAGGAAACTGCGTCGACCGGTCTTCTTCGAGTCCGGACTGTCCATCACTTCGGACGCCGCATCGCCATTGTTCGAATGAGATGTCGACGGCCGCAGCGTCGATTCGGTACTCGAGAAACTGGACCGAATCACCACCGTCCCGCTGCCAACCTTGACCGCTTTGTCCTGTCCGGCCACGGAGCCCTGATCGTCCACAAAGAACAGCGTCTCGCCGAGAGTGCTGTCCGAGCCAAACGTCGAATGGTCCACCACTCGGATTTGATACTGCGCATCCGCCGTCGTGTTGTGCACCCGGCACGTCTCGTGCGACGGGTCAAACATCACCGGGCTTGTGCCGCTGGCCTTGTGCGCTTTGCTCTTTAGAACCTCCTTCGCCCCCTTGGGCCCGACAGCCTTCACAAACACCCGCACGTTGGACGACGGGGGGAAGTCACTGGCGGAAACAACGGTGATCGTGGCCGTGCCCGTCTCGCCCTTTCCGGTCCCGCCCCCAATGCTCAGTCGATCGCCGTGGTGGGACACCACACTGCGCGAACGCGCGTGTTCCAATTTATTGTTAATGGCGGGGCTGGCGTTCGGGGGAGTACCGCCGTCCACCGCCAGAGAGGGCGCGCGTGCGAGACCCCCGTCTGCTGCCGGGGGCGGGCTGCCATTGGTTTCCTCCTGCTCCTCGGCTTCATGGATACTGGAACCATCATCTCCGCGGAATCGGGACATAATTCCGTGCTTCAAGAACGAAGCACCCTTGATGACATTGCCGCCAACAAATCCCACTCCCTTGACGGGCGCTCCCACGATCTTGCCGGGCGTGGCAAAGGTGCCGGAGAACGTGGAGGACCCTTGCCGGGACCGGATGACGTAGGACGGCTTGAACAGCATCTTTAGTCGGATGGCGCCCGACTTGCCGTCCAGAACCAACGACACCTCCTTGCTCTGGAACGGCGTCAAAACACCAAGGTCGATGGGCGTTCCACCCAGGTAGTCTGCCTTGTCGCCGAAATCCCAGTCGTAGACATCCACCCGGAAGTCGGCTCCGATCTTGGACGTGATAGGGGCCTCGAAGAATTCGTTCCAGGCCGGGTGCAGAGTCTTCTTCTGCACCTTGGTCTTGAAAACCTCTTTGTCGTTGAGACGGAACTTGCAGTAAGGATCACTGAAGCCATTGCGGTCGGCAGAGGGGAGCTCGGCAGCGTCCAGAACATCCACCCGCAACGTACCCATGTTGTTGATACTTTCGGTCGGATCGAGCTTCATCGTGACCGGGATATATCGGGCACTGACGGTGACTTTGCTCACTTCTCCATCGCTGGATCGGAGAGTCAGTTCGGCGGGGGTGTATAGGATGCGCTGAAGGGTCGACAGCGTGTCGCCCGTCAGTTTCGCAATAGTATGTTCGTCACTGGGATCCTTGGGGTTGGTCTTGTCGACAATTCGTAGAGTAATCTTCGAGAACTCCAGCTCGCGAACAAAGGCATCTCCAACTACAGGCTGTTAGCTCTATTCCTCGGTTCACGCTTTTACAAAAGGTCACAACATACTGTCTTCTATCTGGGCGGTCTTGGAATGAAGTTTGGGAGACACATAGGCAGGGAACATGTGGTCGTCCATAACAACTTCAACCTGTACATTGGTGCGGGCGAGTTGAACTTCGTGGAACTTGAAGACCAAGAATCCAGATTCTGCGATACCATTAGCAGCCGTAGCAATCCGATCTCTACAAAATGGGGACCTACCGTAACTGGAGAGTTCTTCGGCCGAGATGTAGATTTTCGGAATGTCAAGTGACTTGACAGACATGATCTCGGAATCTTTCGACGTGTTCGGCTTGGAGACGCCCGATTCAGAGCTGCTGCGCCCGGGGGTGTTTGGCAACGGGGAATTTGGCGGCAAAGGAGTTGTAGGCTGCGATGTACCGTTAGTCTTGGATGCCTTGGACTCCGTGCTAGCCGTTCTCGCGTGGCCATTTCTGCGCCGGGACTCGACGCTCTTTCTCGGGATCTCGTCTCCGTCGCCGTGGAGGTCATCCATCCCCTCGTCTTCTTCTTCTTCGGGGTTGACAACCGGGATGGTCGGGTAGAAGGCAACGGTGTAGTGCAGCAGGCCCTTGACGGGACCTTTTCCGATGCGGAGGCCGCTCGAGATCAGCTGCTTTTCGTCGTCGACCTCGAATTCGCCCTGTTCATTCTCCCTCACGTAGTCAGCCGCCGAGATATCCACTGCTCCCAACGAACGGTCGCTGTTGATGCTTTCCTCGTCCATCACCTCGAGGGTCAGCTTCTCGCGGGCACTGTGGATTGGCACGTAAGCCACCTCGTCCCAGTCGGGGTTCAGGTTATTCCTGAACGTCACAGTCCGTGCCTTCTGGTATCCGGAAAGCAGCACCCGGACGTACGGATCAGACTTGCCCATCTTCTCCAGGTTCCGGAGGTCAGATGCTCTCTGGAAATGAAAGCGCATGACACCGATGGGGTCCACGTAGCCGGCACTGCCTGAGATACCACCCAGGGCCACAGGCTTCCACTGGAACGTCAGCTTGGCGCGACCGGTCTTGGCTCCATGCAGATGGAACCAGTCCTTGCCTTGTTCCATCATCTTGAGCATGTCGTTCATCTTGATCTGGTAGGTACCCAGGATCGGATCTCTTGCCAGGTCTCGGTCGTCCTTGATGACCAGTCCCAGACGGGCGTTCTTTCGGTCGGTGACGAGGAACTCCTTGGACGCGTTCTGGAAGATGGGGTTGTTCGTGCGCTTCAGTTTCTTGGTGATGTGGATCTCCTTGCCGTTTAGAAGGAGGACTCCGTAGGGGTTGAGCTGCCCGACGATACTCTTGGTACCATCCAGATCCTTGGCCTGCTCAACGGTGAAGCGGGCAATACCCGTGTTCAGTTCCGGGGGCGGCTCGCTCTCGCCGTTCTCCATCGTTCTGCCCTCCAAGACTGGAAAGAATCGGATATCCGTGTGGATGGAACCGCGAGACCGGCCGCTGGCCATGACCTCAAGGTACAAGCCCTCATGCTCGGGTTCCTCCTCCAATCGATCCAACGAGAAAGTTGCCGTACCCAGTTCCTTATCCTTTCGGAATTCGTTCCAATCGAACGGTTGAATGGTCAAAGAGTCCGAGAAGGAGGTGATGATGACGTAAATCGTTTCGTTCCATCTCGGGCTGTCATTGTCATGGACGGTCTTGGTGCGGCCAAGCTCGGTACGTCGGTTCAAAGACACGACGGCATACGGGTCAGGCGTGCCTGAGAACTTGTCGGGGTTCTTGAGATGATGGGCTCCGTGGAGAGTAATGGCCACCACGCCGATGGCCTGGTCGACGGGGTTGCCAGCCAGCATCTTGGCGATCTCGATGGGGAAGACGTTGGGGCTGTACATCATCGGACCCAGGTTGTTGTGGATCTGGTCCTTTATGAAAGACTCCAGGCCGGGGATGAAGTTGATATCGAAACCCAGATGGTCACCACCCAGGGGCTTACAAACGTAGTCGATCTCCGGGCGCTCCATGAAGCAGACGTCCACCCGCTCGATATGAGGGAAAGGGACCTGCAGCTTCATCTTGACTCTCATGAGGCCGCTACAGGCCATATCCTCCACGATCACATCGAGGCCCTTGCTCACGACACCCTTACCAAGTCGAACCTCCAGGACGACCTTGGGGTTGATCTTGTTCTTCAGCTGGCGCGAAGTCAGATCCATCACGTCGTTGGGCGTGAAGCTGAATTTCCAGTCCATAATAATGGTATCCACCTCGGTCTTCGGGTACGTCTTGACATGCTCCAATCGCGGAGGCTTAGTACCCAGGATGAAGGTCTTCAGACGAAGACTGTCCAACATGGCAGGAGTCGAGGTGCTGAGCACTTGGTCCACGGAGTTGATGATCGTGTCGCACAGGACGGGCGCGTAGATGGGCCAGAACTTAACCAGGAAACTGTTAATCCACTCCAAACTCTCAGTGTCGGTCTCCAAGCGCTGCTTGGCCATTTCCCGGTTAATATCATCGCGGAAATTCCGCCGAACTCGCCGGATCGACGTGCGGTAGTACGTGCTACAGGCGGCCATGACGAGGAAAATCCAGCCCAGACCACCGCCGAGGACGGCGACGACCCAAGAGGCCAGACAGGCGAAAACGATGACGCCGGCGTTGTGATACCAATCTGACGACGGTTAGCATTCGCGGAATCCCAACCCAATAAAAACCGTCGCATACCTCCAAAGAACTTATCGTCCAGTTTTCCTTCCAGGAAGTCCTGGTGATCTAGCAGCGTTCCTTCGTTCTTTTCCTCCTCGGTCGGAACCTGCATGAACTGCGGAGACCACCCCGTTCGGTTTCGCCCCCATCGCATGTCTTCGCTCATCCCACCCTCTTCTGTTTGTCCGTCAGAGGATCCTTTGGATTCTTTCTCGAGAATATCGGTCGCGGTTTTGGGCGGGGGCAGATCGTAGTCGTCGGGGGTGCCGTCATCCTAGAATCAACCCGACAGGTTAGGAAACTGCATTTCTCTCCACCAGCAACCTTACAGCTCAAGTTGCACGGCACCGCGCAGGTGAACACATACTTTATCCGTGATAATCGCCATGCCCTTCGGTTTCTTGTCGCGATGAAACCCTGGCGGTACTCGCTGCAGAGCGGGAAAAACATGAGGTCAGCCAATTCACCACCTCTACCATCGACAGTCCACAGCAGGTACCACGAGACTTACAGCTTCGGCGGCGGCGGCTTTTTCTTCAGGCGAGGCATTCGGGTCGAATTGGTAGGCGGGCATGCCCGCCTTTCGAGTTTCCTCGACCAGCACTTTCTCGGCAGCCTCGGTGGCCTGGGAATCCTGAGGGGCCTGTTGGGCGGCCTCAATGGCACCCTGCTGCCTCAATTCCTTTTCATGATCTTCTACTTCGAGGGACGCCATGGCTGCTTTGGAGGTGGGAGGGCGACCAGCCTTCGGTGAGTGAGATCACCTCCTACAGAAACCCCGAGCGATAGGATCTAGAAGGTCCTGTTGTCAGAACAACCCCAATGCGCTTTGTTCCGGAGTTCAATGGCAGGAATTGGATGGGGGGATGAAACAGAACAAGTATAGAAGGGAAAGAACGGAAGAGCTACAAATAGAATGGGGTGACAGGGCTGAATGAGGACAAGGAATGGCAAAAATAAAAATAAAATAAAAAAAGAATAAGATAAAGGGCAGGGAAGCAGTCCGGAAATGAGTTGGCGCTTAGGCGAGTATAGCTAAGATGGTTGCCTTCAGGGCCTCCGCAGTGGGGAGACAGTGGCTTGGGTGGGTGGTTGAGGTTGCAATGGCCCAGAGGGAGAGAGAGGGAGAGGGGCAGGAGATGGGAACCGGGAATTCAGAAGAGGGGAAGAGAAGGACAGGAAGAGGGGGTCCCTATTCCTGAAGGGGGAAATTTTAGTTTCTTACCGACTGATGATGAGAACAGCGAAACTGTAGGGGGTGAAGGGATTTGACAGCTCAATGCAAAGCCACTTGCGTCAAGCAGAAGCGGTGGCTAGTGAGATAGGAGAAAGGTCGAGGGAGGTATGCGGAGGAGAGGAAAGTGAAGGGAAAGGAAGGGATGAAAGACGAAAGATAAGGAACGGAGAAGGAAAGCTGGAAACTGAAAAGGTTGCGAGGAGAATAAAGAAGTGCAGGAGGAAGAGATCCGCCGGTCGTGACGTAAATCGACTGGAGCGTCCAATTCCAGCGTGGAGAACGTAATCCGAGATTAAATATGAAATAATTAACATTAATTCCGCCTTAGTCTCTCCACAGGCAGAAGGAATTCAAAGATTCTGATTGCTGCAAGTTGAAGGGGAATTCATTTATTCTACGTGAGATCAATATTCGATATAATATTCTCCTGTATCTCATATATTGTGAGAACAATTAGGATAATTATCAGAAGGATTATATTAGGGATCATAATTATGATCGTAATAATAAATAGGAGGCTCCTGTCGATCGACCGACCATTCAGTATTCAGTCATGATCGGAGCTGGAGCTGCACCGCCACCGGATCTGGTCGCGCCACACTGGCACCCAATCCGGACGGACTACTTTAGTCGAGTGGACACGCCTTGGGTAGTCTCTCTAGTCCCTCTAGTCTCTCTAGTTTTTCCCCTGTCCTGGACCTCGGGTTTCCTCTCATTTGTCAATCCCTCTGTCTGCCTCCGTCCTCCCGAACCACTGATCCATGTGAACTGGACACACCGGACAGGGTATACAGAGTCCTCTAGCATTTCTACAACTCTTCCTCACTTCCAGGACATCCCTGTTCGTCAGCCCGGACACGTGGCATGCAGCTGAGCTAGTAGTTTCTCTCCCACCGCATCATGCTACAAGATCTTAAGGCTTCTGAACCAACCCACCTAGATGTCCTGGGATAAAATTAGCAAAGCTATTCAATTCAGGAAGAGAAGAAAACCATCATCGTAATTCCCATTTCCCGTGACAATCTCGTGACGCGCTATGGAAGAGCGAATTCACAATCCTCCCATGTCGATTATCAAGTCTTGATTATAAGACGCCAGCTGACGCATTACCTCATCGCCCGCAATGCCGTCCATCCCCATCGATCCTTCACACTTTGCGTCGTAAGAGGATCTGCACCACTGCACTGACCCATTTCATTCGCCTCATGTAACACAGCCTGAATATCGGACTAGGATTTCCGAGCATGGTATCGTGGACAAAATCAAGAAAAATCAACTGACCAATCAATCAATCACACAAAAAGGAAAGCCCGACGCAAGGCTCAAACTTGCGACCTTAAGATTAGACTGGATATTTGATTAGTAAGATTCAAAAGAATAGAATTTAAGGTAACTAACAGTCTTACGCTCTTCCGATTGAGCTAGCCGGGCTGTTCTGAAGAGCGTTGGAAACGTCTCTAACAAGAGACTTATACATAGTATTTAAAATAAAAGATTATGTATATATCTAGTTATTGAGAATACTTTAAGTAATACTTTTCGGACGATTGTTTTCTATCTAGCCCGGCTAGCTCAATCGGTAGAGCGTAAGACTTCTAGCTATGATTGGTATCTTAAGGCTGCGGGTTCGACCCCCGCGTTGGGCTGTTCATTTTTTTTTTTACTGGATGAGCACATGCAGCTCCCGCGGACTCTGGAATTGAATGTATCTAATAAGGAAGGGAGTCAAATGCAAGCCTTATAGCAAGCAGATTTGCAATTAATGATGCACCAATGAGCGTAAATAGTGATGTCGAGGACACTAGGCTTCCCTTCATTCAGCTCAGCCCACCCAATAACTAGTCACTAGTAGTACATTTTCTCGCCAGCTTAACTTTCTTTCGACATATTCTCTCCCATAGGGCAGACTCCCCCCCCCCCCTCCCCCCAAAAAAACAAACCATAAACTATCTAAGTTCTACTGTACTCTGTACAGCGTATTACACGCGAGCTGCGTTAGGTCTACAGATCCCCCACGCACTAGGTACCTACTGTAACTTCCCAGCCGCTTTATATTTATTTACTTGTGATGGTCTTTCCAGTCCCTCGCCACAGATCAACATCGTACTTTGCTCGGGTTTTGGATCAGACCGCACCACAAGTCAGTCTTTATGTATAAACTACTCCGATAGATCCAAGCATCCTTGAAAATACCAATCGAGATACGGAGTATGGAGTACCAACCAGTACCCACGATCCCAGCCCTACAAACGCACATCGCTTAGCTAGTAGCTACATACATACATACATACATACTCCCCAGCCACCCATTTCTATCCAGGCCACCAAGCATACTTTAACCTATACGGAGTACTCCGTAGTTAACCTGCATTAAATCAATTAATAGTCACCTACGAAGTAACTAGGTAGAGAACCTGATCTCTCAGTTCTCACGCAGCTGAAACGCTCAAACCCAAACCCAAACCCACCCAGAAACAAAAATTCCCCCGAGATAACTCCGGCAAAATCCCTTCCCGCCCTTGATTCGTTGGAATCGTTACCTAAATGCTACCTACTAACTACAAAGAGCTAACTACGGTGCACCTAGTACGTACTCAGATCCTAGTTGCGCCCTGCAGTCGCTGGGTTGCACTGCGCAGGCGCCCATGGTTCGCGGTGGAGGTCGACGGGGAAGGTAAATATGATTCGGAGTGTATTCCCACACTCCAGAATCCCTAGTCCCTACCATACCTTACCTTCCCTAGCTAAGTAGCTAGGGCCAAGAGAAGGAACACAGAATAAAAAAATGAACGCTGAAACAGCTCACCCCGGTGTTCACTGCTCAATTGGTGACAGCGAGTGACTGGTACCGTGGGTCCTACCGTAAAACTCGATATCCCGGTTCGCAGACTGAATCTGAGACTTAACCTACCTAGTACCTACCTATCCTAGGTAGTCTGCCAAGTAGAATGTTACTCACGAGACAAAGTACGTGGTCGCCGTCGGAGTACGTATTCGGACTCCACTTTTGGATTATCATTTCCCTCAATTATCCGTGTGCTTCGGAGCCCGTAGTGTACCAGACTACCAGTTGATCAATTGGAAATGAAAAAATTTGCAGGTCGATCGATCGTGATGGGATCGGATCATCAGCCACACCCACAAGGGACTACTCCGTAAGATTACAGTTGGTGTGTTAGCTCGATTAGGTAGTGCAGTCGACGTAGCTACCTACTCTGTATAGAGTAGATTTAGTATGTATCGTGTTCAAGAGCTACTCGAGCGGAAAACTAATACTGATAATACTCTCGGTTGATACTAATGCTATTTGTTCAACTACCCCAAGACGAAATATATAACACTGGTATTGAATGCTAGAACATTAAACTAATGAAACGCAAGGAGCATGCATCATATCGAGAACTACTTTTTCCGGAAACCAGATTATTGCTGTCATCTCAATTCATTCATTTCCATCGTGTCCCTCAACCCGTTCTAGGGAAACTCGTTTACCGCCCCATACGGATCACACCGGCCGCCATCAGTTTCTGGATCTTCATCCGAACCTGGGCATTCTTCATGTGCTCCTGCAGAGCGGCAGGGTCGGTCTTGGCCTGCTGCAGGATGCTCTGCATGACGGGGTCCTGGAGAATAGCCATGATCTGTGAAGAGGTTAGAATTGATTTTACCAAAACGACTGAGGGGTCAGGGGGTCAGGGATAGCTTACATCAGGGTCGTTCTGGATTCGCTCCATGGTCTGTTGTTCCGTCTCACCCGCGCGAGCGCTGAACTGAGAGTCCAGACACTTCTGCTGCTGCTGCTCGATCTCACGAGTGAAGGATCCGTCGTCGTGTTCCGAGGCTTCGGTGCAGACATCCAGAGCCTTGTTGTACTCCTTCATGGCCATGAGGGCCGCGGCCTTGCGCAGGTACGCACGGACGAACTTGGGATCGCGGGCGATCGCCTCGTCGCAGTCCTGAACGGCCCCGGGGAAAGCCATAAGTTTGACGAGAGCAGCGGCGCGGTTGGAGAAACCGCGGGGGTCCTGAGGGGCGCGCTTGGTCATCTCGGTGAACGCGTCGACGGCACCGGGCCAGTCGGCCTCCTGGAACTTCTTCTGGCCAAGCTCGCGAGCCTTCTCGGCTTCGGTAGGGTCGATGTAGGACTCCTTCTCTGCCGTGGCCTTGGCCTTCTCGGCGGCGCGGAGCTTGGAGAGCGCGTCGGGGGTACGGTGCTCCATGAGAGACTTGTTGTAATACTCAATGGCCTGGGTTAGGTCGCCCATCTTGTCATACGCGGTACCGATACGGGCGAACGACTTGGCAATGACCTTGAAGTCGGCCCGGTGCTCGCGGCCCTCCTCCACGGCCTTCTGGCAGGTCTCGATGGTGCCCTGCAGATCACCCTTCTCGAACTTGGCGGCTCCAAGGTTGTTCAGGTAGGTGACATCCTTGTTCAGCTCCCAGGCCTTGTTGTAGTGCTCGATGGCCTCGTCGAACTGCTTCTTCTTGTAGAAGTCGTTTCCAATCTTCTTCTCGGCATCTCCGGCCTCCTGCGCCTTCTTCTTGGCGAGGGCTTCTTCATCCTCGGGCTCGGGCTCGGGGGCAGGCTCGGGCGCCTTCTTGGGTTGCGAGGGGGGAGGACGGACATCGGGCATTTCCTCGTCTTCAGCCTCCGGGGCCGCGGAGGCACCACCGGCACCACCGGCGGCACCGGCGGCCTCAGGGGGAGCACCGAAGCTCATATCGATACCGAGCAACACGCTCATCACCTGCAGGAAGCGGGGATCCTGGAGCTCGGCTCCGACGCTGTTGGGGTTCTGCTGGATGCGCTGCAGTTTCGACATGAACTCGCCATCGGCCAGAAGGGATGAGGTCTTGGGGTTGCTGGCGAGTTTCTGGAAAAGCTGGGGGTCGTTGAAGATTCCACCGAGTCCGCCCGTGGGGTCACCGGTGACGCCGTCAGCCTTGGCTTCAGCATCGATGGCCCTCTTGACGGCGGCCAGGCCGGACTTGGCTTGCTCGTTGCCGGGCTCGTATTTCAGGGCTTCCTCGTAGGAGTCGTGCGCGGACACTGCCGATACCTGTTAGTAAAGAACGGCGACATCATCCTAGTTTCAACCTAATGTATGACGTACAAAGATCTCCGAGACCGCGGGCGGCAGCGCCCTTACGGCTCCAACCCTTGGACCAGTCGGGTTTGATTTCCGTCGCCTTTTCGGCGTCGTCGAGCGCCTTCTGGTACTCGGACTGCGCGGCATAGACAGCCGAACGGTTGGAGTACAGGATGTGGTTCTGGGGTTCGATTGCAATTGCCTGAGTGAACTTCTCACTGCGCGAGGGTTAGGAGTCAATTCGAGCGAAAGCGGGGTATGATGAAAGAAGGCATTCTTACACGGCGGTACCGTAGTCCTTAGCAGAGAAGGCCTTGTTGCCTTCTGCTTTCAAAGCGTCAGCCATGGTTGTGAGATGTGGGATGACAGTGAGGGTGAGGTGAGGTGATGGCGGGAAGAGAGAAAAAGAAGGCAGAGGCAGGTAGCCGGGAGAGCGCAGAGGAGATCACCTGCGGGCGACTGAAGCTCTGGCCGGGAGTTTCTCGAAATTTCCGGGAGAAACCATGAGCCTGAGTGCCTGAGGCAGAAAGGCGCCTAGACTTGCCCGCACCTCGACGGCGCTAAACCCTCCCGGGCGGCGCAAAAAGAACGAATGGAAAAAAGCGGCCAAAAACATCTTCTTGCAACAGTCACGAACCTGCGCATCTCCTCGTCCTCTGTGCGCCCCGTCTCGGCCCCGAGGAATCTCTCTTGCCTATTGTCGGAGTCGCAGCCTGGAAACTCGATTGGGATGTCTCTCTGAACATGCTTTTTCATAGGCCCTTTCGGTGACTGTGCTCTAACCTGACGACCTGCTTCCTTCGTCCTGACTATGGCTTCCGCGGGATCGTCCGGCGGCTCTGTCAGTGAGCTCGCCGCGAAGCTCTACGATGCATGCCTGACCAAGTTCCCCCCTGATCACCTCTTCAACCAACAAGAATTGCTGGGCCTGGGAGTCCTTCCCAAGTCCGACCTTGCGCTTCTCCTCCAATGCACCCAATCGCTCGTGGATCAAAAGCTGTTCCGGCTTTTACAGCAGAATAACCGTTTGGCCTGGAAGATCATCTCCCGGGACGATGCTGAAAAGTATGTATATTCTTGAGTGCAAGGCCTCTTGACTTTTACCTATGATCACACATGAGCGATGTTGACATATCTTTCTTCCCCACTTTAGACTTCAAAATCTGAGCCATGACGAAAGTATGGTCTACAACGTGATTCATTCGACCGGTCGTTCTGGTATCTGGGTCCGCGCCATCCAAAACCGTACAAACCTCCACAAGTCCATTCTAGATCGCTGCCTCAAGTCGCTCGAAGGGAAAAACTACATCAAAAGCGTCCACAATGTCAAGTTCCCCAGCCGGAAGATGTACATGCTGGCGGGCCTGGCCCCTAGCGAAGATGTCACCGGTGGCGCTTGGTTCACGGACGGCGTGCTGGACGAGGACTTCATTACCACGATGGCGGGGTATATCGAGTACACCGTGAGTCGAAAAAGTTGGTTCGAAATCTCGTCGGCAGACGGACCAAGCAAGCGCATCAAAACCGCCGACGGAAGCGCATCGTTGAAACAGGAGCCCGGCCAGAGAGAATACATCCCCTTCCCCGCCGGATACCAAGGCTATCCCACCGTCGCGACGATCACCGCCGCCGTCAACGGGAGTGATCTCACCCCCGTGCGCCTCGGCGAAGAAAGTGTCCTGCAGCTCCTTGAGATGCTTTGTTTCGACAACAAGCTCGTCGCCTTGAACAACGGGGAAATCTATCGATCCGTCAAAAACCCCGTGGCCGTGAAACAATCGCAAGCCCGGAAGCCCGCCGGAGACGACGACGCGTCGGATCGACTGGTGCAGAACGGCATGACGGAAGCACCTTGCGGCCACTGCCCCGTCTTCAAACTCTGTGCCCCCGGAGGCGCCGTGAGTCCGGAAAGCTGCGAATACTTCGATCCGTGGTTGGAGAAAGCTCTGGGATTTTGAGCAACCGAGCCTGATCCCCCTCCTTTTCTCTATCACCTCCCTTTTCCTTCTCTTATAGTCGATGTACTATGTGCGCATCAGCGCCAGGTCATGTTTTGCTTTGCATAGCGGTGGCGTTTGCATGTCTCTTGTCTGAAGTTGAGGTTTGTCATCTCAATTTGTCTGGACATTTCACGAACTTTAGAAAAATGCCGTGGCATCTAGGTATGGGTCTGGATTTACAACCAAAAAGTGGGAAAAGTTGCTACATCATCATGCCTTCATAGCCTATCCTTTAATCTATACGAATAGATAGGGGACGAGATTTTATTGAGATATACGAGAGCGCAAAGTCCTTTAATTCCATGGTAAACCGTAGTAAGAAGTATGATAGA
Organism: Aspergillus affinis; assembly: GCF_023601865.1. Taxonomy (NCBI): domain Eukaryota; kingdom Fungi; phylum Ascomycota; class Eurotiomycetes; order Eurotiales; family Aspergillaceae; genus Aspergillus; species Aspergillus affinis. The sequence goes on along the minus strand of NW_026515798.1, from coordinate 123,742 downwards.
AAGCATTCCGAAAATAAGTAGAAACAGTCCCGAAACCCCCCCCCCCCTCCCGGCGCTAAAATCATAAAATACAAAGTCATGAGGAAGGGTATATAATTAGTTGTTCAGTTTCGCAGAGCATTGCGGGCAATACCACTTGCCCACAGGTTCCCTGGTCAAGCCCACACATTTCCAATGGAACCACTCGAATTCACAGTCTTCGTTATCACAAGCAACCATATCCCCGTGGCTGACGCTGCGACAGGTACAGTAGACCTTGGTGTCTTCGTTGCCTTCGTCCTCTTCCTCGTCATCCATGTCATCGTCCCCGCGTCTGTTCTCGCTTGCGTTTTCAGAATCCGACATATCGGCGCTGCTGAGGAGCGAATCGTCCTCGTCGTCATCCCCACCGGCCGCGGACGGAGACTTCTTCGTGCTGCTGATTTTGAGACGGCCACTGGCACTGGAGGACCGCTTCGTTGGTTTCCCGTGGAGTCCGGACGACGCTTTGAGCTTCTTGAGTTGCTGATGAGGTGCGACTTTCTTGGTCAGGGCCTTCTTCACCGAGCCGGTTCCGCGTGGGCCAAGGCTGCCGGCGCGACTGGATGCCGGGGTTCCGCCTTTTGGTGTGCCGGGGCCGAGAGATGATTGTCGGAGGTTCGACGATGCGGCGGGAAGGGTTCCGAGGGATGCGTTGAGGCGACGGCGTTTGTTTTCCACGGCACCGGCGGACGACTCGCGCTGGCGTTGTTGGAAATGGGTTGTCCCGGCGGCAGGGGTGGCCGGGGCCGAGCTTCTTGCGTGGTTTGGAGAGCCTAGTGCGGTGACGCCCGTCGAACGAGCGAGGGACTGATTGAGTCTTTGAGTCGCGCCGATGATAACGTTGGCATTTCCGGATGTAGGGTTGAGCGGGGAGCTGTTGTAGGATGTCGAGTCGAAGGTGGAATCGCTGAGGAATATCTTCGGGGGGTCGCGATACTGATCTTTATTGACGAAGAGCGATGGGATTGGAGGATCGTTGGATAGGACGCCATCGTTCTGCAAGTCGCGGATCTTAACATCCAATTTCTTGATCTGCCGATCTAGCAGAACAACCGCTTTCTCGCTCAGTTGAATCTTCTCGTCCTGCAGGAGCCCCGACTTTTCTAGATTCTGTAATATCGTCTTGCCGTACTGCTCCTCCTTCGGGTTCGGCGCCAGGCTGCCATTCAGTTTGATGAATTTCTGGATGCTGTTGTCGCGAGAGTTGATCGTCGTGCGACAGTCCTGGATGATCTTGTCTTTGGCCTGAATCTCCTCCATCAAGTGATTAATCTCCGCTGGTAAATTCGCAACATCGTGAACAAATTGTTCGAGTACGGATGCGCAGTCTTCAGAGCCGTGCGACATCTTTCGTTATCGTGGATTCGCGACGAGATTAGGATCCGATGAGTTGCGCCCGGGGTGATTTGCGATGTACTCGGTCACCGATCTGATAATATTCCAAAGTCTTTCCCCGGCCGCTAGGAATTGACCTGTGGAGCATGAAAGTGCAAAATGCCTAGAAACGTCGTTCAGGTCGGCGTGTCTTAGATGGTTGACAGAGGGCGAATATGCGGCGCCAGCGATGGGATATCGCGAGCGGACTATCCCTGTTCCGTCCCGGCCGTATCAGCCACAACACGCCACACTCATCTCCAGCCACATCAGGCACGCCTTATCAAACAGGAGGGGTATTCCGGCCTGAAATATAAGGCCACATGTATGCTTTGGAAATCTTTTGAGATATCCAAAGCGCAATCCGACCGAAGATTGCTATTCAGTAGTATTGTGTATCTGATTGGTTTCCTAGCCTTCAAACCAGTTCAATGGAACTCGGTAGATGATCATTGCCCGTATCGGATCATCCGAAGTACATGCATACGCTGCATACTCACCACAATCCGCATGCGGACCAAAGACCAGGACGGGGGTTATTTAACATCGGCTATGTATCTGCCAACTATGCCGGCATTTTAAGGCTATGCGAGCATGTCTGCTAATTTCATATCAACAATCCATGCTTATATCATGACGTCGACTCGCAGATGACAGCCCTCCTCCGGTGCAAACAGCGCAAACAACTTTATCTTCTCCGAGATTCCCCTCATTCCTGCGGTCCTCGGCCGGAGATTTTTCTATTATACATGCACATTGCGTCGTTTGTTCTCGGAGTGAGACCTTGGTACTTTCTCACTTGAAAATATCTTGCTCTATTTACAATTCCTTGATTGAGACCTAGTCTATTCCGCAAGGCCTGACAGAACACCGCGAAAATGAGTCAAGATGGCTCCCCTCCGCTTCCGGAGGGCATTTCCTCGCTTCTGGATACCGATTTGTATAAATTGACGATGCAATGCGCTATCTTGAAGTACTTCCCTGATGTCTGTGAGTGTGCGCCCTGATCTCACCCGCTGTAGCCGGAATTCTAACACGGAGACCTGCAGACGTCACCTACAGCTTCACCAACCGGACTCCTCAGATGAAGTTGACGCGGGGTGCTTACAAATGGCTTCTGGCACAGATGGATAGTATGTGAATATGCCATATTATGCGGTATACCAAGGTTTAACATTTACCGTTTGATCAGAGCTCGCAAACATCCGAGTCACAGACGACGAGATCGCTTTCCTCAAGAAACGATGTCCTTACTTCAACGACGCCTACCTGGGCTTCCTCACCACTTTCAGGCTCAAACCCTCCGAGCACATCAAGATCAAATTCTCCCCCGTGACCGACACCGGCAGCGACGATGACTTCGGCGACGTGGAATACATCATCAAGGGTTTCTGGCTGGACACGATCCTCTACGAAATCCCCCTCCTGGCCCTGACCAGCGAGGCCTACTTCATGTTCTCCGATAAAGACTGGGACTACAGCAACCAGATCGACAAAGCGTACCGCAAGGGCCTCAAGCTCCTGGATCATGGATGCGTGTTTTCGGAGTTCGGGTCACGACGCCGTCGCGACTACCATACCCAGGACTTGGTGATGACTGGACTGTCCAAGGCCGCGGAGGAAGCCAAGGCCAAGGGTTTCACGGGTGTTTTCACAGGGACAAGTAACGTCCACTTTGCCATGAAGTATTACGTGAACCCTGTTGGCACGGTAGCCCATGAATGGTACATGACCATTGCGGCCATCACGGATGACTACCCGAATGCCAACGAGCTGGCCCTGCGGTACTGGCTCGGCTGCTTCGGCGAGGGGGTAAGTACAGGCGACTCGACTTGCAAATGCCTAGCTAACAACCGGCTATAGGTCCTAGGAGTCGCATTGACCGATACCTTCGGCACGCCTGCATTCCTCGACGCCTTCCGGAAACCCATCCCCGAATACACCAGCGCCGGAGTCGGCGCCGTGACCACGACAGCGTCCGGGCCGTCCACGACAAGCGATTCAAACGTGCAAAGCGAAGCAACCACCAAGCCTCCAATCACCGCACCAATCTCTAGCAACAGGTCCCAACAAACCCCCAAGACCTACGCCCAGGCCTACACCGGTATCCGGCAAGACTCCGGAGACCCTACGTACTTTGTGAAACTGGCGCGGGAGTTCTACGACAAGGAAGGCATCAAGGCGAAGAAGACCGTTGTGTTCTCCGATTCCCTAAATATCGAGCTCTGTCTAGAATACAAGACCATTGCCGAAGAGGCCGGGTTCCAACCCGTCTTTGGTGTCGGTACCTTCTTTACCAGTTAGTCCATCCCCTTCCACGGCCCTCCCACACCACGTTCTTTCTTTGTTTCATGAAGATATGCTAATTAAACTCTAGACGATTACACCAACACCACGACCGGCGAGACATCCAAACCCCTCAACATCGTCATCAAGATCTCCACCGCGAACGGCCGTCCAGCTGTCAAACTCAGCGACAACATGGGCAAGAACACAGGCGACAAGGAGAAAGTGCAGGCCGTGAAGAAGCAACTCGGATATACCGAGCAGCAATGGGAGCAGGGCGACGAGAGCAACCGATGGAGCAAGTAATCCGCCTACCTGCCTCAGCAACAACAGTATTAACCGCAGGATACGAAAAATCATGGCGAAGGAAAAAAGAAAGAAAAAAAAAGAAACAACTATTCTCAGTCGATGGTTGATTTAATAGAGGCCGAGTTGAGCCAGTCCAGTGCTTACTATCTATCTATCTATCTATCTACCCATCCATTTTGATACCATCTTTTGCTATTTGCGCTACTTAACTATATCAAATAGAGTGGGAGGCATAGCTTTACTTATTTACCTAAACTCAGGGTTTATCTTTACCTTTTTGATTTAGAGGAAATGAACTCTTCGCTTTAAGAAATAGACGGTCTGAGAATTAAACCAAACGTATATTCCTAACCAAACTATGTACTGTGAATTCCTGACAATGACAATGAAAATGATAACGACAACAAAATGCACGCTATCCTCCCCCAACGCAACCTTAAGTAGAGAATATATGAACAAGAAAGAAAGAGAGATAACCATATGTCACGGTATAAACAATCTCATCCAAACATCTCATCCCCCGAGTTAAGCCCCAGATCTTTGTCTAGGTCACCCGTGATATCTGTATTGTTGTGTCCAAGCGAGCGCGGCTCCTGCTTGTCCGTGAATGAGAACATGTCCCGGGTGTGATCTTCCATTGGTGAGCTTGGGTAGTTGAAATTCAGCTCGGGTTCAGGGTTGGGGTTGGACTCGGGGTTGGAATCCGGGTCTCGTAGGAGGTCCTGCATCCAGTCGAGCCCGAAGAGTGGGTTGTTTGGTGTGCTGTTATTGTCGTTGTTGTTATTACTGGGCAATGAGAAGTTGGGCTCGATGTCGAAGTCGAATAGATCTGTGCGGAGGAAAGGGTTTGTGTCTTCGTAGGGTGAGCCGGAGGGGGGCATAGTGGAGTTGAAATGGTCGTTGAGGTTGTTGCTATTGGAGGGAGTGGATTCTAGCTGTTCCTTTTCCGGAGAAAGAAATCCATTGGTGGTTGTGGATGCAGTGCTGAATTTCTTGCGATTGTATTGGTGTTCTTGGGATGGCGAGTGTGATCGCTCGCGGTTGGTGTGTTGGGGCCTCCTAAACTGGGCTTGTTCGTCCCGAGGAAAATTCCACGAGTCTTCCGTTGGAGATAATGTTTGTACAGTCGAGACGTTGCTAAATTTCCGGGACGGTGATTGGGGGACCTGACTGTGGGTTGTGTTGGTGGAATGGGTGTATTGCATGATTTTCAAGAATGTGCTTGTACTATCTGCCTGAAATCTGACAGCCGCCTCGATGTTAGCAAATTCCATGTCCGCTGCAGGGTATATGTCTTTCAAGCCCTGGAGGACCTGGACACATCGCTGGAAGTTGTGGAGGCTGGCCTCGCGGACGGCTGGGTTAGCAGACATGATATTTGCCAGATGCGCGACGGCCGCCGGGATGATGACCGTCACTCCCGACTGAGGGAGGAATCGCGTGAGATTCAGCTGATTGAGTCCCTGGATGATATGTGTGATGCCAATCGCGGCGTCTTGCATCTTTGAGCGTGCCCTGTCGGCCAACTCGAGGCGCGACCTGGTCTGATCCTTGTTGGACAAGAGCGCCCATGGTCGATGCAGGGCGCTGATCGTGGCGTGGTACAGCATCCTAACCATAGCCCCATGCAAAAGCAATACATCCTCTCCGTCTTTGAAGTTGTTCTTGGATGCCGGGATATATTGTGCATCCTTTGGCAGGGAGTTGAGCCACGAATCAAGTCGTTGGCTGCACCGGGCCAGTTCAGACTCAGAGGCCTGTCTTGGAATCAGAGTGATAGTGGTCCGGTTGGTCATGCCGAAAAGACACTGTGAGGTAGAGTACTGGGCAAAGAGCACCCGGCCAATACACTGGCAGAGTTTGGTCTTCTCTATGAACATAGTTGCCAGGCGTTTTTGATGGGAGACGTCTTCAAGCTGGCGACAACGGAATAAATCGATAACAGACGGGTGGAACGGCTCGAAATCAAAGTCGTCATGACTCAACATGGGTATATTGCTGGTTCCTTCATTCACTTGCGTTGGACGTCGCAGGCCCATCGCAATCAGCCGATCCCGAGCAAACATGCACCACCAAATTCGGGTCCTCAGTCGTTTCATTCTTACATCCATCTGAGAGGCTGAGGTAGGATCTCGATTCAATCCTATAGACTGTGCCTGTGTATTGCAAACACCGATCCAGTCCCATATGTCCCGGTTAGGGTGGTTGACATGGTCTGTCCAGTATGTCATCAAGAGAAGAGTTTGCAAAATGACAATCCGGTCCTCCTCGCAGTCCAGGGAATACAGCAACTAAAGTCCCGTTAGTTCGTCGGTAGTGATTCCACGTCGGATCTTGCTTACCCTTAATCGTGTGTAGAACGCACTGCGAGCGCTCTTCCTCGTGGCATACCCGGCATCTTGCAAATGTTTCAGATCCACAAATGCCGTCGCCACAAACATCACTGCCTGGAACAGCAAGAGACTGATGTTCCCATTAGGGTCATTCTGCGCAATGCACCGTAAAAACTCTTGCAAATTCAGCACCGGCATGAAGCTATGGACCCATTTGATATAGCACCGAAGAAGTTCGTTGCGCAGCCCACTCTCCGGAGTCGAGAGGGCCCCTCGAAATCGTAAAAATTCCAAATCTTCGGGGGCTATTTGAGTAGGGAGCGGCTTGAGGAAACGCGGTTCGTCGTCGAGGATGGCGATAAGCGGGTCGAAATCGGGGTCGATGAGGTCGCGGACGGCGGATACCATATTCTCTAGCGGAAGAGACGGCTGGACTGCGCGAGTCCCTAGTGTTCGCCATTCGCGCGGCGGCCTGGCATCTGGCATCCAAGGCGTATGAGTATCGTAGCTTAGACTGTTTCTTTTGGCCACGCGCCCGTCGTCATATCCGTCTGCGTTGTGTAGTTTCCGCTTTGTGGTCATCATCTTGACGGTATTCTTATCCGCATCTGTATACAAAACGCATCGGGGTCAGGATGTCTCGGATGCAAGAACACGGCCCAGCGCGGAACAGAAACCACTGGGATCGTCAGTCAGAACTCTGAAGGAACCCATAGCGCTGCCCCCGGCGCTAAAGGCGGTGTTCGGAAGTCTTTGGCCGTGTGGGGTTTTTGCGGGCTTCCCCGCCAATTTGATAATAGTAGTCGCTTGGCTCGGCATGGTAGGCTAATCTTCGCGGGAGTTCAATCATTCCCAAGGTTAGGGCGAGTCATGGGGTTCTGACGTGTGGCGGTGGCGTGGAAGAGTGACACTTTTGGACGGCATCGACAAAGAATCTCCGATTGACTCTCGGAACATTACGCAGGGGTGCCTGGGGCATTCTATCGACTACACGTGCGAGCATAATTAATATGTGCGGCATAAAGTGGGCATAATTATGTGATGTCAGATTGGCCTGAGTCTTCTTAGAAGTCGGCCTCAGGATTCTTTAGTCGCTACTACGTCCGCAATCAACACCTTAGCCTTAGTTATAAAAAGACCATGCCGACATCGCCAGTCTGAATACACCGTTCAAGCCATTTCGAAATTATCGAGTGTGAATATCGACTACTAGAACCCCCAGTCGACCATCTACTATTTGTGTTTGAACAAAACACGCGTAATCAAGGAACGAGGTAGGGATCTGGAAGGTCTGAAGGTCTTCTGTCGATAATCTGAACGATGGTTGGCAGCCGATCCCTAACTTCGTAAATACGTGGCCATTGGCGAGTCAACTCGCATGTTAAGCTATCCGAACGACCGGTGAGAACCCGTGGATTGATGATGAAATGACACGAACGGATCGCAATTTGGTGTTGAGAACTCCGTTCATTGAAGCATAAGAATGCAATATAATACACGTATCCATTAAATTCGAACCCAGCAAAATGGTATCGCAAGCCAATGTCGACAATTTCTAATCGACTCCGACGAATCGCCTGTCCTATACCGAAAACCCCATATCACAGCATCGAGAGTAATTCAAAAAATGAATCGGGTATTGTTTTACATACTGCGCTCGTCAGTATGGCCGTCATAATAACCTAGGAATAGTAGGCCTGGCAAGAGGTGTTCTTCGACTTACGGAGGAAGGAGGAGCTCGCCGAGGCTGCTGTGAAGGAAAGCGACACCGGCCTGTACGGAAGGAATCAGTCAGTACTTCCGGAGAGAACCAAATACATGAAAAAGCCAGGGAGTGTCAAGAACTTACGCCGAAGACCAGAAGACTTCTGACGATGGTGGTGTTCTCGGGGTGGGTGATCTCATCGTAGGCGGAGCCGATGAAGCCCTTCTGGGGGCGACCGGAAGAAACGACAACTTGCTTGGCAGGCATGGTTAAATAGTGTTCTGGACGGAGATATTGCTGTAGTTGAAAGGGGGGGGGTGATGTTGTAGTTAAGAGAGGCTGCGGAGGGATGGATGGAAAGCTTTCCGAGAAATCTTTCGCGTGCTTGGCAATTGCGTCTTTAGCTTGTCGCGGTCCCCGTAACAATCTTCGGAGCTGCGCGACCAACCATCGCGGACAAAGCGTGAGACAGACACGGGGATTTATCATTAATCAGTTTATATTCTTCCTCTAGTGAGGGTTTCTGACTTGATTTGCTGTCTACTTCTGGTATCTGCCCAGATTGGTGGTCGATTTGGAGTTTTCCGTACCCCTCGCGACCTGCGCAAACCGCAGCCATGACCAGCATCGATGAGCTCTTCAAGGTAAGTTGGTCTTGGTAACAGTGACATGTTCGTATGCTGACCGGAGAAGAAACCTACGTCGGCAGCGAGCGCAAAGCGTAAGCTAGATGCCAATAGTGACCCCAGTACGTTTCGCATAACCTATCGCTTTCCTCCGTGTGACATGACTGATTCGCAAAACGAAGATGAGCTCTACAAGGCGGCCAAGCTAGACGCGAACGGCGATGTGAAATCCGGAAAATCCCCCATGGTCGAGGATGAAGAAGACGACGGCGAGGCTGGCCCTGAGCTGCCTCCGGACTTCGATGCCGAAGATATCCCCGACGACGAAGAAGGGCGCTTTTTTGGCGGAGGAATGGAACGCCAAACCGCGCAGGCGATGCAATACATTGATCAGCACGAGGAAGGGGGAGCAGAGGTATGGAATGCAGTCAGCTTGTTTGCTCTGAATGGTGGTGCTGAACTGCTGCTAGCCCGAGAAATTCGACGTCGCTTGGTTGCGGCGATTTGCTCTCAATTTCGAAAAGAAGATATCCAAGAACGCGGAGCTTCGTGGGAAATTCGAAAATGAACCCCAGAAGTAAGCCTCGCAGTTTCAAGCCTGTCTCTACACACGTTTGTAACTGATCAACTCTAGGTTTATGGCCTCCGAGGCCGATTTGGACAATGAAATCAAAGAGCTGTCCATATTGTCCGAGCATCCGGAACTCTACAGCGAGTTTGCTACCATGGGCTGTGTCGGATCACTGATTTCTCTCCTTTCGCACGAAAACGCAGATATCGCCATTGATGCTATTCAGATTATCAGTGAGTTGACGGACGAAGATGTCGAAGCGGAACAAGAACAATGGGCCGTCTTGGTCAACGCAATGGTACATATCCCCTGTTCTTGTTTTAAATCGCAGGTATTAACCAATCTAGTTGGATGCCGATCTTATCGAGCTTCTTTCTCAAAACCTATCACGACTAGACGAAGGCTCAGAAGCCGATAGGGCAGGAGTGTATTATGTACTAGGTATGTTCAGCTTGACATTGGACAAAATCCAGTGAAATTGACTTGGCTTTTAAAGGCGTTGTGGAAAATCTTGCCTCGCAAACCTCGATCGCGGAGCGAATTGGACTGGAGTCAGGGATGCTCCAGTGGCTCCTCACTCGCGTGCAACAGAAAGAGCGGCCAGTGAGCCAGAATCAGCAGTATTCGGCCGAGATTCTTGCGATTCTACTACAATCCTCCTCCAAAATCAGGGAGAAATTCATCAGCCTAGACGGAGTGGATGCTCTTCTCCAGTTACTCAGTCAATACCGGAAACGGGATCCCGAGAAAGATTCTGAAGAAGAGTACGCAGAGAACTTGTTTGATTGCCTGATATGCCTTGTCGATGAGGACGTCGGGAAGGAGAAGTTCTTGGAAGGAGAGGGTGTCGAGCTCTCGCAAATCATGCTGAAAGAAGGAAAGTTCAGCAAGCAGCGTGGCCTACGGGTGCTCGATCACGCTTTAGGGGGGCTAGGAGGAGCCCCTGCTTGCGAACGATTAGTAGAGGCAGCGGGTCTTAAAACTGTATTCAGCATGTTCATGAAAAAGGTATGCGAGACTTGACTTGACTGTATCCAGGTTGGAGCTAACGACGAAGCAGCAAGAGAATCAGATCATCGAGCACCTCTTGGGTATTTCCGCATCTCTTCTGCGTCTGTTGCCAGGGGGCTCTGCCGCACGTATCCGAACTCTCGCGAAATTTATGGAGAAGGACTACGAGAAGATCGGGAAGCTGATCAAAATGAGACGGGAATATGCGTCGAAAGTAACGCCAGTTGAAGAGGCCATTGCCAAGGAACGGAAGAGCTATAATGAGGAGGAACAAGAGATCATGGCAGCCGAGTGGCTCTCGCGTCGTTTTGACGCCGGTCTGTTCTCCGTACAGGTATGTTCTGAGTACATGCCTCTTACATTGTTCGATACTAATAATCGCATTGAAGCTCATTGACGTTATTTTGGCCTGGCTGGTGGCTGAGGACGACGGCGCGAAAAGAAAGATAGTCTCCCTCCTGGCAGACCGCGACGAGACTCTATCTCTCATTCACTCTACCCTCAAAGGTAAGCTAAACCTGGTCTCACCCATTCCTCTGTTGTCATTGTTCCAGACCCACTAACAGCCACCTAGAGCAAATTGAGGGACTAGTGGAAGATGACCCTGGGCAGAAGGATCACAAGGAAATGCTTGAGACGCTCCTGCAGTTTCTGTAACAGGAATAGTCTAACTTTGGAGATAATGAAATGCAACGTTGTAAGATAGACACCAGCTTATTCTACTTTTAGTATCGTATCGAATCCAAACTGCAAAAGTGGAAGAACAAAGAACCATATATCACGTGACACCTTCCTCACCGGGACTAGCCCGCCTCAGGCCGAGCAAGGCGGTCGAGGCGCTAGTGGCGGCTCTTCTCAAGATCCCATCACCGCCCGGAGAAGTGAAAGTCCTCCAGTGTCGCTCCGTTGCCATCCACGGTCGGTCTGGGATCTCTCACTCTGTCATCGAACTGAGACTCCCGGCTTCCTTGCCTGTCTTCATCACTTTTGCATAATATATTCTTGTTTTTGTCTTTTCCTTCGAAGGCCTCGCTGTCTTTGTCAGCACCTCAGCCTCAACCTTCGAGGTCAGATCTTTGTTCGAGCGCGTCGCGCCTTTTGCGCTCTCCGATTGACAGACCCCTCCAGTTTTTGTTCTAGTGATTGATTCCCTTTCGCCAAAATGGCCGACTACGAAGATGCATACGACGAAGAGTACTACGATGATATGGAGGAGGGGATCACGTCGGAGGATTGCTGGACGGTTATCTCATCTTTCTTCGACACCAAGGGTCTAGTGTCGCAGCAGCTGGACTCCTACGATGAATTCGTCTCGTCGACAATGCAGGAACTGGTGGAGGAACAGGGCCAAGTGACGCTCGATCAAACGCTTCCGCCAGACGAAGATGAAGTCGACCCCATTGTCATCCGGCGATACGAGCTCAAATTCGGAGGCATCATGTTAGCTCGGCCCTCTGTGATTGAAGGAGATGGCGTTAGCAATCTTCTCCTGCCATCCGAAGCCCGTCTACGAAACCTTACCTACGCCTGTCCTCTTTTCCTCGATATTTCCAAGCGTATCATGGAAGGGCGTGAGCGTTTAGTCGCCGACCGGGACGATGGCGATATGGGCGATTCCACCGATGATAAAAAGAATAAAGGAACTTATCTTGATTGGGAGGATAAGCCGCTTCCTGCGGGTCAAGAGGGGACAGAAGGCATCTTCATTGGCAAGCTCCCTATCATGCTCAAGTCCAAATACTGTGTCCTGAAGGACTTGGGCGAGCAGGCGCTCTACGACTGGAACGAGTGTCCGTACGACTCGGGTGGTTATTTCGTTATCAACGGTAGTGAAAAGGTTCTGATCGCCCAAGAGCGAAGTGCTGGAAATACCGTGCAGGTCTTCAAGAAAGCCCCACCAAGCCCGACGCCTTACGTCGCCGAGATCCGAAGTGCCGTCGAGAAGGGTTCGCGGCTTCTCTCGCAACTGGCTATCAAGCTTTTTGCCAAGGGCGACAGTGCGAAGGGAGGATTTGGACCTACGATCCGGTCCACCCTCCCCTACGTGAAGACGGATGTTCCCATCGTCATCGTCTTCCGAGCGCTCGGCGTTGTTTCTGACGAGGACATTCTCAACCACATCTGCTACGACCGAAACGATACCCCCATGCTCGAGATGCTGAAACCCTGTATTGAGGAGGGTTTCGTCATCCAGGACCGTGAGGTGGCTTTGGACTTCATCGCCAAGCGAGGATCCTCTCAGTCCAGCATGAACCACGACCGCCGTATCCGGTATGCGCGCGAGATCATGCAGAAGGAACTTCTCCCCCATATTTCTCAGAACGAAGGCAGTGAGACCCGCAAAGCGTTCTTCTTGGGTTATATGGTGCACCGATTGCTGCAGTGTGCTCTGGGTCGCCGGGATGTCGATGATCGTGATCACTTCGGAAAGAAGCGTCTGGATCTTGCCGGTCCCCTTCTGGCCAATCTGTTCCGTGTGCTCTTTACGAGAGTGACGCGTGATCTCCAGCGTTATGTCCAACGATGCGTGGAGACCAACCGGGAGATTTATCTGAACATCGGTGTCAAGGCCAGCACCTTGACCGGTGGTCTGAAATACGCCCTTGCCACCGGAAACTGGGGTGAGCAGAAGAAGGCGGCCAGTGCAAAGGCAGGTGTATCTCAGGTGCTCAGTCGCTACACCTACGCCTCCACGCTTTCTCACCTTCGTCGAACCAACACCCCCATCGGACGTGACGGAAAGATCGCCAAACCTCGCCAGCTCCATAACACCCACTGGGGTCTGGTCTGTCCCGCTGAAACTCCAGAAGGTCAGGCTTGTGGTCTGGTCAAGAACCTTGCCCTCATGTGCTACATCACGGTCGGTACGCCCAGCGAGCCGATCATCGACTTCATGATCCAGCGAAACATGGAAGTCCTAGAAGAGTTCGAACCCCAGGTCACCCCCAATGCGACCAAGGTCTTCGTCAACGGAGTCTGGGTCGGTATTCACCGGGATCCGGCGCACCTGGTCCACACGATGCAGGGTTTGCGTCACAAAAACCTGATCTCCCACGAAGTCAGTCTGATTCGGGACATCCGTGAGCGTGAGTTCAAGATCTTCACCGATGCCGGGCGTGTCTGTCGGCCGCTTTTCGTTGTCGACAACGACGCCAACAGCGAGAACGTCGGATCGCTGGTGCTGAATAAGGAACACATCCGCCGACTGGAACAGGATAAAGAACTGTCGCCGGACCTGGACCCCGAAGAGCGTCGTGAGCGCTACTACGGATGGGAGGGCTTGGTGACCAGCGGTGTTGTCGAGTATGTGGACGCGGAGGAGGAGGAGACGATCATGATTGTCATGACGCCAGAGGATTTGGAGATATCCAAGCAGCTTCAGGCCGGTTACGCTCTACCCGAGGAGGAGAACGACCCCAATAAGCGTGTGCGCTCCGTCCTGAGTCAGAAGGCGCACACGTGGACACACTGCGAGATTCACCCCAGTATGATTCTGGGTGTCTGCGCCAGTATCATTCCTTTCCCCGATCACAACCAGTCCCCTCGTAACACCTACCAGTCTGCAATGGGTAAACAGGCCATGGGTGTGTTCCTAACCAACTTCGACCAGCGCATGGAGACGATGGCGAATATTCTCTACTACCCCCAGAAGCCGTTGGCCACGACGCGGTCCATGGAGTTCCTGCGGTTCCGTGAACTGCCAGCCGGTCAGAATGCCATCGTTGCGATCTCTTGTTATTCGGGTTACAACCAGGAAGATTCCGTGATCATGAACCAGAGCAGTATCGACCGCGGACTGTTCCGCAGTCTGTTCTATCGTACTTACACGGATACCGAGAAGATGGTCGGCTTGACGGTGGTGGAGCGCTTCGAGAAGCCGATGCGCGCCGACACCATCGGCATGCGCAAGGGTACCTACGACAAGATCGACGACGACGGAATCATCGCGCCCGGTGTCCGTGTCTCTGGTGAGGATATCATCATTGGTAAGACGGCACCCCTAGCTCCCGACGCGGAGGAGCTCGGACAGCGAACCAAGGCCCACACCAAGCTGGACGTGTCGACAGCTCTTCGAAGCACGGAGAGCGGTATCGTGGATAAGGTGGTGGTTACGACCAGCAACGACGACTTGACGTTCGTCAAGGTGCGAATGAGGACGACCAAGATCCCCCAGATCGGAGACAAATTTGCCTCTCGTCACGGACAGAAGGGTACCATCGGTATCACCTACCGACAGGAAGACATGCCGTTCACGCGGGAGGGTCTCAACCCCGACCTGATCATCAACCCTCACGCCATTCCGTCACGTATGACCATTGCTCACTTGATCGAGTGTCAGCTCAGTAAGGTGTCGTCGCTTCGTGGATTCGAGGGTGACGCCACGCCCTTCACCGACGTGACGGTCGACTCGATCTCCCGCCTGCTCCGCGAACACGGCTACCAGTCTCGCGGGTTCGAGGTCATGTACAACGGCCACACGGGACGCAAGATGGTGGCGCAAGTTTTCCTGGGACCGACCTACTACCAGCGTCTGCGCCACATGGTCGACGACAAGATCCACGCACGTGCGCGAGGACCGACCCAGATCCTGACCCGACAGCCGGTGGAGGGTCGTGCTCGTGACGGTGGTCTGCGATTCGGAGAGATGGAGCGCGATTGTATGATAGCGCACGGAGCCAGCTCCTTCCTGAAGGAGCGTCTGTTCGACGTGTCCGACCCGTTCCGCGTTCACATCTGCGATGATTGCGGATTGATGACGCCGGTTGCGTAAGTTTTGCTTCTTTTGTACTGTCGTGATTGGCGACTTCCCCTCCCTGGTGCATGGAGCTAACGATAATCTCACGTCCTGCAGAAAACTGAAGAAGGGCCTCTTCGAGTGCCGACTGTGCAACAACAAGCACCGCATCTCGCAAGTGCATATCCCGTATGCAGCCAAGCTTTTGTTCCAAGAGCTGGCCTCGATGAACATTGCCGCTCGCATGTTTACCAACCGCTCCGGCGTGTCCGTGCGGTGAGGGGTCGTGTACGATGCCCTTCTTGATGTAATGTGTGCCCTGACGCAGTTGGTCCTACTCTTTTCCTGTTTTTATTGCCTTCTTGTCCGCGTGGGATTCCCGCGACCAAAAACAAATTGCTGTGGCATTTTTCCGGCGTATCGTGGACTGAGGGATGTTTTTATTTATTTTTCTTTTCTTTCTTCTTACGGCTTACATCGTATATTATTTCTTTTTCTTTTTCATTTTTCACTTTTGTGCAGTCATTCTACTTTTGCCATTTTGGGAGGGAAGAACTGGAGAAGCGATTGTACCTGCTTGGCTTTACCATTCCCTGTCGCTTTTTGTCTTGATAGCAGTCCGTAACCCTAACTCACTTAGTATATTTCAATAAAATCTTTATCATTGTTGAGTGCACACCGTATCCGACTAGAAACGAACCCATGGAAGAGGCGGGGACGAGCTAGGTAATCCCCCCCCCCCCCCCTCCTTTGAACTTTATTCCCCATTCGGCCTGCAGGACACCCTCTCGGAGGCCATTGAACACCCGTGACTGGCTGCCGGGAGGTGCTCATCACAGCGCCAAATCAGAGGCGGTGGTAGACTGTCACCCGGCCAATAATCCTCATGGGTTACCCGCCGTGACGGCCGGGAGGAGGGCCAGCTTTGACCCTGATAGGCCCGATGGGTCACCCGTGGGACCCACCGGAGATGCAGCTCGGAATAGCAACGGGCTCGATTGGTCGACAGGCATCCTCAGGCCTCACATACTTCGCGCGGTGACAGCCTCAGGCGCTCTTTAAAGATGCCGCAGCCGCCAGCACCAGACAGGAATTCTTCTCCTCTTCTTTCTCTTCTTTTTGTTTTCTTTTCAGCAAGCTTGGTCTTGTCTTTTTGAGCTGCCCTTAATTTCGAAGTATCCTGTGCACTGGTTGCATTGGTTTTTGTTGTTTTCTTCTTTGCATTATATACTTCTATTAATCTTTTTGGTTTTACCCCCCCTTCCTATCAAAATCTTTCAGAAAACCCTTTCTCAATCCATTCCATCCTTCAGGCGAGCTGTGCTCTCTGAAGTCCCCTTTCCCCATACTTGTTGCCAGGATACTTCTTAATTGTCCAATTCTAACGGTTTCGTCTCTTGTCGCCGGTCGACTTGTGCTTCCGTTTTCAGCTCAGACACTATCTTGCTCATTTACCTTTAATCGCCAAGGCGCTTTTTACTATCTTTCTAATTTGCATTCGGTGTCGTGGACTGGATCCCGCTACCGCAGAGCCTCGTTGTCATTGCTATTGTTGGAGCCATCAGCCACCCAACAACCAACAACCCGGACTTGATTGATCAAAGACTCTGGTAGTCTTGCTCTCTCCAAGTTCATCAACGACCTTAAGATCTTCCTTGCTTCCCGGAAGGTCGTGCTCTTCATCCTCTATCGACGCCATCTTATCTTCATTCACTTCCATATAATCTAATTTCTAGTATAACCTGGTCAATCTCTACAACCATGT
The DNA here is from genome assembly GCF_023601865.1 of Aspergillus affinis. Taxonomy (NCBI): domain Eukaryota; kingdom Fungi; phylum Ascomycota; class Eurotiomycetes; order Eurotiales; family Aspergillaceae; genus Aspergillus; species Aspergillus affinis. The sequence goes on along the minus strand of NW_026515798.1, from coordinate 107,006 downwards.
CTGCCGTTCAACTCAAGTTCTCTCTTCGGACCTCCTCCAACTGCAAGACCGTCCATCTGCTTGGCTCCTGGGACAACTACTCCCGCCAGATTCCCCTCTCCCGGGATGACTCCAAGCCAGGTGCATGGATCGGCAAGTTCCGCTTCCAGACCTCGATGCTCAAGCTGGGCGGCCGCTACTGGTACTACGTGAGTTTCTGTACCTTACCTATCTATATCAAACACTAATAACTGAATAGTACATCATGGATGGGTACCACGTCTCCCATGACCCCGCTGTCGACTACACCGTCGAGCCCACCACCGGCCGTAAACTCAACATCCTCGACGTCCCCGGCGGTGGCAGCAGCAGCAGCAAGAAGTCCTCTGTCCCGGCACCCACCAAGACCCGACGCACGTCCGGCGACGTTCCCACCGGCCGGGCGCTGTCTCCCTCCAAGATCCAGCACCCCAAGCCGTCCAAGCCGTACGCGTCGCGCCAGATCCGCGAGTCAGACTTCGCTCCCACCATGCAAGACCTCACCGAGCGGTTCGCCGACTCCCGTCTCTCCGACGAGTACTCGTACTCCAACAGCCCGCCCAGCTCTGCCGGCTCGTCCCTGTCGTCCCGCTCCTCGCGGTCGTCCGGCAGCACCTCGCCCTCGTCGCTCTCGTCCATGAGCGACCCGCCCACGCCCATCTGCCGCTGCGAACGCTACGGCATCACCCGCAAGGGCGACCGCGTCAAGCTCGACTGCGGCGGTAGTCGATGCGGCTACGTCACCGAGTCGTCCGAGGCCAGCTGCTCCGAGTCCGACAGCGACGAGGAGTACCGTCGGGCTCGCAGCGGTGTCTGTCGTCAGGGCATCGTTGTTCGTCGGTAGATGTCCACGTCGTGGACGGCGGAGTTGAGCCTCGTCGTCATCTTCCTTCTTGCCTTACTTGCATTTGCATTATAATCTCGGAGATTAGGGTCACACTTTGTTGTCACCGTCCGAACCCTCCGTACCCCTGCCTACTGGCACTGGCAGCAGTTGCGCCGATAGCACTCACGCTATAGTCACTCATTTCGGGGTACATCCCTGTCTGCATTGAACTTGATTCAAGCACATACCACAGAAGACAAAAGCAAAATAAAAAAAAAAAAAAGGAACACAAACCGGATCGTGTAGCCCTGAGCTACGAAGAGGGCCGGACTCGCTTCGTAGGGCCACGCCGTGGTAAGAGGAGGACAGAGTTATCTGGGAACTGGAAAAAGACAACGACCACATTGTATTCCCTGCCTGCTAGAAACCGATGGGAATGTAGCCAGGTGGAATGAAGTGATGATGATGATGATGATGATGATGATGACGGATTGGTGGATATGGATATGGAATGATGTGGAAATCTGGAACAGCTGTCTGGTCTGTTTTCCTAGCAGTGTACCGAGCTACGATGGAGATGGGTCAGTAAATACGCTAGTTCTAGAGATGAATGGATGATCTACTGTATCGAGTTTCATAGTAATAACTTCGTAGTCTGTGGTTTGATCTTGGTGATAATACATACTCGGCATCTCCAGGTATTGCAACCAGATCGATCTCGGATATCCCGAAGCGGACTCCCGAGCCGAACATATATATACATCGTAACCTCCTCGACGTCACTCCACTTTACCTCACCAGTCACCACCAACTATCTTCATCCATCTAGATCAATTGAATCAAACCAACTTTTCAAAATCAAGAAGAACAAGAAAGAAAATGCCCCCAAAACCACTAACGACCATCTACAAAGAAATCAACGGCACAAAAATCACTACAGATATCTACCTGCCTGAAAATGCCCCTCATCACGAGAAATATCCTGTCTGTACGTATCCGGCTCTATTACTTACCCTAAACCAAAAAACTAACAAAAGAAATAGTAATAACAATCCACGGCGGCGCCTTCATGCTCGGCCACTCCAGCCTAATCTCCCTCCCGCAAGTAGACGACTGCCTCGCGCGCGGCTGGATCGTGGTCGCCCCGAACCATCGGCTCTGTCCACAGGTGAACATCGCCGAAGGACCGGTGCGCGATTGCCGCGATTTCCTGGAATGGGTATATGCGGATGAGGGGCTGGATGGTTTTCTTTCTGAGGTGTCATCATCATCGACTGGTTCTGGGGTTGAGTCTGGGTCTGGACCAGAGGAAGGCAATGGTAAGAGTAAGAGGGTCTGGCAGGTCGACAAGGAAAAAGTCATGGCGATGGGGACGTCAAGTGGTGGGTTTTTGGCATTGGCGTTGGTATGTATACTCTCATCCCATATCCATTCTATACCCATTCTACATATGAGCGACTGACCAACGGAAAAACAGGGCTACGACACTCCCCGTCCCCCCCGCGCCATCCTGAACTTCTACGGCGCCGTCCACTTCACCCATACCTTCTGGACGCAGCCACTTCCTCACGTTCAAAAGACTCTTCCACCGCTAGACCCGGAATTTATTCGCCAAGTGTACTCCGAAGTACCGGTTCCCATTCAGAGTGGGATTTCATTAGAAGGACAGACTCAGTCCCAGTCCCAGGGACAGACCCAGACTCCTCCATCTCCAGGCCCCAACCCAAAATCTCCTCGAGATCTATTCGCGTTGACGCAAATTGCCAATGGGACTGTTCTTTCGACATGTTTGTCTTCCTCCTCTTCCTCTTCCACCCCCTCCCCTCTCTCAGAGGAAGAAATCCGCACAATCGACCCCGTCTATCGCATCCACCCCACCTTCCCACCAACCTGTATCATCCACGGCACAGCAGACCGCATGGTCCCTGCATTCCTGAGTAAGGAGTTACTATCCCGGTTACAGGAGGAGGAAGTCAGATGCGAGATGGTGGATGTGGAGGGGGAGGACCATACGTTTGCGATGGGGATGAAAGTTGGATCGAGGACGTGGGAGGTGCAGAGACGGGGGTTTGAGTTTTTGGAGGAGGTTATTCGGGGAGTATAATTAAGCTTCGGGTTATTGGTGTTGGTTCCGGGGTTGGGTTTGCGGGGGTCAGAGGGTTTTTATTGGGGGCGAGATTTGGTTGAGATGTATGTATCTGGGTTGGCTTGATTATGTTAGGAGATTTATGGGGTTGTATTTGCAGGACTGGTGTTAAGCGTGTGATATCATAATATCATCTATTGGGTGGTGTGTACAGACATACATGAAGGACATGTTATGTGTCTAGTACATACATGTGCAAGCAAGATATACCTTAGTACACCTTCCAGTAAAGATTGACCCCATGCACGCAGACCGATCTAGCAGTCATGCATGCATGGAATAAAAGAATCATGCAAAAGAAGTAGCCAGCCTTCGGACACAAACTCCGTTCCATGCAAGTCGGATGATTAACCACATCCATCACTCCATCACTTCTGCTCTTTCTCGGCCACCACACAACTCCTCCACATTAGCTGTAACTAAGTTGTATATCGCAGCGCAGGTGTTGCTGCCACGTAGTTGGTCGCATGCGTTGCTCGTGTCTCGTGAACTGGCGTACAATCCCGAATCCTGCTTGGCTAGCCAGGCATGTAGATCCGGGCATGAATATATAGGCGAAAGAGAGATGATTGTAAAAAGTAGAAAATGAGCTCTCCTGTAGCTGACGAAGATATCGTGTCGACACGAAAACTTGGGTGTTGGAACCGGCCAAACGCTTCCAGATGATGGATGAAAAGACCATTGAAAGACTGGGGATCGATCGATAAATGTCCGAATGCCGAGTTTCCCTCGACTATGGTCGAAGACAAATTGACGATGGATTGAAGACGATTTGGAGTGTAATGTTCAGCGCATCATCAACGAGTCAATATCCCTTAGCGCTGGAATAGCCCGAATCCGGCCAGGTCTTCCCCTTAGGCGTAGACTCGCCCCGTCTCACAGTATGCTTGTCGCAGGTATATCCCACGAGAACCGTTTTGTCCTGCACCACATGGCCTCGTTGACCATATGCCTCACACGGATCAACCGCATGTTGAAAGTAAAGACAGCCGCAGACTGAAAATCGTTCCACCAATTTATAGCACATGGTGAAGGATGTCGAAAATGATGGTATTATTATATGGCGGGGTAACGTAACTGCGACAAGGACAATCGACGTCCAGCGGAGAGAAATAGAAAAAGAAAATTAAAGAAAGGAAACACAGTCTAACGAACGCAGAAGAGAAAGTGGGGAGAAGGATGCTAAGCACATATGAAAGATTGATCGGAGTGGAATCATTTATAAAGATCGATTATCAGGCGACCAGACCATGCTGGAACTCACACACAGACAATGATAATTGATAAAGAACAATAGTCAAGATGTGTGGTAGGCGTCAAGTTACATGTCTCTTGGATGAATCGGCCTGAAAATAGTGTGACTCTGCAAAAACAAGGCATCCATCGAAATTAACGAGTGGTGTCGTGCCTTTTTGCCCGGGGAAAGAGAACGGTGTATCAACGGGATAGGGCCAGGGCCAGGGAAAAAAGACATGCTAAGAAAAAAGCAGAAAGAAAAAAGAAAATTTAGAATTAAAATTAAAGAAAAGAAAAGAAAAATGCCCAGTCTGTCGGGCAAGATTAGCACCATACCATATTGGTTTTCTTCCAATCCCGTAGGGCGAACAGCGGCCAACACCAAGAGCCTTAGTCGATCAGTGGGGTTTAGTCGGGCTGAAGGAGTCAACTACGATTGAGTAGTGCAGAACTAGGGGAGTCCAGGGAGGAGGGTGATCGATTTCTCGACACCGACCTGACCTGCTCTCCCATCTCCAATGCACCAATGCAGCAGGTCTCACAGCTGGGTTGAACTTCAGCGATGACTGACAGTGACACACGGGAGTCCGTACGAGACGACTCTAAGAATATCTCATAGACTCATTCTCTTGTCATTAATCATTGACGCCGTTGACCGGTGGCTTGCAGGGGTCGGCAGTTTTCGGCTGGGATGGTCCGGGATACCAGAAAGAGAGACTGGTTTGAGCCATAGGGCCGAGGGCATTGCATGGGACGGTTATGATTCCGAGCGAATCATCAGGATTGCACTGGGCAGCCCAGGTGAACAGTCGACCGAGAAAAGCAACCCTGGGAGAAAGAAAGAGAGAGAGGAAGGAAGACGACAGGGCACAAGGCTGACTCGGTGGAGCATCAGGTGCCCCGCTATCCCAATCAGATCTAGCGCGGTCACTGGATCCCACCTGACTCATCCCATGATGTCATCCAATCACCGCCGTCGCTCCGTCAGGCAACCATTTATCCTTCGCTGCTTCTCCAGTCCCCTCCGTCAGAAACTGCGCGGTCGACGCTGAAGGGCGGTACGAGCCGTTGTTCTGGCTGATCTCGAGCCCTTCTTATTTGCTGACTGCTGCCCACCGCCCACTTTCCAAGGATGGATAGACCGAGCTTTTCTCAAAATAGCACGGCCGACTACGTACCTTACGAGACGAGGGCTACTCCGTAGGTGTACAACGGTACATCCTCATTGCCCGAGACCCACGTGGGAGATGGGACGGGGCCACCGGAAAGTTTGATGGGTGACAATCGAAATGAAATGCGCTTTAGCTCGTTTTCAGTTCCCTGTTTCGCATGCCCTGTGGACTACAGTACACGCGAGGTGCGCATCTGCTCCGACGAATGTTACGAGTACGGGTGTAAGGGATTAGAGCCAGCCTGAAATACGAAATCTTTCTCAGCTCTGTGGATTCGGTTCTGTGGGCCCAATTGTGTGGACTTGTGTATATCTCCCAGACATTTCTAGGATACGATGCAATCGCGCCCTGCACTGTGGATGGCCCGCTGTCCTGTGCCAAGATCTCGATTCAAAGAAACGAAATTCTGGACCGATTCATCCGACAAGAGGGGTCTGCGTCTACACTTCGCTTGCGATAGGCAGCGCTCTAATGCTCGAGAACCGAAATGGCGGCTGCTTTTGACGCCCAAAATCCTTCGATAACTACACCGTACACCATCCTGCTCTGCTTACGAGCTGAAAGCCTGACCGCCGCTACAGAAATCCCTTGCATGCGAATTAGGTTTATGCACTCCTATCTCGAGAAACGTTTAACGACAGATGAAAACAGAATTTCCGGTCATACAGAAAATATAATGCTAATGCGTGGACTTTTTGCGCCTTCCTATCAAACCGACCCAAGAGCTCCCGCACTCAATCCCCGGGCTAATCCTAGTCGCAGCATAAGAAGTACATCCTCCCCTTTCACGTCCTCGGGTAAGGAGGCACGCCAGTCCCAGCCTCGCTCAGGGGAACCGGCTCCGTCTCCAGGGCGAGCGATCAACACGCCGGAGCTGGCGCCGGAGCCGGACATCGACCGATTCCGAGCAGATCCAACCATGTCGTTTCCAATGAACGAGAAGGTGCTTGGGGGTGCGAGCGAAGTCACGGACTTTTTCAGAAGTTCGCGCGAAGGCGGCAGAATGAAGGCCTCCTCCTGTGACTGGTCGCCAGAGTTCAGCGACTGGTACTGCAGCAGCGTGGCGCGGAAGCATTCTGCGCACTGCCGATAGACACGCGGTGTGACGGTTTCAAGATCCTCGATTGCAGACAGAATGGCGAATTGCTGGTCTACGGTAAACATGGGGGTGGGCTCTGCTGCTGGTTAAACCGGGTCATATTTTGGCAGGGGGACAATCATAACTTACGATCGATAAAGGCAAGGGCCTCGCCCATAAGCACCAACAGCCCATCCACCTGAATCGCGGAGTCACATTCTGGGTCGAAAAGCCCGCCGTAGATACTGTCCGCAGCGCTGCTGATGACCGCAACCAACGCCTTCGCCGCGGCTCGCCGTCTCGCAAGAGGCTTGAATCGAGGAGGTTGTCCCTCGTTGAGACCTTCGTCTCGAGTTTCGTAGAATCGTCGGAGAGTCGCGTACCCACTGAAATAGAATTGGATAATATTGGCAGCCTCTTCGTCGATGGATGCAATTGAAGCAAGGCAGGTCTTAGGCTCCTTCACCAGGGTAGAAAGTTGCGTGTCGAGATCGGCCGTCGCGGGATATGCGCGCGATTGCACCAGACTGTATGAAATGAGAAGATCCACAACAGACTTGACCTTGTGTCGGTTATGAGCACGAGCGTAGCACATCAAGGCAAGACCGTATTCCTCGCCCTCGTCGACCGTCATGTCTCCGTAACGCTGCATGAGTGATTAGCATCCTACCTCAAGAGGGCTGGACGTCGACATACCTCGGAAACCCTGCGTCCCTCCTGGTGCAAGCCCAACTCGGAGCACAGCAACACCACTCGGTCCATTTCAACCGCGTCGTTAAGAGGAAGCGTGTCGACCATTTCTGACACCTTCTTTTGCATCTTGTCCTTGTCATCCAGGCGGCTCATGACCTCCAGCGCAAGTTCCCAGCCGATGCGAGAACCGGATTCGTTCTCAATACGAGGCCGCTCAAATAGACCCGACGCATAATCACTCAGCAAGTCGTCCTTATTCACCTTGCGCGAGGATGCGCCGTCGTCTTGGCCATATGAAAGGACCATCAAGTCGTTCTCGCTGAGACCCGATAGCGGCTTCTTGCCCGTTGCCGAGTCCAACCAGCCGCCGGCGGCCGCGACCTCGCCCACAGCAGACGCGATGCAGAGTGACCAGGTCTGGAGCAGTTCGATCACACCGCCGACGTCTCCTTCGAAGACAGAAGCCAGGCCCACCTCGAGGCTGCTCAGAGAGTTGATGCGGAAGCCGGCATTGTCCTGTTCTTGGTTGGTTGCGCTACTTAAAGCCAGTTCCAGGCGACGAAGGTAGGTGCCCGGGGGATTGTTGCCCACTGCAGGAGTCTGGGTCTTCGCTAGTTGAGGACGCAAGAACTGGTTCGAGATGATCCCAGTCTGTTGCACAGGAGCGTCATCGTCAATTTCGCCATCCCACCACACCGTTAAAGCGACGGTGGCTTCGATCCAATCCTGCGAGTGACGCATGATAGCCCCGGTGTCGCCAAGCAGAATGCGGTATAGCGATCTGAGGTTCTGGTAGATAGCCCAGGGAACTCGGCTTTCGGCCATCCGCGAGGACTGGGTGAACGAGAAGTTCTGCGTGTTAGGGCTCGGCTTCAGCCCGAAATTGGCCGCCTGGAACCGATTGCCCAGCACCGGAGGCTCGGGTTCCGGCTGTTCATTTCCTTCAGCGAATTCCTCCAGATCAGCAACCGCCGCGACCACGCGCTTCCTATACAGGCCCCACTCCGCGCCGCGGACATCCCAGTCATCGCGAATACTCGGGCATGAGGTCAGAACCTGAAGAGCCCGGTTGATGCACTTCTGGATGTTCTGCAGTTGGGCGCCCTTGTAGCCGGGCTGCGGCAGGCCATCCTCCAACGCAGACCTAGCGTAGTTGAAATCCGCGGATCGCAGGACCTCGGCCGCCTGTGAGAGATGTCCACGTAGAACGGCGGTGTTGATGGCCTCCCAGAAAGTTGACGACGATGTAGGGTTGGGCTCAATTTCCTTCAGCGTGCGCAGATCGGCTGTTTGCTGAGCGTGGTTGAGATTGAGCCAGTCTAGAAGGACCTTGGGCATGGGTGTGAGAAAGTCTGACCGGAAGCCAGCGGGCACAGGGGCGCGCGGAGCCGGGAAGCCCATAGGACCGGCAAATCCCCCAGTCCTCGTGTGGACCAAAGGACGGTGGTGCATCCGAATCAATAGCGATCCCAGGAAGCCTGCCTTAGCGACGTTGGAGGCACGGTCACCCGGACCAATGCCCAATCCTTGTGGGTTATTCCATCCTGCGTGCGTCTTCCATATATCGACAAGCCGAGTGCACGTATCCGAAAAGGTAGCGTTGACTTCTGACTCCCGGAATCCAGCCTGTTTCGCGGCGTCATACATGTTGCAGATCTCGTCTTCCGTTTCGATGATGAGACTGCTGGACTCCTCGACCGACGTGACGCGTGAGCGCGAAGCGAAATTGCGCACAATCGACGGCATCGCGGAGTCCTTCTTAGGCGACAGCTTCGTTTTGCGCAGCGGAGACTGTGTCATCCATTTGTCGTCAAGCTTCGGGCGCTTGGCGTTGTCTGGATTGGAGTATAGTGGCTTTCGTTGCTCAACTGGTTTCGTCGGCGGCGGAAACATGGGCTTGTCAAACTGGGAGTCCAAGAAGCTGAAGGGGTTGTTTGCTTTTGGTGCTTGTCCTATTCCCTTGTTCGTGTCGACTCTCTCTTCTTCGCTTTCATCCTCCGGAAGCATATCCTCGGCATCGGAGCCTGGGCCTTGGTCCATTTGCGACGAACCAAACTCATTGGACGCCCTCGAGTTGAAGGATTCGCCGAAGCGACTGCTCCCCACGCTGAAGACCGAGGATGCGGCGAAAGATCTGTTAGCCGGCGCTTCTTTTCTCCCCCGCGACACCGGATAATCGTTGGAGGTAATCGAGGATCCGAAGATGCTATCGTTAGGATTGATGTTGCCCGATTTCGTGAACAGGGCCTGAGGCGAGTCGAACTGCGATCGAGAGCTCATCTGGGAACTTCCGTAAATGGTGGAGGGCGGCGGGCCTTGAGGAGTGAAGGAGTTGGCTTCGGACGGCGGAGCACCCCCGGGAGTCATGGAGACATTGCCGAACAAGCTGCGGCCTTTCCCGGGGGTCGACGGGGGGCTTGAATCGTAGGGGACCTTGAAGGACATACTGTGTGTTGAGAAACCAACGAGGTATCGGTGCAGGGAGGCGGAGGAATAAACAAAATAAATCTAGAACGGCAGTGAGAATAGCGGAATCTTCAGGATAAGCAGTGCCACCTCAAGCTCGTGCTGGAGGGAATTCGGGGAAGACAGGCGCAAAAATCTCAGGAATTTAATGAAGAGTTAGAGTAAATGCACGGCAGACCAGGGAGTGAATGGCGGTCTTCAATGGCCAGCAGCCGTCACCATCAACGGTCAAAACTCGCCGACTTCTTCGTTCGTCGCCGATCAACGCGCGCCGGCCTTGACTCTTGGCACAGGGTGCGCCGTCAGGTGATATCATGTGATATATACCACGTGATAAGATAGCTCACCAGTCACGTGTTTCTTTGGCCCCTTTAGGCAAATCGTACTCGGCAGCCAAGCCACCCCGTGGTCGGCCCGTGACTGGCCCAAGGCTGACTCAATGATGCCACCATGACGGGTCGGGCAAAACCAGCCCAAGCACACCGCCGCGCCCGAGATGTCCTCGTATATTCTGCATTTGGGTCCATGGTGCGATCGACACTAAGCCTTGTGATTATCTCGTATTAACTTTCAGGGTTTGATCTATCTTTGGACCTTGTTTCATGGAAGATATAAGATGACTGGATCCCCTCATGTAGCTTACTGCACTATTAGATCGTCACTACGCTCTATTACTACTATCACACTCATGTTGACACAATGAATTCGTACAAAGAATCGTCCATCGCAGAGGGCGCGCGTGGTGTTCCTGTACATCCCTCCAGCCCCCCTGCCCCATCTTTTGATGCAATACCTCCACCGGACCCTGAGTCCCGCATATACAACATCTACCATACTGTCCTACATCACCACTACGACGTCACCCTAGCCGACAAAACGCCGCTATACCACGTGGAGAACTCGCTGATCCGACCTAAAAAACCCGATCTCACGGTCCACGCCGGCACGAACGAGAGCGGCCCCGTGGTAGCCGTGTGCAAGTTTCTGCACTTCTCCCGACATCTGAAAGTCGGACTGGGCGATCCCCAGAATTTCAGCGACGTGCAGTGGGAGGATCTCGTGTGCCAGAACTACCAGCTCACCAAGTACCGCTGGCAAATGACGACGAGAACCCCCTATAGAGAAACGGTCAAGCGGTCGTTTGTCTGGAAGCGCACCCATAATGTCGGGGTTGAGGATAGTAAGCCCTCAGTACTGAGTTCGCGCAATTTCAAGCTAGTGAACGAGCAGACGGGGCGCATTGTCGCTGTGTTTACCAGCAATAGCCTCAAGAGCTTTACCAAATGTGGAAAACTTCAGATCGCGGCGGATTATGGCCCTGAATTCGAGTTGATGGTCATTCTCACCGTGCTTGCTCTGTATGAGAAACAAAGGCGTCGCAACAATAGCAGCAGTGGAGGGAGTGGTGGTGGTGGAGGTGGCGGTGGTTGAAGGCGAAAAGCAACCTTGATGACGATTTTACTTTCTGATGATTTTGGTGTTTGCAATGTTGAGATACCATTTTGCTTTTTACTAGGTTGTACAATATCATTAATGAACATTATCTACTTGCTCTTCTAACCGACCCCTCCGCGCTAACGTTTCGGGGTCGCCGTTGGCGGCGACCCTGCCAGCTCAACGGCCAGGTCGGCTCAATGACCAAAAAATTTCATGATACTATTCAAAAATTCATTAAAAATCGAAACATCGACATATCGCTAAAATTCCTATACAATTAGAATGCTGGAGGTTTCCTCTTCATTCCTGCTTTTTCGCCGGCGCTTTATGATGATCCCATAGTTTACAGCATAATCAACAAGTTCAACTATGACCCGCTTCCATTTAGCACGTAGACGAGTTCGTTCTTTTAAAGTATCATATTCCACCTCTTTCCGCTCCATATGAGCGAGATTAGTGCTAGAGACGACTCCTTCAACCTGTACGCGGCGTCTAAATGTTAGCGCGGAGGGGTCGGTTATATAAATTAAGCGGACGGATAACTAACTATAAGTAACTGTTAACTAACTAGTTAACTAAGTTAAAGTGGATGACATAATCGACCGTAACTATGTCGCTGCCTAAGGCTATTCAGAGACATCCCCATCGTCATTTGTCTACCTCGTGCATGATGCGAAGCCCGGCACTTCATTACTGATGGCGCTCCGAAGACCCCATCGCAAGTCTCGACACGGCTGCTTAGAATGCAAGCGACGGCGTGTTAAGGTACTCGAGGCTCTTTTTTTTTTCTCGCTCCCCCCGAACTAACTCGCGCAGTGTGATGAAACCCGGCCAGTCTGCACCAACTGCACCAAGCGACTCACTGAATGTGAATATGACTCTACAAGCTCCTTTCTATGGGCAAACCAGGGCTCAAAATCCCGCCCCGGGTCAAATCTATCTCCATCCGAAGGATCACAACCCCCAGAATCGACCCTGATCACGGCGAATTCATTCGGTGTCCTGGGGAGACTCGGTGGCGGAGGCAGAAGAAGCCCTCAGAGCACCACCGATCTCAATCTCAGCGATCTCGAATTGATGATGCAGTGGTGCAATTCAACCTGTCTGAGTTTGACCCGCAACGGCCAAACCGACCATATCTGGCGGTGCTGCGTCCCGGAAGAAGCGCTCTCGCACCCGTTTCTCATGCATGGCATCCTCGCTCTCTCCGCGCTGCATCTGGCCCGCACAAAAGATGACCATCGCAGTCCCGCCTATGTCGATACCGCTGTTTCGCATCAGAATCGCGCGCTGGCGTTCTTCCGGGAGTCGTTAAGCGACATCACCGAGTCTAATGCAAAGGCGATGTTTGGGTTTGCTAGCGTCGTCGTCTTGTACGCGCTTGCGTTTCCCCATCCGCTCGAGACGAACGACCCGTGGACCTGCGTCGAGGACTTAACGCAAGTATTCGTCCTGGCCCGCGGCGTGCAGCAGGTCCTGAGGCAAGCCACCCCGTCGATCGTCGCCAGTGACTGGGCGTCCGTGCTTGTGCTGGGTAACTACGACCAGACCCCGCCGGAGGATGCCCGAGTTGTCCTGGAGCGGTTGCATGAGGCGAATAATCAGTACGGCGAGCAGGATCCGACACATGACACGGAAGTCCATCGCCACACGATTGAGAACCTGGCCGATATGATCGCCGCTATCTCCAGCGGCCTAATCACCGTCACCATTGCGTGCCGGTGGGCGATCAAGCTGAAGCCCGAGTACGTGGATCTGATCCGCAATCATAGCCCTTTGGCCCTGGTCATTTTGGCGCACTATTGCGCCGTCCTGCACACCATGCGGGGGGTTTGGTATGTGGGCGAATGGAGTGTTAGGGTGCCCAAGGCGATATGGCGGGTTCTGGATGATCGCTGGAAACCGTTGGCTCGTTGGCCGATGGAGATGGTCTACGGGGAGAGTTTTTCTGTCGATCAAACAGGCTGAATAAATTCTCTCATTTGGTTCGTGGAGTTATGGAAATATGAGTTCACAAAGATCTACCGTTACATTACTTGCAAAGTCTATGTCATTGGGGCGCATGTCTGGCATATTTTAAGACTAGACTGGAAGCCAGGGAGGAAACCGACACCAAAATCGTTACTCACTCACAAGACATTAAACGGGCATGTTTTTCGCGTTAACTCCTAACCCACCCCTCACGGTCATATACGTCCCCTTGCCCAAGAGGCAATTCACCTCGCTCGGGTGAACGACCACGAAGATGAGCATAACGAGGAACATGAGGAGTCCATCGAAGATATAGATGAAGGCCTCACTCGACATCAGAACCCCGTCTGTGTCCCCAGCATACTCGGCCACACGGAAGATGGACCGAATCAGAATCAGCACGCTGGACGCGTGCAGCGCGAACAGATGCTTCCGCCAGGGGATATACACGTCGACCGACTGCGGCGTGGGCCGGCTGCCAATCCGCCTCTGGAAGAAAATGGCGCTGATCAAAAAGAAGCCGAAGAAGATGATCTGCACGAAGAGGCCACCGAGGATGACACCTTTGCCGGTGCCCTCGGATCCTTTCACCATAATTCCCGCTCCTAGTCCTGGTGTCAGTTTCCGTTCTGGTGATCGCGTACAACTCTTAGGCGAAAGACCTACCTGAAGCCTGCATCAGGAAACTCAACACATCCCCCGCCACGAAAATCTTGGTCATCCAGTTCACGCGGATGATGGACAGCGCCTGTCCTTTGACAAGGTATATAATCCGACCCAGTTCCATATAGATGCTCGCGGCGAAGAGGGCGGGTGCGATGAGCAGTAGGGTGCTCTGCATAACGTACGGGCCGAGCGTCCAGTCCGGCGATTGCTTCGCGGACATGGCGCGTCCTATATAACCGAGGAATTCGACTGTTCATGTCAGATAAAAGTTTGTCAAGCATGGAAGCCCACAGCGACTGGCTGAGCGAGAACTTACACCAACCGCCTAGCACGAGCGGAATGAAGAACCACGTCCGGGTCCGGATCAGGTGGTATGTATGCAGGAGATTGACGACGATGAAGAGAAGGAGGAAGATGACGGCCGCAGCCATCGAAGGGTAGTATTCATAGGCTTTCCAGCCTCCATGGCTGGTGTCGGCATCTGTGTCTGCCATGTCCAAGGTGTATGAAGAGTACTTGTTAGAAAGATAAAAAGATTTGAGAAACTTAGCAAAATAACCAAGAGAAACCGTCTTTCTAATTGAATTCTTCGCCTCCCTCTTTCTACCTCAAACCTTTCCACATCAGGCACCATGATTTGGTGGATCGTCCATGCAGCAACAGCAGACCTCTTCGTATATCTCGTACCCATTGCCTGCTCGGGTCAAGACTAAGCTTTTTCGATGCTAAGAGGAGAGCAGAGTGGAGATGTTGAGATTTAATCCTTCGTTTTATTCGTATTTAGCCCCATTAAGGGTTTAGTGTTCTGCTTCTGTATCCTTGGGATGCTGATCATTCCAATTATATTATACTTGAACCTGGGCCGAGTCTTGGTTGCCAAGTCAAACCACCTCCGTTGAAAACATACTCCGTACAACACTAACCCCGTTATATGCGCATATTTACAATCCTATTCCTCTACCCACAATCACAGCTTCGCCTGTGCCTCCCCATTCTCCAACACATACCGATACCTCGCCTTCCCATTATGCATATCCCCCAACGCCTCATTCACCTCCCTCATCGCCCGTTTCTGAATCCACGGCACCACGCGCTTCTCCGCCGCCAGCCTCAACATCAACCTGATATCCTCCGGCGACCCAAAACTCGACCCAGTGACCTTCACACTCTTCTGGATCAGCGACCACGCCGTCAACGCCGGCAACGGCTGCTCCGGCGCCCCAACCTGCACAAACGTGCCATCCAGCTTCAGTAACCGCAAATACCCACCCAGAGGCATATCCGCCGCATCCACGGTGCAGATAATCAAATCGAGCGTCCGGCTGTGCTTCCGCGCCCAGTTCTTCTCCTCGCTCGTTGCGATGAACCCGGTCGCCCCAAGACCCGTCACCGCATCTGCCTGCTTGCTACTCGTCCGTGAAATTCCCACCACGGTATCGCAACCCATCGCTTTCGCGAATAAAATCCCCATGTGTCCGAGTCCGCCGATGCCTACGATCCCAACCGACTTGCCCGGCCCGGCGCCGTGTTTCCGGAGCGGCGCGAACATCGTCACCCCGCCGCATAGGAGCGGCGCGGCCTCCGCGGAGGGTAATGTGGAGGGGATCTTGAATGCGAAGTGCGCGGGTCCGCGCCATCGGGTCGCGTAGCCGCCGTGGGCTTTGGATTTGGCGCCGTCGCGGTATCGGGAGTTATATGTGCCTGTGATGCGCGTGCAGTAGTTCTCCTGGCCGTCGGCGCAGGCGTCGCAGTCTGCGCGAAGGCAGGAGGCGCTTTGGGCGCCGACGCCGACGCGGTCGCCCAGTTGGATTGTTTCGTCCTGGGACTGCGAGGTTGAGGAAGAGACGGCCGACCCCAGGCGACGTACGGTCCCGATGATCTCGTGTCCGAGCACGCAGGGATAGTCGGCTGGGGCCCAGCCGGATCGGAGGGTGTGGAGATCGGTGCCGCAGATGCCGCAGTGCGTGATGTCGATTTCGATGTCGGTTGGTTCGAAGGGTTTGGCCGTGAAGGTGGTGAAGGTTAGTGGGCTGGTGGCATCGTGGGCGACCCAGCCTTGGAAGGTATCTGAGGACATTTTCTGGAGGATATGATGTAGGTGTCAAGGGGGTCTGTAGTTGTAGCTTGTAGATGACGGTAGGTGTGTAGGTGTCGTGGTCTGGATTTGCGCTCAATTCAAGAGAGCAAACGCAATTTTGCAATCAATTGAGCAAGTTTGTAACTGGGGAGGTGTTTAAATGTCCACAGTAAAAGTAGGTGAAGCAAGTTGCGGAGAGCCAGACTACAAATTGCCGAGGTCCAACTAAACGCGCAATGCCGAATAGCAACGAAGATCAATCCCAAGCCCATTCATTTATCCTTAATGAGCGACAATTAATATTAATCATACATGCGTTCATCCTAAAATTAACGAGGCAAAACAAATTATTCACAAGCGCCAGGTCATGATAGCTCGTCGTCGAATATGCAAGCAACAGGAAGTTCGATATATACACATGGACGGATTCAAGGAGGGGGTATCAAGCAAAGTCATATCCTGAACACAATGGGGGTTATTACACGAAAAAGATGAAAGAGAGGTTACTTCGAGGGCATCCCCATCAGCTCCCCGAGTTCGTCGTGGGTCAAAGTGCTGCGTCGGCGATCGCTCGTCGCCTTTGACGCTTTCTTGCCGCCTCGAGTTCGTTTGCGGCTTTCGCTCTCCTTACGCGCTTGCTCGGCAGCTCGCGCTTCACTCTCAACGGCGGCGAGCTTTTGCTGCACGCTGAGTCGGGTCGAGTAATCAGATGCATGCTGCTCCTTGCTGGTCGGAGTGGGATCTTCTTGCTTCGGCGCTCTGCTCGGGTGGTTGGCCTGACGGGTTGTCGTTTGGGATTCTGGCCTCCGCTTGGAGGCCCTACGCGTCACGGCCTCTGATCGGTGGGCTTTGGTTTGGAGGGTTTCATCTTCCTCACGAGGAGGATCGCATGGAGATCCCTGCAGTCCGGGTGTGAAGGAAACCTTCCGCGACAGTCGTGTAGGTCTGATGTTGTCGCTCCGCTCTTTTAGTGCTCGGTTGGAACTCTTCTGCGACTTCTCCTCCCGCACGGGCTGTTTCTCGTTGGCGGAGTCGGAAATGCGGTCGGCCTGTACTGGGACGACTTGGTCGGCGGCCTCTTCCTCTTCCTCGGCCTCTTGGTCTTCGAAGATCGGCGACTGCATGTTCGTATCGCGCTCGCCATCGGCCGCTCGGCCTCGCGAGGAATCCACGCTCAGATCGAGTGTCATTCCCAGTCGTAGCTCCTCTGCTTGGACCGAGCCGCCGCCGTCGGCAATTCGCGTATGCCAGCCATCCATCATAGTGACGGCCTGTCTCCACCGGGCTTCCATCTTCTCCCAGCCTTCTCGTAGCCTCACAATCTCCTCGTCTCGCACTTCGACTTCTTCCAAGGGGACGAAAGACGGGTTCGTAAGCAACGTTCTCAGGTGCTCCAAGACCCCATCCATCTGCTCGGACAGGTCCTCGCATGATGAAGGCAGAGTAGTGACAGGACCTTGTGAAGATTTGTGAGTTCCGACGCTGGCAGACCCGATCGCGCCCTCGTCTTCTTCGACATGCGGCAGGCCCTGAAGATCCTTCAAGGTTTGAACAGTGTTCCGCGCCAGCATAATCAAAGCGTCGTTCTCGTCGCTCAGGTTCTGCAGTAGCTCTGTGAGGAAATCGTTCGTCTCTTGTTTCAAGCTGTATCCCGGGTCGTTGATACCCTCACCCCCCTTGGAGAGTTTCATTCTGGATGAGCGTTCGACTGCGGGATTGATGTTGATGGTCGTGACCCCGAGGCCCTCCCTTTTTCCTCTCTGCCGCTCGGCCAGGTGGGATTTCAACTTCTGCATCTCCAGGTCTCTTTTGCGGATGTCGTTGGCACACTGCGCGCGCACTTGCTGGATGGTGGTCTTCATACGCTGCACTTGCTCCTTCAGTCCCCTGATCGTAGAGTCCGTGCCGGCCATGTTGGACTTTAAGGAGCGTTCTTGGGCCTCTGCCAGAGCCAGCGATCGAGTCAAGTCGGAGGTCTTCGTCTGGAGTTTTTCCTGCATCGCAAACTCTTAGTATTTTCCTTTTTTAACCCAATCCTCTGCCACGATGATCACCTACAATATCGAGCGTCTTCTGCGCGTCTTCCGCCCGCAGCGTTCGAATGGTGTTGGCCAGATTCTCTCGATGCTCTGCTTCGCGCTGCGTAACTCTGTTAGATGCATGGTTCCGTCAATAATCATGAGTTCTCCGATCACATACATCTCGTCTGAGAACCAGATCATTCACCAGGTTGATGATCTTCCCCATCGTCGTGGCCACTCCGCCCTCGTCATTGTCGGGCTGAGCAAAGTCGATCGGGCTGCCGCTCTTCAGCAACCCGCGAGCAAGGAGGACATTATTAATGTAGGTCGATGCCGCCTCCAGGTTATGTGGCTCCATGGCTTGCCAGCAAGCTTGCCCTGAGACTCCTGAGTATGGCGAATGAAGGGTCAGAAGCTCTAGAAATGATGGTCAGGGAAGTAAATCAGGGTAAATTTTCCCCAGTGGATCGCAAAAGCCGACCGTTATTTTGCCGCCGACAGGGATTCCCAATCGGGACAAAAGTAAACACCGGGGGCTCTGCGGGTGGTGACAGCGACCACCTGCGCAGCTCCACGGCAAACGCGGCGTTGCCCCGTTGACGTCGACCGTCCGACGCGAGTCACGCGATTCTCGCTCTTCTTCTCTTCTCTTTTCGCGCCTCTCTCGCTCCCGTCTCTTCCGCCTAGCGCGACGAGAATGTAACTTCGGCTCATAGTCTCATACGATCATGGGCTCGTTAGGTACGTTCCCTTGGCCGATGCACTCATTACCCTTGCCATCTTCTGGCAAGTCCTATGCGGTGTTTCAATGGCTAAAGGTTTCGTTCCCCTTGCAGGTTTGGCGCGTGGTGAGGCGGCCGCGTTGCAGCAGCACGGCCAGCGACTCTATCAGCAGGGCAGCTTTGAAGCTGCTATAGAAGCCTTTACTGAGGTACATCTGCCATGTGCATCGAATGGAATCATTTCTCTATCCTCTATTCTAACCAGTTACTGGTTACATTAGGCCTTAAATGTAAAAGATGCCAATCATCTGGATATCCTCGATGTTCGCGCTGCCACTTACACCAAATTGGCACAATACGATCGCGCGCTGCGGGATTCCAGGCTGATGATTAAGAGAGACAAGCAAGATTACCGGGTATGAGCCTGCGAGTGTCGGTCAGATGAACGACGGCTCAATCGCTAATACGGTGTAGGGATATCTTCGCTGCGCGAAGAGTCTGCTCCTGGATAGCAAGCCCGAAAAGGCCTTGGAAGTGTACGCTTATGGACTGAAGGTCCTACCCAGTAGTCATCCGCGTCGCTCGGTCAGTTGATACTTCCTGGCGATCAGTCTTTCAATATTCTCTTTTGGAACCGAGCTGACTAGCGCAGCTCGTCGAACAATTGCACGACAAACTGATCGAGAAGATGACGGCAAAGTGTCAGGATCCTTTCACTCTGTTGCCTTTGGAACTTGCTCGGCTTGTTCTGGACCATTTCAACTTCAAGCAGATCGTGTAGGTTCTGGCTGCCCTCACTTGGCCCTCACATCTAACGTTTCCAAGTGCAATACTGCGCGTGTGCAAAGGATGGAACAAATTTCTCTCCTCAATGCGCGACTTTTGGATGGAACTGGACTTTTCCATCGCTCGCGGCAAGATTTCGGCAACGTCCGTTCTAGCTCACATTCGACGTTCCAAGGCTCTACTAACAAAAGTCACCTTGAAAAATATCTCCACTCCCTCGGCGCAGAAGGTTTTGGAATATGTGAGCAGGTGCCCACGGTTGGAACATCTCGAGTTGCTGGACCCGTACAACAATCAGGCGGTTTACGAGCTCTTCAAGGGCTCCAAGCGTTTGAAAACCCTTATCATATCGGCAAACACGGTTGTCCCTCAGGAATACCTGGCCAAATTTCTCGCAAGCTTACCACTCCTCGAACACATCGAGGTTCACAGGGCCAAGGCCTCGTCCGAAGCAAAGGCGCAGTGGCCGTCGAAACTTCCTCACCTACGGAGTATCACGATAGGCTCTGTTGAACAGTCGAGGCCGACCGGACATGCTCCTGCGCTCTACATTCCCCGCCGAGAAGATGTATTACTCCTTGACCCCTACTGTCGGCCAAATTGACTGACTTGCGCAGGCTATTCCTTACTCAATTGCAAATTTGGAAGAGCTGCGGCTCGATTCAAACCCAGAGTTTTTTGTCCCCTACCCTCCCACCTTCAATCCGCTGGATCTTCAGCGACTAAAGAAACTCGACCTTAGTGGTCTTTACATTGGTGATGAGTTTGCGTTGCCATCTAGCCTTGAATACCTTCGCATCCGTGGAGGTGCTGGAGCGGAAGAGTTCCCGTTTTCGAACGAACCACCCCTTAGTTTCCCAAAACTTCATACCCTTATTCTCAGCGACGTGCCTTGGGTTTCGAATCGCACGTTTCTCTATTTTTTGCTCGAGGCCAAGGCTCCTCTGAAGGTCCTTCACGTAGACAAGTGTGCCCGGCTCCATGGCTTTGGCCTGGCCCAACTCCTTTGTGAACACTCCGAAGGGTTGGAGGAACTCAATGTTTCGCACATCTCCATGATTTATGACAAGGTTGTGGAGATGCTTGCTGCAAAATTGCTCAACTTGAAGGTCCTCAATATGACCTGTACAGAGATAACTGGTGTTTCAATCAAGAGATTGGCGGATGTTCGTTCATCTGAAGCGAACCACTCGCAGCTGGAGCGTGTTTTTGCAAAAGACTGCGAGCAGGTTTCGGCCGATGCCGTTGCTTATGGGCGGGCCAGCGGTCTTGAGGTCTTTAAATAATAAGCCTATCAATGGTTTTGAAAGGACGAACTTGTTTATCTCGAGGTTCGCTCATATGATACGCCTGTCGATATGGGAGCTTGATGCGAGAACCTATCTTCTAGCTTTCTCTATTTAGGGTCTTTTGTTCTCTGTCTGGTTTCAAGGATTTTGGAACAGATTTCAACTTTTTCTTTTATTCTTTGGCGAAATGACATGCTATCGGGCGTTTCGGAAAGGACGGAAATCAGGAATTA
Source organism: Aspergillus affinis (assembly GCF_023601865.1). Taxonomy (NCBI): domain Eukaryota; kingdom Fungi; phylum Ascomycota; class Eurotiomycetes; order Eurotiales; family Aspergillaceae; genus Aspergillus; species Aspergillus affinis. The sequence goes on along the minus strand of NW_026515798.1, from coordinate 86,169 downwards.
TGATGATGATGTGATACCAGCATATATTTGAATTTCGGTCTATCTTTTCTCGGTTAAAGACAGGCATTGATCATTGTCATTGGTCATTAATTAGTTGGCACAGGATCAATCGAATCATTGATCCAATTCAATTCAAACTCCAAATGCAAATTCGAAATTAAACCCCTCTCTCCTTACACCACTTCTCCACCTCCTTCGCTAACTTCTCCCTCTGATCCTTGACCATCTCCATCATCGGCTCGACCTGTTTCTGATACGAGGCATCATACCCGTTCAGTCCGTGAGCCCCGACTTCCCCGTTCTTCTGAGGTGCCAGGTACGTGTCATAAATAGATATCATCATATCCATGACAGCGGAGAGTTGATTCGGAAGCCACTATTGAACCAGAATCAGCAAAACCCCAACCAAGCCAAGTACCCTAAAGAAAGAAAAAAAGGAAGAAGAAATCAAACGTACCGTAACAATCGGACTCCCCCCCGTCGCCGTCGGATGAGGCGTCCTGCGAATAATATACTCCCTGGCAAACAACCAATGGCGCCACCGGAAACTGCGAACATGGTTCAGGGTCTTCAAGAAGAGGATGGTCGTTTCGGTATCGTGTTCTGCGTAATCGCGGACACCTACTTCGGCTGATTTGGCGTTTAGGTAGGCCAGGAAGGTTCGGTGGGGGAGGGGGCGGTAGGCGCGGAATTCGTGGAGGATTTTGGTGAGAGGGGTTGAGGGCATCGGGATTTGGAGGAGGTGGTCGAGGAGGGGGATCTTTTTTTTTCCCCCATTAGTATCATTATTATTGGTAAGGTAGGTTGGGGTTAGGAGGGTTGAGTTGAGGGGGGTAGAAGGTCGAGATGGGGTATGCATGTAGCAATGGAAGAAGGGAGAAGGGGATGGGGGATGGAAACTAACCATGCTGTCGTTAGCACCGCTCTCTCCGCGGAAGAAGAGCGGTTGGTTGTCGAGGACTCCATCATAGATGACACCGTTGGGGAACATCGACTGCGAGGTGATTCCGAAGATGAAGACACGGAAGGACAGGTAGTCCTGAGGCTTGGAGTTGGCCCACATGTCTAGATCCAGTTGTCAGTCTATCATATTATCATACCAGAAAAAAGATACCAGGGGCCGGCTATTTAGGGCTAAGCAGGATACAGACATACCTTCCATACTCGCTTCAATCTTTTCCATAGAAGCCAGGATCTCTCGGAACCCGTCGTTGACCTCAGATCGAGACCCGGCTTGCTCAAGCGTATCGACGACTTTGAGCGCCCCGCTGATCAGTCCCTTCGACTCCTTGACCATGTCCACGTGGGTCAGAATGAACCCGGCCTCGGAGCTCTTGGGGTCAAGGCCGTGCTCGAAGGCGCGGACCAGACGGAGGTTAGGATAGGATAGGCCTTTGGATGGTTCGGCTACCGTGTAGTTGAACAGCGAGTATGCGGCGGCATAGGACATGAAGGGGGGGATGTCCAAGCTGGATTGTGGTTAGTATAATATAGGTAGGATAGGTAAGATAGGTAGGAAAGAATGAAAAGAAAAGAACATACAGCTGAGCACATCGATACATAGGACAAGCCACAGCCCGAGGCAAAAAGTCCCTTCCAAGACCATACCCATTGTCCGGGTTCTTACTCCAGCTCTCCCAGCAAGGCTCAAGCAAGTAAGCCGACGCCAGGAAGGAGTAGTCCCTGAACACGGCCGTGACTGCGTAGAGGTCCGGGGAACCGTCAGCCGTGACGAGCTTGTCGACTTCGGCCGTGAGGTCGGGGAGCTCGGCGACGGCAGGTCCCAGTTCATACGTCGCCAGCAGACCAGGAGTGCCGTCGAGCTTTGTCACAGGCATCCGATCAAGCAGGGCCACTAAGGGCTGGAAGGGCTTGGGGAGGTCGGTAGGGGACATGATGAATGGCATGAAGCCCGTAGAGGTGGTGATGGTAAAAGGGTCCAAGGACCGAGGAAGGGTAGCAGGGTCATGATGAACATAAGGAAAACGTTTCAGGGTAGTGGTAGAAGTATGAGGGGTCTTTATCACGGTCATAGTGCCAGGTAACAAAGGAAAAGATAAGTCTATCTATGTATGAGGGCTTGGGAAGGATGCCAGAGACTTATAGTTCTCCAAGAGAAGAGGAGAGTTTGGAAGGGGGAAGAAAGGAAAATATTCAGGAACGTGGTAGAAACCAGTCTAGGCTTGGAGATTCAAGAGAAAGGAAGGGAAATCCAGCGGGAGAAGACGATTCTTATAACTGTTCTGAGGCCGGATTCAATTCCGGCCACGGAGTCTCCATTACGTTTGACCGAGCAAAAAGGCGCGGGGGCTGCATTCTTGGATGCATCTTCGAGATTCCACATCCGATAAGCAGTTCAAAATAAACCACCTTGGTTCCCACGGCGTCCCTGAAGAAAATTATGCCCTCTCTCAACTCTCGCTGCACAGGAAGCCATCTACGTCGATCTATATCAAGACTTGGCAGCCAGCATCACGGGGACACGCTAGGCTCGATCCAGTAGGAGCTGCCAGGAGCAGAATTGAACTCGACCGGCAATGAAACTCGTGAAAGCTGGCATATCAAGTCTGTCGATCGTCCCTGTATGGCTACAAGTCTTCTTGCATCGAATATTAAACATCTCCAGCCTATAGGCTCCCCCAAAGACCATCAAGCGCATCCAATGTTCATGAGTTGATTTACATGGATTGGCCAACTGCCAAGCATTAGCAGCCCCACTTACCGCTACATTACCATTGGTCTGGCCGGAATCTTCCGGCCTCCGTCAATGGCCGGCCTCAGGCTCTCGGACCGTTACTAGCCGGCCTTATGCCCGTGCTATGCAGATGCATGATACGACCAGCCAACCAACGGACTCCGGCCAGGGTGGTTGGTGTGGGCTTCTCTTATCAGGGCCGATGCCTTGCTTTGTTAGGACTTGAGAATTTCACAACCACACATTTGGAATGTGTATGCTCGCTCTTATCAGTACCTAGGCCTTGGTACTACGAGAAGCATCTCGGACACTTCTGGTTCCAAGAATACCTGCAATAGTTATTCTCTGTGTGGTTATTGCTTCCATAGCGTAGCAAAACAGGACATTTGTACCTGTTATAGATCATAAATTGAAAGGAGAGTTCTAGCTCATATAATATACATTGTGGGTATTGTACACACATATATTCGATAATCAGACAGGCAGCAAATCCTGAAGTCCTTGGTCAGCACAGGGCCCTGGACCTTCCTCGAATCTGATGACTTGCCGGATGCAAATCTATCACTGGTTGACACTGTCCATGTACAACCGTAACCCAATGGAGTATTGATTCCCTCACAGCTCTTTCTCTCATGTCCCCTTCGCTGGATTATTATCCCCGCCTGGCGACACATCTATGGGAGAAACCTTCTGGAGCTTCAGGTATTCCTCCTCGAGTCTCTTCTGCATTTCGAAATCGGCCTGTCGTTCATGTCGCACGCGCTGCTTCTCCATGTCCCGCTCGACGCCCTTGTGCATGTTCTAAACTAGATCAGCCCCATATTCGTACCTATAAGACGAGTCTTCAGTCTGAACGTACCGCTCTCTCCTGTTCCTGTGACCAGTGCACAAAGTAGACGATGCCCGCGGTTCCGAGGCCCGTCGCGGCCAATGTCAATTTCGAGGCTCGAGACATCTTTATCTTCCTCTGAATTATCAGTACACCTATCAGAGATTTCCGTGAGGTAATCACAAAGACTCACCCTAGACCAGATAAAAAAGAATGCGTGATAGAATCCAAGGCCCAGACCGGCATCGAGATTCATCGGCGATTATCACGGCGGTAACTGATGGCAGAACCTTGACCGCCTTGTCATTGATCATTCGTGGCGTCGGGGGGGGGGCATGAGACGGGGCGCATCACGAAGCTCCCCGTCCTCTGCCTTATCTGTACATCTATCCCCACGCCCTTGACGCCCTCGTTTAACCGTTCCATTACTATTTACAGGGGGCTCTTTGGCAATATGGTGAGTTTTGTGCATTATTACCTTTTTTGGACTGCGCTCCGATGCTAACACCGTGCTCTATAGTCCGCTCAGAACTCCGCAGGCATTCAGACCCTCCTCGATGTAGGTCGCAGCGATAGATGTCCCTCGCGGGCTCAATCATGAATTGACGGTTTAATTTTTCTAGGCCGAGAGAGAGGCTCAGAAGATTGTTCAGCAAGGTAAGTCCCGCTTGGTCGTCTCGCTCCGGATGACCACTCCTCTCGTTTATGAGATAATGCTAACGTATTCGCATCTTCTAGCCCGTGAATGTACGATCGTCACCCCTACGCAGTTTCCATCAATCCGACACTAACCTATACCTTTCAGACCGCACGAAGCGAGTGAGGGACGCTAAATCCGAAGCGCAAAAGGAGATCGAGGAATACAAGAACCAGAAGGAGGCCGAGTTCAAGAAGTTCGAGGCTGAGGTGAGAGATTCCCGACAGCGAGCGGCCCAGCATAGACTTGTCTCGACCCATGGTTTCGCAAGATGTGCAACAGCAGGCTAACGCTCTGTCTTCGAACCAGCACTCGAGCGGATACAAGAAGGCCGAAGAGGATTCGAACAAGGAGGCCGACGTGAAGCTTCAGGAGATCAAGCAGGCCGGCAACAGCAAGGGCAGCAAGGTGGTGGACGACCTGATCCATGCCGTCGTGGAGGTGAAGCCCGAGGCGTCGGAGAAGATCGTGGTCAAGACATAAAGTCGTTGTAGTTGTGTGATGGAGGCCTCTCTTGTTCGATTTATACTATTGCTTTTCAGGGCTGTGAATATATGGTTTCTGCGATTTGAGCTTTGTGCAAATACCTTTTGACGATTCTAATCAATCTGGCATATGGCTTATTGTCGGGACCCTTTAGGCTGTACTATCTGTAGCCTCTTGAGTATCGGGCGAGTCCAGTAGAACATATCCTCTCTAGAATCGAATCGACATGCGCCCACAGAATCCGCACGAATTAGACTACGCTTCTCAACATTCGAAAGTTGTCTCATGAGAAAATAGTTCGTAGCGACCTGTCTTCTCATATTATATTCTTGCCTGAGGCAGCAACGGGTTCCGATTTCAGGCGTTGCGTCATCAGGCACACGCCAACTTTAAAACGATTATACAACCGATGGCCAATGATATACACCTTTCCTAGAAGGATAGGCAGATAATTTTAAAAGGACAATGGGGTATATGGTCACCAGACTCCGTCCGAGCGTTAAGTCTGCCAATTCGACACTTGGTGTTCAATTTGTGCCGATTGCTCGTTCGCACGCGCGACTTTTCCGCTCTTCGACACGCAGGTGCAATCCCCACGAGCAGACAAGAACTTACGCGCATGATCCACGGCTGGAGAGCTTAGGGAAGGTCATCAAGGATGAATATGCGGTAGTTCGAGACAGCTACGGTATGTACTATCTCTACTTGGAGTACCAGTATTACTTTCGTGATGAATCGGCCGTTAACCGCATGCTTGCAGATACACCCAAGCATCCTATCGTCCTCGCGCATGGGCTGCTTGGATTCGACGAGTTGCGGCTAGCTGGTCCTTTTCTTCCTGGGGTCCAGTACTGGCGAGGGATCAAGGAAGCGCTGTCTATGAAAGGCGTTCAGGTCATTACGGCGACGGTGCCTCCGTCCGGGTCTATTAAAATGCGCGCGGAGGAATTAGCGAGAGATATCGCTGTCGGGGCGCAAGGGAAGGATGTCAATATTATCGCGTACGTCGTTCTCTTTCATTCGTTTACCTGAATTGAGATGTGCTAACCCCGTGCAGACATAGTATGGTAAGATGTCATACCTGACCATAGATTATCTATCTTTATTAACAGGACGACTAGGGGTGAGACTCTTTCCGACAGTCATGACATTCTATTTCTTTCTTTCTTGACTTTCGATTAATATCTTCAAGCGGTCTGGATTCTCGATACATGATCAGTCATTTGAAACCCAAGGATTTCAATGTAAAATCCTTGACGACCATCGCAACGCCGCACAGAGGTTTGTGACAGTACACAGCCGAGAAACAGGTCGAGATCGTCCAACTAAACCAAGACTAGGCTCGTCGGTTGCAGACTATGTACTCAAGCAGATTGGAGGTATGATGAAGTCCGCATCACCCCCAGATGAAGAGAAAACTGAGAAAACTCATGCCATGCCCTGCAGATGACCGCCTTGCCCAGTTATACTACGCTCTGGGACTACTGAAAGTTGAAACGGGAGCTTTCTCCCAGTTAACGCGGGAATACATGGAAAGCACATTCAATCCTAACACGCCTGATGTGGACGACGTACGGTACGTGGAACCTATCAAACACAAAAAAGAAGAAAAGAAAAGAAATACCAAACAAACAAAAAGGAGTATTGCGTACGGAATAGGGCTGAGACTAGACAGATACTTCTCGTACGGGGCGTGTATGCAGCCAAGTTTTTGGTCGGTCTTCCGCCAGTCCCATCGGATTCTGGAGCAACTCGAGGGGTTTAACGACGGCCTGGTTAGCGTTGCTAGTAGTCGGTGGGGAGGAGAGGCAGGTTATAAGGGGACCCTCCTTGACGTGAGCCACTTGGATTTGATCAACTGGAGCAATCGATTGAAGTGGCTGGCTGGAGAGATTACGGGCAATCGGAGAAGGTGCGTCAAACGAACTAACCCCCCCGATGATGGTGACAGGCAGCGTCGTGGGCTAACGGGCGTGGGCGGCCAAGGTTCAACGCCATTGCACTCTACCTTGATATTGCAGGTACGTGACAAGCATTCCTGTCGAACTAATTTTGACGAGCTTTGTGGCTGACGGTTCCCAAATCTGACCACACCAGATATGCTGGCGAAGGAGGGTCTCTGACGAGAAACATGCAGGAATGCAGCGGCTAAGGGGGGAAGAATTTTGATGCCTAGCTAGGCAAGTCAATTATAAACCAGTAGTGATATACCCAATGAGATGAGTCACCGATCCAGATAATGACATCGACAGGACTAGTACTGTAGTTCCTAGAAAACCTTCTGGATTCGATTGACAGATGGAAAGGTGGCGGTGTTCTTCGCGTCCCAAGCATCCGAGTGGCTTAGCAAGTTGGCAGCCCTGTGAGACGATCTCATCCCCGACCACTGACGGCCTAGACTTTCCTGGAGGTCCGGAGAAGCGACTCAGCACGAAGAGTTGAACAAACTTAAGAGTCGGACAAAAAAGATAAAACCCACCTGATTGCCAACAGGGAACTCTTGGGACCAGGAAGGGGATATTTTTTTCACTCTATCACTTTCCATGCCCTGATCAGGATCCCGACCACGCCGAGAGTCCTTTTTGGCTTTGAACCATCGATTGCCCCACGCCCTCGTCCCTTCAACCGTTCAACGTCATTTTCCCCCTCGTATCTATTTTTTGTATGCCGAACTCCCGCCCTCTCGCGCTCTCTTCCATCCCTTCAATCCCTCTCTCTCTGCCCCCCACTCCTCATCGCCTAACCCCTTCCTAGTAGAATCTCTCATATTATTATCAGCGACATAATCTCTCCCTCTTTACATCGAATAAGCATATCAGCCCCATCGCAATCGGCCGTGTCGCTAGAGATCGGCCCGGGTCGAGGTGTTCGCCATGTCCGCGACCATCCATTTAGACAACTCGCATACCCACTTCACCAACCTTGACTTCCTATCCGGCAGAGTTGTGATTAATCTGCCGTCCGAAGCAGCGATAGGTGGTATTCAGGTGAAGTTGGAGGGAGAAAGTCGCACGCGTCTATCGGGACCCCGAAATCCGCACCATGAGCAGTCCGATAAGAAGCGCACGGAATTAGAAGTCCATAAGGTATTGAATTTTTTTTTTTCTCTTGCTCTTCTTAGCTCTGTTATTCTTCCCCAGTTGCATCGCTCCTAGTTGCTTATGATTTCGCAGCTCTTGTATAAAGTCGTTACCGTCTTCCCTACCCCCGAGGTGTTCAACTCCAAGGCTCCGAATACGACGTATACTTTTGCTTCTGGGACATATGAATATCCCTTCCAGTTCAAGGTAATTTTACCCGTGAGTCGAAGGGGTTTCGCATGGTTCTAATTCTTCGAAAGTTTCCCTTCAACAATGCCTGCAGCATGCATAACAGCATGCTCACGAATCTGAACATCACGGGACTGAAAGTCGAAGTGGCCAAGGATACGAATCGTCACGTCAAGAAGACCCTTCCTCCTTCTCTGAGCGGCTTTCCGGGCGAGGCAGACATCAAGTATTATCTAAAGGCAACTATTATCCGGCCGCAATTTTACAAGGAAAACATCAGAGCGGTATGGTCACTTCAAGCAGCTGGGGTGGAAAAAGGCTGACACTTCGAATCTTAGATCCATGACTTGAACTTCCTTCCCATCGAACCCCCAAGGACAGGCAGCTTGAACGAGGAGACGTATGCGCGACGCCAGCACCAGTTTACAAAGCCCCCCAGTGGTTCCAAGACGAAGAGCCTTTTCCAAAAGGTCTCGTCGACTTCCCTCCGGGATGGTGCCTCGGACACTCCTCGCGTCTCTGCTGACATTCGACTTCCGAACCCGTCCATTCTCACCTGCAATGAGCCCATCCCGCTGCGGGTGCTGGTGAGCAAGGTGTCCGAGTCATACGAGACCATCTTCCTGCAGATGCTGCAAATCGAGTTGATCGGGTACACGCACATCCTTGCTCACGATCTAAGGCGAACGGAAAGCGGCACTTGGGTTATAATGAGTCGGAGTAACATGGGTATTCCCCTTGGGAGAGGAGGTGATCCGGCGGGCTCTGAATACACTATCGACGCCAGCATGTGGAATCGGGTGCCTCTGCCCAGCTCAGTGGCTCCGAGTTTCGAGACATGCAACATCTCCAGATCCTATGAGCTTGAGGTCCGAATTGGGTTGACTCATGGCAGTATTGGGAACATGAAAGTGGGTGACGGCGTGACGATCTTTCTGCTTGACTTTTCGGTGTCTTTATACTAACTGTGAATAGCCTCAACTCATCGTACTCCCGCTAAGGATGCCTGTCAGAGTGTTCTCTGGTATTGCTCCACCCCAAGCACTTCTGGATGCCATGGCTGCCACTGGACGCGTCAAACCCCCGGCACCGGTGCCACCTTCACCATCAGTCCCAGATCGGCCCCAGGGTGGCACTAGTTCGCGCCCGCCCATACCTCCCAGACCTTCGGCGGCTCCGGTTCCCGTGCCCGCCTCGGAGGAAAACTATGACGATGCTCCTCCCAGCTACGAGGACGCGATGGCCGAAACCCTCAGTCCCGTAGATGGCCCCCGTCGCGAGTATAACCCACCAGATGCCTCTTCCTCTTCCGGAAGACCCGTTGAATCTGGAGCTGATCCAAGCTCGTCAGGTTACCCGGTAAAGGGTCTTGAGGGTCGGGCCCCTTACGGCAACCGCGAAGCAAATTCATCCTCGGAGTCCTTCGACATGCTTCCTTCGACGCCGCCGGAATCCCACTCCGGCTCGCCCCCAACATCTCCCGTTGCCCGTCAACAGAGCATTCTAAAGATCCACAAAATGGCGCCCCCTCCGGAGGACAACCCGCCTCAATATCAGCCAGTAGCCGATAGTCACCTGCAACCAGCATCCCCTGGTCCGGCCGAGCGGAGGCCCTCCGGCTCTGAATTCCGTCCCATCAGACTCGGTGTGCCAAATAGGAAACCGGTCCCTCGAAGCTCAAGCTCCGGAGGTCCTTGAGCCTAGATCTACTAGGACCGAGGCGTGCCGTTTTCGCATCATACTTCCAGCACCTTCTGGCTACTCCCCTCTGCGATCGGTTTTCCAATATATAATGAGGATCGAGCTGAGTGACATCCGTAATATATTCACTTCAAGGAAATCCGGAACCTTCTATCAATGGGTTTATTAACCACCACGACCTTCCTTCATTGGTGACCATCCACCATATACCATGGAACATGGATCGCATCTACTTGGACATCGATGCCACCTGCATATAAGCGGTGTTCATTTTACTTGAACGCTCTTCTCTTCTTAAAACGTCTGTCATCTCATCGCCATTTGTTGCATATTGATACCAAGTCTTTTTTTTTTGGTTTTTTGTTTTTTATCTGAGCTGTGGATCACTGGAAAAATCTCGTTTTATACCACGATCATCTAGGTAGTGAATATCATCTTTGACAGGTTTTTATACTTGGTACAGTGTTTTGCCTAAATCTTCACAAGCAGGTAGCGACGTCAGGATACATGTTTGTTTACATTGTCTAGAGAACGCAACAAAAGTACCATGCCTACATGCATGAGCATAGCATACATCACATTGCTGCAATCATATGCAGGTAAAAGTACACCCATTCAAGTAGACAGTAATATCGAGTAGGTAGAGCCTAAATCGCAGAATTCCGGGCCCCAAAGCAAGGAGGAACAGGAAAAGAAATCCATTCTGTTCACACCGTCCGGAGAGTGCCTGAGGCGGGGGTTCCCGGACAGGCTTAGCGCGAGTTGGAGGTCACCTTCGAGTCTTTCCTTTCCAGTCTTCACCTTCACCGTCTCTCGTCCAACTGCTTCTGTTGCTTTTTCTTGCTATTCGCGTCGCTCTGCTCAATTCCCTTCCTAGTACCATGTATTTCTATGATTAATCTAATACTCTCGCGCTGATCTTCTCGTTGCACCTCTCGACCTGCACCTGTCCTCCGCTGTCAGTTTCTTCCCGCGTGGCCCACTCGCAGCTTGCCTGCTCTGAACGCGACCGATCCCGACTTTGGAGCTCAATTTTCGCGAGTCGCAAACGCAGCGAATTTAATACCTTTTTACCCTCAACCTTCACCACTGATGCTCTGATATCAAACGTCCATTGAAGAATCACGGAGGAGAGCGCACAAGTTACCCAACATTCCATCATGCGTCTCCACCTCGTAATTCAGCGTCACGGACTGCCGGTGACGCGCATTCTTTGGACGACCGCGCCGCCCTCGCTGTTCGGTCAGAATGCGCCCAATACCTCGGCCGTCATCCCTGCCGCCTCGTCTGCGATCACGTCGACGCGCACCCCTAATGCGCTATATGCGAACGGTGGCTATACCATCGCGCAGCTCCTGGAGGATGTGAACGGCGTGGTCCCTCTGGAGACCGAGCCAGCCTTGTTCGATAGTGAATGTAGTGGACAATGGGGCCTAGAAGACTACGTCGTCGAGGTGGGGGGCTCGGAGTGTCTGCATTTCATGGAAGTCGAGGGTCTCCTCAGAGATGGGGACGAAGTCTTGTGAGTACTTACGCTTGGGTTCCCGCCCATTGGCATTCATGTTCCTAACTCGGCTGTGTCTGCTTAGAATACGAGCTCTTCAGCTCTCCGACCTGCGCGCCCGACGCCTTTCCGGTCGACACCAAATATCCGCCGATGGAAGGCATTTGATAGATGGCGTGCCGTTCGGAAAGCCTTTCCTGAAAAGACCTACTTCGTCGAGACCCGCTATCACGATACCTCCGAGAAAGAAGAGGCGCACGAGCGTGGCGAGCTGTGGCAATGGATCTGCTGGCTACGAGGATGATACGGAATGGGCACCTGGACAAGTCCGGTCGTTAAAAGAGCTTTCAGCCCTGCGGGAGGGTAGTGGGTCCGACGGTAAACCCGACGATGATGATGAGTACGAAGATGCTTATCAGGACGATTACGAAGATTTTCATCAAGTCCATGAAGAAACTGGTGATGGCACGGTCATTCGATATAATGTGGACCAGGATGAAGATGACCAAGGCTCTGAGAGTGATGCCGATATATCCGACTTTGATGCTGGTGATTTGACCGAGGAGTTAAAGGGCCTAAAAGAGGATCAAGAGACCTCTGAGATGTCTGGTGTTGAGAAGACTGGAGACGACCAAGCGGAAGACGGTGGCTATCCATTGCGCAAGAAGTCGAGTCTCCACATGCTACCAAGACAATCGATCTTACAAAATGCTAGCAAGAAGGTTTCAGACGCCGATGCTTCGCGACGAGACTCCAAGGCGGTCAGATTCGAGGGACAGAAAGAGTCATCATCGGCGCCGCTCCCACCGCCCCCTGCTCAGAAGTCTCCAGTCACCAAAGAATTGCCAGAGCCAGAAGAAACGTCTGCTACGGTTGAAAAGGCTAGCAGCAGCAGCAGTAGCTCTTCTTCCGATAGCAGCTCTGACGAGGACACAAAGTTTTCATCCTCTTCGTCAGATTTCTCGGACTCTGATTCCGACTCCGATTCCGACTCTGATTCATCCAGCTCTGATTCAGATGATTCGGCATCAGATTCAGAGTCTGAAGAGGTTTCTGATATAGCCTCATCGAAGACGAACCCACCCGGTCTGGGCTCCCAGCGAACCAAAAAGAGCAACCAGCGCAACAAGATGCGACGACGGTTAGCCAAACTCAAAGAATTGGGTGCTTTACCGGCCGAGGCAGACTTTGCCGCTCTTCGAGATCTGGAGGAGAAGAACGGAGGGTCGTATCGCTTCCCCGCAACCACACCCGGGACGAGCGAGAGTGAACAGACAGAGTTCGAAGCGAAGCGGCAGAAGCTGCTTCGTGATCTTGAATTGGGAGGAGTCGACATCACCGAGAAAGAGAATGCGCCCCCCAGTGACAAAGAGAACAACAATCAAGTGAACAACCATGTTCCCGAGTCCGAAAAAGAAAACGCCGTACCTGCTGCGGAAACCGCCAATGAAGCCAGCACCGAATCCAAGCGCCGCACCCTAGATGTTGCCAGCTCCCGGCGACTGCTGTTTGGCTCCCTTGGAGTACGGACGCCGCGAACCAAGGAGGACGAAGAAGCCACGCGTAAGAAGCTGGCCGGCAAAGTCAAGAACACCAATGTTTATCCCCAGAAGTCCATCACCGAAGAAGCACCGGCCGAGGAAAGTGAAAGTGGCTCGGATGAGAACTGGCAAGACAAGTTACTCATTCGGGCCACCGAGTGTCTCTTTGACGATGTCGATTTGACTGCGCCTCCTTTTCCCTTTGAGCAGCGCTGGGATGCCGAAGCCGATAATATCATCAGACAGCGCAAGGGATGGGGCAAGAAACGGAAGAGAAAGCAGCGCATTCAGGTGTACGGTGGGGAATACGACGGGGAATACGACGGGGAGTACGACGAGGAAGAGTATTATGACAATGATGATCATTGGTATCAAGATGAAGAAGATCCTCAGCTCAACTACGACGACACGGAGCAGCCGAGTCACGAGATGGAAGGCATTGAGCAGAATGGACACGAGGACGTGGCGGAACCATCAGACGAGACAGCGGGCGACCTTCCTCAGATTCCCGATGATCCGGCATCGCTCGGGGATCTAGTAGAAGACGATTTGAAAAAGGGCACAGTCATTGCTTTCAGGCAGCTGGACATGTCCAAAGCGACCAACTGGCAGCCTACGGTGTCAGAATATCGAGTAGCCAAGATTCACGACGTGTTCGAAGACCAGATTCTCAAACTTCGGCTGGCCAAGCGTGATCGAAGGCAGCCCAAGGAGACGGAAGATGACGAGGACGAACCCGAGTACAGCGGCTTTGAGATGCCCGGCTTTGATGACGACGAAGCGGAGGACAATGGGTTTCGCGAAGTGTCGCTTGCAGACCTCATCGATGCCAAGCTTCTACGAGCGGGAAATGTTCCAGGCGGCTCCGGAGAAGCCGAGAAAGCCAGCTTGTCAGTACATTAAATTTTTCCTTTTCACTGTGTCCTTCTGGCGTGTATGCGCTCACACCGACCAAAGCTCTCCGGCAGAGCCGCCTGAACGGAGTCCAACGCCGGATGCGAAAGCAGACGAGAAGGCACCTCCCAAAGACCGGCACGCAACTCAAGAAGAGCTCGACCCACTAACGAAGGACGCAGTCGACGCCGTAAGGGCCTCTGGCGAGGATTCCAGCTCCGGCGTAAAATCGCCGGAGTTTCACGGATTCCGGTCCTGCGACGAGGGATCGGCCTTGGCATCACCGGGCAGTCCCCTAGAAGAAGCAGATCATGAAGGTGGTGTTGGCGACGAGGAGGATCCGAATTCGGGCAGTCGTCTTTCGCGGCCATCTACGCCTACTTCGAGCGTGCCGCCGAATTGCTTGAAGAACGAAGCGGCGCCGCCGGTGGCGGGATCGGATCCAGACCTCGAGCCGATCAGCAGCCCTGAAAGTCCCGTGTCCTTCAATCGCCTCATCGCGTCGCTCTTTGACAATAAGGCCGGGATCAAGTCCTCAACTCCAAGCCAGAAAGTCGAGAAGAAGCCTGAGCAGAAGTCTGAGCTGAAACAGAAAAAGAAACTAGAGGCTGATCCCAATGGTGAAGACAAACCAGTACAAGAACAGGAGCGTGAACCAGAGCGAGAACGGTCGGTATCTCGGTCCTCACCATGCTCGGTCGTTCCTAATCCCTTCTACGAAATTGATCGAGCGCACAAACAACAGCGACGACGCAATTCCAAAAAGATGAAGACCAGCCTCGATGTTAAGGAGGGCGATACTACGATGGACTATCTATCGGCAGTTGAATTTCCCTCCTCCCCGGTCTCGCGCCAATCACCAACCCCTGCCGAGCGGCAACCATCTCCATCCCAGCAATTGTCGTCACTCGTCAGTGCCGTGCCGGAGACTCTGGTCGAGGATGCCATGCCAGAGGACGCTCTACCGCCGCCGGAATCCCAAAAGTCCGAAATCATGATGATCGACTTGACGCAGTCCAGTCCCCTCGTGTCACCGGAGGGCAGCGACGAGGACTTTGCTCGATTTAATCGTCTGCCTCGAGGACCGGGATGGGTGCAGAAGAGCATACCGAAGACGAGGAGACAGACGCGACAGTCGTCGGCGGGGGCACGCATGCACCGGTTGCAGGACGGCAGCATCAGTCCGCCAGCTCCGAGGCGACGACGGGGGAAGAGCAAGGGATGATGATGTGGAATGGATGGTGTTTAACGCGGAACTCTGGAGATATGCATGTGTATGTAAAGAGGGAGAATAATACCTAATCAACAGGAAAATACTCCAATCGAAGGGTCTGACGTGGGTGACAAAACCTGTCCCGTGATTGGCTGTGGTGTCCTCCTCCCACCGACGTCATTGTTTGGGTGTCTTCCCTGCATTCCTTCCCTACTCCTACTTTCCTTCTACTTTCCTTTCTCAATTGCTTCACCACGATGTCATGCAAAGACCACGCCATGCTCCCGATATATTCGCCCATCCTGCCAGTCTCCCCTCTCGGAATCCTTTAGTTTAATTTAACCCTAGTCCTCCCCCAATGTATCTACCCCTCCTTCGTACTACTCCTCGCCAGAGCTTCCCACCACCTGTTACCTGGTCGTGTTCTACTGGCCGATTGGTCTGGCGCTCTGCTTCATCCTGCACGCCTCCCCGCCGCAGCTGTCGATGTGGCTGTCGTGCTGCTAGTGGCTGCTCGTGTTCTTGCTGTCTTCATTCCCCCTCTTCCCCCTCTTCCTCTTCTCTTGCTAGACCGCTCTCTTCCTTATCTTCCTCCTTCTCCTTAATACCATCCTCCTCAGTATCAAGACCATCCCATAGAAACACATTCCTCCTCTTATCCCCTCGTAACAGATCTTTCTCAACATCCTCCACCACAATGGCCCAGGAATACAAACTCAAAGACATAACCTCCCTATCAACCCTCAAAGAGCTCGATAAACTCGAGTCCGAAGTCGAAGGTATCGACGAGGCAAAGATCCTCCTCGTCAAACATAACGGCCAGGTTCATGCCCTTAGCCATAAATGTACTCATTATGGCGCGCCGTTGAAATTGGGTGTTGTTGCGCCTGATGGGAGGATTACTTGTCCTTGGCATGGTGGTATGTGTTCTTTTTCTCCTCTCTTTCTAGGGTGATTAACCCT
The DNA here is from genome assembly GCF_023601865.1 of Aspergillus affinis. Classification (NCBI taxonomy): domain Eukaryota; kingdom Fungi; phylum Ascomycota; class Eurotiomycetes; order Eurotiales; family Aspergillaceae; genus Aspergillus; species Aspergillus affinis. The sequence continues at coordinate 70,377 of NW_026515798.1, read as the reverse complement.
GTTTGTATGGACTTTTGCTAATCATTACTGCCTGGGATATAGCTTGCTTTAATGTCGGTACCGGAGATGTCGAGGATGCTCCGGCTCCGAATGCGCTGAATAAATTCGAGGTCGAGGAGAAGAACGGCGCGGTTTATATCAAGGGCGAGGAATCGGTTATTAAATCCGGGCAGAGAGATCCTGCTGTGAAATGCAGTGTTTCTTCGGCGGATGCTGGGAGGGTTGTCGTCGTGGGAGGGTAAGTAGTCTATCATCCGATCCAGTTACTATGAACATGGACTAATGGTCAATCATCAGTGGCTCCGGAACCCTAGGTACCATCCAGGCCCTTCGAGAATTGAAATACAAAGGCCCCATCACGGTCATCTCCCGCGAACCGAACCTCATAATCGACCGACCCAAGCTGTCCAAGGCTCTGATCCCCGACGCGGAGAAGATCCAGTTGCGACCGCGAGAATGGTACCAGGAGGCTTCCATCGACACCGTCTCCGACGAGGTGACCGGCGTCGACTTCGCCAAGAAGACTGTGGCTACCAAGTCCGGCGCCAGCTATCCCTATACCAAGCTGGTTCTGGCCACGGGAGGTGTCCCGCGTGGTCTGCCCCTGGAAGGGTTCAAGGATCTCGGTAACATCTTCCAGCTACGGGATGTGACGCACGTGCAGTCCATCCTGGGGGCCGTGGGCGAGAAGAACAAGAAGATTGTGGTCATCGGCAGCTCCTTCATCGGGATGGAGGTGGGTAACGCCCTCGCTAAGGATAACGAAGTCACCATCGTCGGCCAGGAGAAAGCCCCCATGGAACGGGTCATGGGCGAGAAAGTCGGCCGCATCTTCCAGAACAACCTGGAGAAAGCCGGCGTGAAGTTCAAGCTCGAAGCCGGCGTCGTCAAGGCCACTCCCTCCGAGACCGATGCCGGTAAAGTCGGCGCCGTCCATCTAAACGACGGCTCCGTGCTGCCCGCCGACTTGGTCGTCCTGGGTGTCGGCGTGCGCCCGGCGACCGACTTCCTCCGGGACAACGCAGCCGTGCAGCTCGAGAAGGACGGGTCCCTCAAAACAGACGAGCACTTCGCCGTCCCGGGGCTGAACAACGACGTCTTCGCCATCGGCGACATCGCCACATACCCGTACCACGGACCCGGCACAGACCCCAAGACCGGCACCTACACTCGCATCGAGCACTGGAACGTCGCCCAGAACGCGGGACGCGGCGTGGCCCGCGCCATCGTGCACAGTCAAACGTCATTGTCAGCGTCCTCCGCCCTGCAATCCCTCAAGCCCAAAGCATTCATCCCCATCTTCTGGTCCGCGCTGGGCGCTCAGCTGCGGTATTGCGGAAACACGCCCAACGGCTGGGACGGGCTGGTGCTGCAGGGCGAGCTGGAGAACGCCAAGTTCGCCGCGTACTACACCAAGGGCGACACGGTGGTGGCTGTGGCCACGATGGGCATGGACCCGATCATGGCGCAGAGCGCGGAGCTGATGCGTCGTGGGAACATGCCGACTAAGTCGCAGATTGAGGGCGGATTGGACGTTCTCACGGTGGGTGTGCCGAAGACGGTGAAGGTATAAATAAATAGTAAATTCCCGTATCACGCAGAAATCATAGTATGAACATTTGCATGTATATCTTGGTAGTAGGTTAGCAGTGAGGATTATTTTATGACAATTATTGACCTATATTAGATGTGTGTCTGAGATAATTCATCACATGAATTATCTTCTTGTCTTCATTATTACTATTGAACGATTAGGACGCAACAACACAAACAGATCAACTATCTCAAGCTCCTCTTGTATCTTCTCTTCGAATTCGGAAACATCATCTTCCAACAAATTAACTTCATCGTTCAACACCTCAACGAAACAGCTTTGAATGGTCTTATAACTAGCCACCATGATGGTGACTCGAAGGCCAAAGATCGCCCACATCTCCGGGGCATCTGGAGTAAGTTTCTCTGTCTTTACCGTCTAGAAGTGTAGTTAATCCGCTTTCCCGGTCATACAACACACCCATCGTGTTTTCCACACTCAACAGAAACAAGGCCAATTCTTCTCAAAGTGACGATATTGTTTCGTACTTCGGATCGAATATGTGCCTTCCCATTATCTGAAAGACTGTCCCAGCTCTCCTAGCTCTCCATCCATAGTAGGATAATGTTCGTGATTCCATCGGTTTGTCGGCAGGGAGAGATTCTTAACCCCTTGTCCAATTGTGGTTGAGAATCTATCTCAACTTTGACGCGCATCAGACCTTTTTGCTGCAAGCATTTGTGAAGTTTCCTTGCAAGACATATCCAACTCTCTGTCTTCTTTTGATTCTGTCCTTCGTAAAATAGAGCAGTCACAGACGGGTCTTTTGCGGGATCCCAGGTAGACTTTCTTCCACAAAACCGCATTTCGGTAGTCTCTGGGTTTGTTTGGTGGGCAATTTCCATAAAGTCCTGTTTCTTCCTTGTGGGCAGCCAATCCCCACTTCAAAGTGTCCTGGGAGTAGACGAGCCCCCGAAAGGCTGTTTCCCGCACGATCTGTTGACTCCGTGAGACGTCCAATGCGATCATGGTTACAACTGGCAATGTCTCGAGAGCTCACACCCTTTCCCCCCTCCTCCCCGAGTATACACTCCCGGAGGGTTCATTGCTGTTGTTGTTATGATGATGGTGGTGGTGGTGTTGGTGATGATGATGGTGATGGATGGATGGGGTAGCCTGGAAGGGTTGAGGAATATCCTTCCGTTTAGAAACAGGGAGGAGCGGCATATTGTGCCGTTTGAGAGGTCTTCGGCAAAACAGTCGCGGCCTTGAGAATTGTTCTCAGCGAGCTTCTGGTACGTCCTGGATTCATTGACGTACAGTTGGTAGAAGGACCGTCCAACATTTGGCTATGGCTGGCCGGCCATCCACCCCATGTTACTTTGGAAACGGCCTTCGCTCTTGACAATATACAACCCATCTCGCAATGCCATCATTGTGGCCAAAAAGAATAGATAGTGACCCCATGGATTCTCGAGACGATTCGTCCTTTTGGGCTCCGCCAGGTTCCAAAAAGGGGATGAGCGGGTGGACATCTCAACCCTATAGTCCGCCGCCCGCCTGACAAACAAGCTATACGGAGTAATAAGTCGATAAATCTCCAAACTTGACGTGCGATGGTCTCACGTATGATACCAGCTGGCCTATGATGATTAGCAATGTCCCTTGAATCGAAAGAGGTGATCAACTAACCCAGATGACAGGTACTGAAACTGCATAGCCACAAGGTTTTCAATTCGATCACTAAACGGGCTATTTTATCAGTGGCCTCCTTGCACATGAACCACATACATTGCCGTAATGACGGCAAGCCATCCACCGCGGGAGAGAAAGAATTGCGGACAACGGGGCTATAGTGAAGCTCGTAGTTCCCCCCGGCGGTTCGATGCTGTCGGAAAAAAAGATTATTTCTTCAGGCAGATTAGGCAATTACAATATTAGAAACTATATCGGGGTTGTATCCCGGTAAAGCCTTTGCTGCTTGACAGAGTCGTAAAACGGCAAAACAGGTTGTAAATTGATTGATCGTGACAGTGGAGACTACGAATCGGTGGTCGTACTTGAGGGCAGGTAGTAGAGTACTACGAAGTTAAGTGAAGGAGGATTCAAAGCGTGAATTTGCGTACATTGAAGCGAAACGATCGGTATCATAAAATAAGTGAATCTATGGTAGTTAAGCTATCCTTACAACATAATGCACTCGTACACAGCGCAGGGAAGTCAAAGTAGTAGTAGTAGTAGTAGTAGTAGTAGCAGCAGCATTCATACCCTTTCAGCGTGCCTGGCTACGGCCGCTATACTAGGGGAGACCAGCCCTAAGACCAGCCCTAAGACCAGCCGTCCTATATATACCATAAATTTTAACGAATGAAGCCCCTGGAGAACAAATAGGCACCCTGGGGGGGCCTTAAAGAACCTAAGAGACCTAGAAAACAAAATTCAAGCACAAAATGACTGAAAAAGCAAGATAAATAGTAAATATTAGCCCCTGGCATCTGTAGGGGACCTAGAAGGAGATATATAAGGTATTATGTCGGCCATTTACCTTGCCAGCTGCATGTAGAGTATACTGAACAGTTTTCTATTTCAACATTTATTCTTCCTTGTCAGAGACTTTATTCTCTAACAGTAGGCGTATATACTGGCCCTAGACTGCTCTATATTGCTCTAGCAATCTTATATTAATCATAAAGTTGGCTACTAGGAGCATCGCTTCGTTATTAAAAATAAGGGTGTCAAAATCGATAGTTGCATCTGCTGATATCTGCTTCACCTGGGCCTAAAAATTGTGACGCAAGTGTTTATAGCAGGTGCAGTGGATAAGAATGTGCTTAGTAGTCTGTATCCTTGCGTTGTAGCGGTAGGCAGAAGTTTTGACCGTTATGATCCGGTGGAGGAAGTGGTTGAATGCTATATACCCCGTCCGGGCCTACATTAGCGCGGAGGATTGCACTTTCCACATGTTCTTATAGAGCCAGAGGGTGTGCCTACTAGGGAGGGGGATCAGCCGTCGTGTAGGCCTGGCCGTGGGTCTGGTGAGGTTACCTCCAGCAGTATAAAGCTTCTTACGATGGAGCCTATGACTAGCTCATTGGTTTAACAAGTTTTGCAAAGCGCCGGCATCCGGATGCTGAAGAAATTCCGGTCCGTATAACTACATAAGTAGACAGGTTGAATAATGGGATATATAACAAGGCAGAAAACGTACGCGTCTATGGAACAATACAAGACATATAAACACAAAAAGAAGTCATGTTTCTAAGGTCATTTCTTCTCTTTTTCCTTCTTCTTCGATTTAGACGATTTCGACTTCTTCTCCTTGCTGCTGCTCTTCTTGACCGGTGATGCTTGTTCGGGTTCGGCTTCCTCCCCCTCGACCTCTATCTCTGCCACCGTCAAAGAAGACTCCGGGATCGCACCAGACATGGCGGTGGTAGTCTTCGGTTCCGTCCGAATCGGCAAACTCGACGATCTCCGCGGGGTGCCAGCAAACGAGTACACGCCGTTGCGCTCGTCCTCGACAACCTGGGCCTCCTCTTCGGGAGTCAGCATCGTGCCCTCGATGCTCATGAAGCCGCGATCGCGCTCCGCACCGGGGATCACGTCGACGTCGACGACGCGGAAACGCACAGTGCCGCGCACCCGGTGTCCGGAGACGGACTGGAAGTAGCCCTCCGCGGCGGCGGACTCGTCATGCTCGGCGGCAGTGGCGTCCGTGTCCAGGAGAGGGTTGGAGTCGGCGGCCAGCGCGACGGGCTTGAAGTGTTCCTTCTCGGGATCGAAGGTAGTCGAGGGTTCGGAGGAGGAAGAGTTGTTGTCGTCGTTGTCGTTGTTCTGGGACTGGGTCTTGGCGGCCTCGCCGTTGGCTTTGGCTTCCTCTTGTCCTTCTTCGTATTCGCCGGGTGCAATATACTTCCAATCGGACGGCAGTCTCTTGCGCTCGATACCCACGGAGAACAAGTTCAGAGCCACGGCGCCCAGGAACCCCTCGGACTGCACGTTGACCCAGCCTTCGAGGATCTGACCGCGCTGGGGCCGGAACACCAGGAAGGTGGCGGTGAGGTAGACGTACAGGACGCCGTACTCGCCGGCCGTCTTTGCGAGGGTCAAAGGCGTCGGGTTCGTGGCATCGGACGCGGATCTGGGGGATTCGGCGGGGTCGGTGCTGGAGATTGTGGCGTTGGAGTAGGCCAGGACGACACCCTTCAGGGGGGCATAGTAGGTGAGGATCAGCGGAGAGAGGTGCTCCGCCATCAGAGACGCCAGCGCATGGGTCGGGGAGATCGAGATGGGAGAGAGAGGAAGATAAAGCGTCGCGGTGGTCAGAGTGTAGGGCGAATCGGGAGTCGACGCCGCAGCGGGCTTAGATTTCTTGCTGCTTTTGCTGCTGCCGTCTTTCTTCGAGGATTTCTTGCTCTTCTTCTCGCGCGTGCTGGTTTCGTCTGCGATTAGATTATTGGCGTCATGCTTGCGCTTCTTCTTCGACGGTGATGATGAAGAAACGTCCTTGTTCTTGTGTTTGCGCTTGCGTTCCTTCTCGGGCTCCTGTACGGACTGAGACGCCGGGTTCGAGTCGATTTCCATTTCGTCGACTGCCATTGTGTGTGATGTGTGGCACAGATCAATGCGCCTTTTTCCCCGAGATTGTTGGGTTTAGAGATTCGACGGGTTTTCCGATGTAGAGATCTTTTTCTTTTTTTCTTTTTTTTTACTGTCCGCCGGGTGGAGAAGACGGGTAAGGCGGTGAACCGGGCGGTGGAGGGGAGATCAGCGCCGGCGAGAGACCAAATCGCGACTTTACAACCCTGAAAGAACGCCGACATCGCGCTATCGCTATACACTCGTTTTCAATTACTAGAAGCTTGGTTTCGAGGGGATTTCGATGAACTCGAGCCCTCAATTTTGATTATGTCGTCTATACTTTCCTTTGTTGGATGGGCGGTGCTTCCCAACGTGAGTAGCAGCACCCGACTTACCTGGAGTCCCTCCGTGCGGAGCTTCTCCGGGTAACATGATATCTTCTTTTGTAGATTGACTGACATTCACGGTCCATACAGTATGTCACCTCCCTCGTCCAAAGCGTCTACTACGGACTCACCATTCGCGCGGGAGATCCTCGCCCTCAACCCCCCTCCCCGCGCTACGCGCGCCATCGCCGGCGCATCTTTGTCCTAGTCGTGACCGGTTACCTCCTCTACACTCTCTATGAAGCGTTCCACCGCGTCCAAGTCGCCGGCGACTTCTACAAAGCCCTGGGCGTGTCTCCCCTCGCCGATGACCGCACCATCAAGTCGCGGTTCCGCCGACTCGCCGCACAGCATCACCCGGACAAGATCACGCAGGGCGAGGGCCTCCCGGCCGATAACTATTTCGTGTACTTGAAGTTGGCGCAGGATACACTCTTGGACCCTGCGAGGCGGTTCGCCTATGACCGGTTCGGTCCTGACATTCTGGGCTGGGGCGACCGCAACAAAACGATGCAGGACTTTCTGATGACCGGGTTGCAGCGATCTTTGTTGCCGTATGTCGGCGGGTTCATCACGATTATCTTTTTGAACTTTACCTGGTGGGCTAGTTGGGGTCGCTATGTAAGTTCTTCTTTGACGCATGTATCCTGATTCGCGTGTTCTGGTTCCTAATGAGAGGGTTGTCGGTCTCCAGTGGCGCTTCTTTACTTTCGCAGCCCTAATCACTCTCGAGCTCACCCTGATCACCCACCCCGGCGCCCTCTTCATCCCATCGACCTACATCCCGCCCGGCCTGCGCGATCTCCTCGGAATCTCCGCCGAGAAACCCACCTTTTACCTACTCCCCTTCCAAATCCTAACCCTCGCGCAACGCGCCTCCGTCACGCTACACATCTTCATCTCGCAGGTCACGCCTCCCGAAGTGAGCCAGAAACCCTCCGGTCCCAGCGATCGTCTCCATCCGCAGACGATGCAGCGTCTCGCGCAACTCCTGCAGCTGTCGCGCACGACGGACGGCGAGGCCACGCGGCTCTTGCAGTTGGGGTTTGCGCCGTTCCGGGGCGATCGGGAGGGCGTGGCGACGCTGCGCAAGGGCATGAAAGAGGGGTTGGTGTTGAGTAGTGTCAGGGCTAGTCCTGGGGTTCAGGCGGCTGTAGGGGAGGTTGTTGAGCGGAAGATGAGGGAGAAGAAGGGCGAGTAATTTGTATGATTTGGATTGTTGTTTGTTTGAAGATATGGTGGTTGGATAGTTAGTGTAGATACGTGGATATGAAATCAATGGCCAACAGGCAGTCTATATATAGCCTTTCTGATGTAAGAGGATTAGATTATGATCTCTAAGTTATCGATCGATATTAGAGTATAGGTACTTAACACGATATATACTGAGGGAAACGGGACGCTCGAGATATATTTCCATGACCAGCAGGAAGCCTCAAACCCCCCAAAGCCCACTGTCCATTTGATTTCTGGGAGAAAAGTCTCACAACAGTTTCCCTCGCATTCTAATCTACCCATAACATGAAATGCATCGATGGATGAATAGGATAGGTAAGATGGTGGTAGGTAGCCCTAACTGGAAGCCGTCCAGGACACCCGGAACCTGACCGCACCAGGAGTGGTAATAACTCTGTAATAATACCAAATACTGTCACAGCACGTGACCAAAACTCTAAAATACCACAGATCTTATCGGACTTTCTAGCTGTGGTTCAGTCAGACAGTAACAATATTTATATGGGCCTGGACAGTTAAACGCGTCTGTCCTTATTAAAAAGAGTGATAATTTTACTAAAATTGAGAACCTTGTGCACAATCCTAGTACCTATCTAAATCCCGAATTTTGGAAGGTTATCGCCTTTTTTGCGGCCGTGAGAGTCGATTTACTTACGGCAGCGCGCTTCACGGCCTTTTCGTGAGATCGAGCGGAAGCGGTCAGCGTCGCGTTGGCGGTCAGGTTGGTTTGAGCCTCATTCTGCCGATCGCTGTCCGGGTGCGGAGTAACTATTCTGCCGAGACACGGGCCCTCTACATAGACTGACCACTAACGGAGGACAACGAGATGCTCGAGAACTGGACCCCGAGAGGTGTGCTAGACAACCATACTGGAGAAGATTATTGAAGGACCCTACATGATATAGGCAGGTCTGCTTCACCAAGGCTAAGTGGTGAATATAGCAGGAGTCGACCGAGTCCTTATGATCAGAGAATATCAAGCTGTAAATCCAGTATCGGTGTGAATATACGAAGCAAGTCACTTTCCTATCTTCCATAGCCAGGGTAGTTGAATGTCCAATATAATCTCCTTCTTACAACATTCAGTTTCCTAAATCCCAATGATCTAGAATCTCTAGAATGCAGCATCATGATAGCTTTTGGCTCGGCCACTCAGATGGACCTGGGCTGGATAAGGCTACTTGACTAATAATGAATGTCTGGTTCACTACTCCGTTAAGCAGTTCTACATTGCGCTGTGACGCAGCTTCATGGGCGTTTGCTTCACCCTGATCAAAAATGGCATATGCCTCGGTCAAGGAACGACCAAGGGAGAGAATGTCTCATCAGATCTCACCAGCAAGCTTCTTTTACGAACCATTGTGAGTAAAATCAATAGTCTTGCTTGATTGTACGGAAACTAACAACTGCAGATGCAAAAGAAATATGGTACTATTGACAGAGTGTGCCCGATATGAAGTAGCGGATAGCGTCTCTTATAGTCCCGGTTTACGTCTGCTCCCGTACTCGTAAAGTGATGAATCTATGCCTCAAAAGTTCGGACAAGCCAGGAGCAGCTCAGCAATGCGTAGAATTCAGGATCCTCCCACGACTGCAGCAATCATTGAGAATTTGCGAGATGGACAGCCCTAATTTGCCCGTTGGTCAACTATCTTAACCCCAACCACCAGGTGAAGAGTTTATCACAGTGCTGGATTAGTCGAGAACATGAGACGGCACTCCTCAACTGTGCCCAGGCGGCCGCAATTGCGGCAAAAGGACTAGGGATAAGACGTGGTGTGTCCATGGAAGACTCAGGGTTGCTAATGTCATCTGAAGCCCATCAAAACCCGTCCTTGGCTGAAGAGAAGACACGATGGCTCCCAGGGTGACGCTCCTCAGGTCGACGCGCCTCTGGGTGCACTACTTGTGGATTTTCATCGCTGAATTCGGAATCATTGCCCTCTACGGAATTATATTCTTCTACCTACAACGTCATATAAAACAGGCTGCGATACTTCGGCAAAACCACCAGGAAAATCTAAAGCGCCTGAATCGAGTGGTTATTTACATGGTTATCTATCCTCTGGTGTACCTTGTTCTTTTGCTTCCCTTGGCCGGACGTATGTCTACTGCCCGGCATATCATCCAGAGTCGCACATACTTCGTGATCCTCCCGTTTCGCTGCCCTTAGTGAGCTCGTCTAGCTATCCACCAAAACAACCATTATCAAAAGCCATGTTCGTCTGGAACCTCAGCAGGCTCGGCCATTGAATTAACAACCAAGTCAGCGGCAATTTGCACCGAAATCGAACTTTTTATCGGAGACCCAAGGCATCCGAGTAGGTGTTATCATGCGCTCTATAAAATCACGTCTATACTAAGGAGTCTTAGTACTACAATGTCCCAGCGATACAGTCAAGATCAAGAGATGAGAGTCGAATAATTGCTCTCTGAACTCATCAATCCTGATTTCAGAACAATCGAAAATGCAATCAAACTTAAAAAGGATATGTACGGGCTTGGTTTACGGTAACCCTGGAGCGCGATGCGAGCTACTCTCCCCACAACTTTACAGCTCGTTTCGATGCTCATCAGGAACTGCAATGGGCCGCCATTCAAATGAAGAAGCATTATGACAAGCGAACGAAGAAAGAGAGGACAACAACCTCCCTTGGCCTTTCGCTTGAGCAATATAATCGTGACCTCGATGGTGACTAGAAGCCTTGCGACGTCTACTACCACTGTTCATCGGTGCCGACTTGTCTTAGTCCTCCCCAGAACCGTTTGTCACATCGCTCCTCCCGACGAGGACAATCCCATTGAGTTTGGTCACAGTTGGAAGGAATTCAGACGGGGCCGTCGAGCGCCTGAACCCGTCTGTTTACGGTCCTGAGACAATGCGATTGTATCATCCCCCAGAGTCAAATAAACGCATCTACAAGCGAAGACCATATCAATGGCATCTGGAATGCAATCCTAAATTGGCAGTTCAAGCCTAAAAAGGCCAAGATCTACGAATACCACCGATGCATTCGTTCATCGACAAGACTGTGGGATTTGCAGGGTAATATGCTCGGTGCCGATCAATCGCTCAGGCATACAGAACGTACTGTTTGCCGGCATGTTTCTAGAGCTTTGGCAAACCTGTGTGCTAACTATCCACTCTGTGAGCAGAGGCCACAGACAGTGCAGTTTATCACATTTCTCTAAGTTCTCCCATTGGGGTTTGTCTCCAATAAGTTGCAAGGAACCTGATGAAAATAGTTCAATCGACTGGCCATACTCCAAGATAGCAACTCTGTCTCGATTATCTGGAAATCATCCTGAGTATTCCTCACGCAGTGTTTTCGACTCTTCAAACCTCTCAGTGCTCCGCTCGAGCTTGACAATCATTGCCCGCATGGCCCGGCATTGGATCAGAGCCGCAGCTAATTGTTTAACTGATCCCATCGACCGCGATAAGCCGTTTCCCCGCCCTTTTGGAGGGACTTGGAGGAGGACTGACAAGACTTTCTGCGCAGGAGGGGGATGACGAGGATTAGAGCCGTTTCGATAAGAGCTCTGCAGTCAAGGTTCCTGTGAAATGGGTCGTGTCCGAAGCAAGTGTTCCTGAGTCAAAGCGAATCAAGATAGACGATCCAAACTTACAGTCTTTTAAATACTGAGAAGGCATATGTTCAATCTGAGATGCGAAAAGCTATTATCACTTTGGGGAGTACCGGCCTTGTTTCTGTAGAAAGCACACTGTGCTGTATGACGGGAAACGGGTTGATTACGCTTCTGGACTTTGAGATTGTGCAGGCTATAGAGGCAGAGACGCTTGCACCAGATGCGCCGGAGATGTGAGTGGTCGGGGAGCTCAAAACACCCTGGGTATCTGGTGTTGAGGTGGGATAAAGACAAACTTCGAGCCACGTCGAGTCGTCGCCTCCTCCCACCCTCGTCGAGGATGATCTTGTCATACCCACGGATCGAAGAAAATCTACATGTTAGAAGTCATAACTGACCAAGTTAGCCAGCGAAGCGATGAAAAGGGGCCGGCAGCCGCGAATCACTAAGTTTAATCCTTAAATCGTCTTAGATCATTGAGTTGATTGACCTCGGGTTTGCCCGCTGGCTTCATTCCTGCGCCGGCCACCACTGATTTCGTAAGATTCTTTTCCGAAGACATTTTGATTGCAGCATTACTGACAGTTTACTATTAGACCGGCCCCGTAACGATGCGCACTGCTTTTCTGGGTACGGGGGACCAATGGTTCATTCTGAGTCTGTTAGATTACCTGATCTCCTTTTCTATTTCCTTTTCAGTATATCCTTCCAATATGTTCCTTCTCAATCATGTTATTGATGGTTCTCGCAGTCTACATCCTTTACTACCCTGTCCCTTCCAATTCCCTTTCGACCATTATTTATTTTGTTTCTTATTAGTCGATCGAGGACAATCGGAGTATGGGATGGCCGAGTCTGTTAGACCCCATCTGAGGGCTTAAACACAGCGACGACGCCTTTGACAAGAGACTCCGAAATAAAATAAAAAAACCCCTAAAGTGCCTGCCCTAAGCTGACTTCCTATTAATGCTGGCGACATTATTCCTCTACCCTACCATAGTGAGTTTTCGAACTCGATGCGGTCACTCACTTGGAGCTCGTAGAGTGCCGATACTGTGTACTTGGTGGAATCCGTGACCACGCTGTTCACCGCGCGTTAACTTTGCATGCCTAGGCAGTCGAGATGATAGAAACGAGTGCTATCTTGAGTTGTCACATTCGCTTGTTGATTCTAGTAAGGTATTCCCAAGGGAAGATCTCATACCGACATCAGAAGGCCGATCCTCGAATGGGTGATCAGGGTCAATCACCTATAGAGAAGCTAATCTGGAGGGAATGCTATCACTGCAAACACTGCCGGGTATTTCGAAACCCACAGTACCGCTCTGCACACTGTCTCTTTCCGGGGTATACTGGCGCAATGACCTAACTTTGCACAGAGTGTTCAGGCTGCTTTCTGGATACACAGTTGGATAGGGGTGCTCGTTCTGCAAATGTTCTGAAGCGTACTATATTGCGACTTAGTAGTCTTCTAGGTGGAAGAGCCTAGCGTATCCTGTAGATGGTTGATTAGTCGGTTCAGAGAAGTAAAAAACCACTTACATATTGATTTTGCCTACTCCGTAGATCCAACAGTAAAGCGATGAGAATGTTCATAGCATATTTTCTTAATCAAAGGTGCTTCCATGACTTGGTCAAGAGCCTTTCTCCATGGATGACGGCAGTATTCTTTGCCCGATCCATGCGATTGAAAGCCAGAAAAAGTTGCCCAACAATAAGATGATGTCTCTCGTTGACTGCGACACAAAGGTATCCTGACGAAATTGAATCAACACTGTATAGGTCATTCGAGAGCTCGTGCCGATTGAGGGGATGACATTGTGACTTCTTTCAACATCAATCACTCGTGTTAATCTCCTTTGCCTCCCTTGCCGGTCCAGCGCAGTTACGTCGCCCTGGCGCTTCTGCCTAGGTTCGTTCGTAGGGGATCAGAACGTGCGATTTGATGATCATCAGCGCTTTTCATCAACGCCTTTCAAAGGTTCAATCCGATTCATGATGCAGTGCAGGTGGATAGGTATAACCTTGACAAAGGGCTGGCTTGAGATTGCATCGTGCGGAGGAGACATGCCGAGAGGTGGTGTCTCCGGAGGAACAGGGGGAAAGATAGTCAGATCTTGGCCGGGGGTTGCTGGGGAGGCGGTAACTAAGCGGGTCAGGCGAGTCGCCTGAAGGGTGATACTTTTGAGCTCCTCTTGAGTGGTCTGGATGACCTGGATAACCTGGATGACCTGATCGGGTGCTATATTTCCAATTACTGTTCAAGACTAATTTTCTATCTAGGAAGTAATAGTAGAAACTGGATAGTAAATACTAGAGTACTGTGTTGGTTGAATTCCAGGCTGCTGCCCCGTTGTCCGTCCATTGCAAGCGAACAGAAGGATCTGTGATGGGAATTAATTATTATTTTAGTGTTTGGATTTACTGATTATTGCGGCGTCGAAAACCAAAAAGACCGGTCGACGAGCCAGTGCATCCCAAGGGAAACAGAAACAGAACGGTGGATAAACCGGGTCTGTCGGGTTGAATTTTTGAATTGGTGCGCCTTTTTTCCCCCATCGTCTCGGTCCATGCGTCAATGGAAGGGAATGGATTGATTGCGTTCCGACTGTGGCGAGCCGGTTTTCTTGGGTCGTGGAATCGTGATTATTGATTGTTATTCCTGGTTACCCGCCGGTTGATCTGTTAGTCCAGGCAGGGCGTCAAGCGGTTTGATTTGTAGGTGTGTTCCTTGAGGTCAGTTCTAAAAAGGAGAGAAAAAATAAATAGAAAAAAGGGCCGGCCAGCTCTTCTGATTTTATCGGGCACTCCAATCAGTTCCAGGGGGAGGGATGATTGTCTATCCGCATGATGCTAGCAGGAGGATCGTGACCATCTGGTAAGTTAGTAGCGAGGGAGAAGCAAGTGGAAAGGCCGTTCAGGCTTTCAGGCTTTCAGCCCGTAAGAGTCAATACGAGGAAAGTAGAAAAATCATCCGATGGAGCTGGAATGGATCCTCCCGTAATTAACTGGGCCTGATCGCTGCGAATGAACGCCGGACGGAAGCGGTGGAAGGCTGGTTGAATGCGGAGGCCTGGTGAAGGTATGTTCGAGGAGACAGATGGGGGAGAATGGGGTGGGAGAAGGACCATGAACAGAAAGAGATCAAATCGAGATACTAGGAAATATTATCAGAGCCCTTGGAGACGATCCACGTACTTGATATGATATTGTGTAGAATATGGATAGAAGAGTAAATGTACCTGAAGAGATCTATTGTAGATGAGGTTCAAGAGGACGTGGCTGACTCATCCGCCTTGCCTGTTTGGGTACAGTAATCAGGCCTGGCCGTAACGCCGAGTCGGACCTGCTACGTACAGAAATGGTAACAGAAATACCAGGATCTCCCTGATCGTCGGTCTCTATCGAGCATTAAGAGTTAATACCGGTACCAGCACGTACCAAATGACGTCCGCGTCGGCCGCACCCACGCGTAACGCTGAAAAAAAAAAAGACGGAAGAAAAGAAAAAAAAACCGCCTCGGTACCGGACGCGTACCTTACAGCCCCCCCGTCAGTCTTTCCTTAGGAGGTCTCTTCCTTTCTCTGTGAAATCCGCTGGGCTGCACCACAGTCTGCCGCCGCAGAACAAAGTCTGAGTCTAGTAGTAGACGAGATGAACACACCAACAATAATGAAAACACATCTTTATCCCTTCCATCCCCCCGGCCTTGCCGTCTCGCCCTCCTCTCCTTTTCTTCCTTCCTCCCATCCCCCTTCCCTCTCTCTACCATCCCGACTCATTCTCACCACCTTCCCTCCCATCTTCAGCTTCTACTCCATCACCCCCGGACTATGTCATTTCGGCCTCAATTCTCCTATCGTCAACAAGCCTCGCCGTGACCGTGACTACCGACTTCTCGCCGCTCACCTGTCGCCTTTCTGGTTCGGAACCACGCAACCCCCATCGCAACCAATCTTCCACCGTGCTTCGTCACGCACTCCCCTCCTCCCGGTCTCCGTCTCCCTTTTTTAAACCTATTTCAACTCTACGACCCCGATCTGCCTCAGAAAAAACACTGCCACTTTGCGCAGGTGACGGTCTCCACCACTTATTAGCCCAACACCTTCTGGGAGAGGAATTCACCTACTCTGTGAATAGCCTTCCCTCTAACGACACAACCGCATCTTCCCTACAAGTCGTTGCCAAACGCAAACCACTGGGCCGTCAACGTCATGCCTGCCTCTAGCTCTGCTACGTCGTCGGCCACCAACGGTCGCTCCGGTCGATCGGGGGCCTCCAAAGGGGTCCTGGTCCTCAAATTGTCTCCCGAAGTGTTGAGCCAGTTTGCCACGCCGCCCCCCGAACCCAAGGACAAGAAGTCCAGGAAAAACAGCACTCCCAAGATCCAGGAGCCCGTTGCCGAAACCCCCGTCAAGGAAAAAGAAGCTTCTCCCGCCTCGTCTTTCACTGAGGCTCCGATCCCTCCATCTTCTGTGGACAACGCGTCCGATGCCGCTTCTACACCAGCGGCCGGTACGTCGGTTGCCGACACTCCTCGCCGCAAGGGCATGCCGGGCCCCAAACCTGGTAGCAAGAGAGGCCTGAACCAGACGGCCGAGACGCAACCCAAGCCGAGAGGCAAGCCGGGTCCTAAGAAGAAACCCCGACTGTACGTTGATTTGATTCTACTGTCTCAATTCATGGAATATCTTATACTAACGCTTTGTTCTGTAGTGACGACGGAACGGTCGACCACGTGAAACTGGCAGCAAACCACCGACTCGGACCTAAGGCCAACACTGGTGCCATCAATGCCGGTCTTCGTGCCCTGGATCGTACGGGAGCTCCCTGTCGGAAGTGGGAGCGAAAGCCCCTTCAATTGAAGAGTTTCACCGGTGTGAATTGGAACCTGTCCAGCTGGCGCACTCCTCGACCTCAAGTCTCCGAAACGAACGGCGAGATCAAGGACGGCGTCCTCGAGACGGGTGACAGCGACAGCAAGGCCAACCAGAGCGCCAGCGGAGTTCCCAGCGAGAAGAGCAATTCGGGTGACGGAGACCTCACGCCGGTCCCTCCCAATCTCACCGAAGCCTCTTCGCCTGCGCCTGCCATGGCCATGGCTGCGTAGGCCATTGACCTACGTCCACGATTTGCATCTCATCCTTCTTTCTGTACATTATTTTTTTGACTCTTATCTATCATACCTTGCCGCCCTATTGTTCTCATTTATGTTTTCCCTGCCATCTATTTGGCAGCTACTGGAGCGTTTTTTTTTTTTTTTGTTCTTTTTTGTCATCTGGGGTTGTATTTGCTGCCGGTCTGGAGTTTACTGTCACTATTGTCTAATTGGTTTTTCTATTGTCGAGACACTGGCCCAGCGGTCCAGTTCGAGAGTGTGAAAAGGATCGCTGCCCCGATCTTTCACTACAGGACGTTTCATCTTACCTTTCTACCTACGATCCTGCTTTGTTCTTTTGTTTTCTTTTCTTCTCTTACCTTTTTTTTTTTTTTTTTTTTTTCTCTCTAATTGCTATTTACGAATAAGTTATGTACCACTACGGTTGTGAAAACATTGGATCTGGTATCTCTTTCAACGCAGCATTTGTCAGTTATTGCCGGAGTCATGGCAGGAATGGGGCAGGAGGGAAAAAGCATGCGGTAGATAGATAGGAAATAGCCGGAATCACAGGTGGGAATATGCCTGGGTCAATCAAGCATGGGAGAAATTTAACATATGTCTTTATTCTCTGTAGTGCAAGTGATTCGATTTGATCGGAACTGATTCCAAGGTTCCTTTGTATGTTGTAAATTTGGCAGCAGGGATGTTGAATGGCGGAGATTGAATCACCACTGGATATATATTTGTCTAGGGCTCATACGCTCGTCCCCGTTTGGAGGGACCGGGATGAAGTCATGGCGAGAGGGGTTTGAAGATAGGTCGGATGGTTGCATGGGAGAACAGGCAGCCGTTTGTTTGAGTGAGAAGAGGGGGCAATGTAGTGTAGGTAGTGAGCAGACGGTGGACGTTACGTACGGCCGGCTCATCGCCAGGCCTAAAGCGCCCGAATCCCGTGCTTTCTCTTTCCCCCCCGCAGCATTCCTTGTTAGGCCATTCATTATTCATTCATTCTTATTCTTTCCTGTCGGGTGATTCCTGCCCTCTCGTTCTCCTCGACTCTTCTCTTCTCGCCTCCCCCCCTCCCCCACAGTTTCTATCTATTTACCGTATTAGAGGATCTCCCTGTAGTGTTGGGGTTCTACTTTCCCCGTCCTGTCACACAGACCAAACGCAGGCTGTCGGGTCTATGGTGGTTCCCTGATTCTGTTGGATTAAGACCGTCGTCCGGAACCCCCTTTTACTGAGCGATTCTTGTTTTGATTGAGACCCATTGTCTGCTTTCTGTACATGGCCACAGAAGAAAGATATCGCAAGGTGACTTGTTGCTACTACGGCGGTGCTCCACTCTCCGTTTATGGAAAGTCGTGATCTTCGAGAGAACACCGCGGAAGATCGTACAGAAAGTCAGAAACAAGACCTCGACGAGCCCAGTCGATCATTGCGTCAGACTATCCGAGACAAATGATAGTGTCTTGATCGGACCGGTGTCGAGTAAAGCAGCCGAGCAGCTCGCGTGAGGAGAGAGAAGAGAGTCGATTCTTATGCCCATCGAACTAAGAGGAAGTACCCGCCGCCGCCCCGTTCGTTGGCTCCAAGACCCGCGAACGATTCCCCTATGGATGCACCTTTCCCCCCCTCCGATGGAGCTCGAGCTCCTCTAACCTCATCTTCCGGCCCAACAAGCATCTCCTCGCTCCCCCGTCGCTCGTCTTACGCCTCCGTCCTGTCCGGCACCGCGCTGTCGCCCCCGAGCAACGACTTCTCGCATCTCTTGCCCTCCACCTCCACTTCTTCCTATCCCCCACCCTTTCATCCCGAAGGCCGCCTGCTGAGGCACTCGGCCGCCGTGGATGCAGACATGCAGATGAACAACTCCTGGAGGACGTCGCCCGGCGATTCGCTCCCTCCCTACTCTCGCAAATACGCCAGCTTCTCTCGCTCCGATCTTTTATTTCAGAACCCGGGCGGCCTCTCCGATCCCGTCCCCTCGTTCTTCACGCCCTCCTACCTCCGCAACTCCCGCTACATCGCCCGCCTCGATGCCGCCCGAAGAGCGAAACAGGCATTCCAACGAGATGCTATCTGCTCCGCTTCGAACCCTAATAATCCTCTCTCCACATCCTCCAGCCAGTCCAGCCTACCCCGGATAACGCCCTCCCACCGCGGGATGACGTATGATATCATCGAGAGGGAGCCGCCCGGTGATGACGATCATCTCCTGCCTCTGCCATCCCGTTGGAGCGATGGTGATAAATATGCCGGTCTGGAACTGACAAATGGGGGGCTGGAGGTTCGGTACACGGGCCCTGTCAACAAGCACGAGCACGAAGCCGCCGCCGTCCGTGCAGACAATCCAATGCCTCCGCAGTGTGGCATCTACTATTTCGAGATAACGATTCTCTCGAAGCCTAAGGAAGGGTACGTACTTATGAATTAGTGATTCCGGGTTTCAAAGGAAGGGAAAAGAAAGGACTAGTATGCTAACGACCGCAGAATGATCGGAATCGGGTTTTCGAGTACAAAAGCGTCCGTTGAACGACTCCCCGGGTGGGAGCAAGAATCGTGGGCTTATCATGGCGATGATGGTAAATCATTCTTTGGCGAAAGTCAAGGACAAGGAAAACATTACGGTCCTACCTTTGGTGCCAATGATACCGTGGGTTGCGGAGTGAACTTCGCGACGGGATGTGCTTTCTTCACCAAGAACGGTGTCTTTCTCGGTGTGTACAAAGTTCCTCAAACACCATGTATTGGCATAGGGCTAACTGAGTAGGCAACGCTTTCCGGGAGTTGCAAAACGTCAAGGTATACCCGTCGGTAGGAATGAAGAAGCAACCGCCCGTTCATCTGGCTGCAAACTTCGGTCAGCAACCCTTCATGTTCGATATTGATGGCATGGTCAAGGTACGTTCAGAGACATTTCTCTTATGTGATACATGGTCTAAACTGGTCGTCTCTAGGAAGAAAAATCCTCGGTCTACTCGGATATCCGTGCCACAAACACTGCCAACCTTCAGCCACCTTTAGACGAATCTGCTTTACTTCAAGAGCTTGTTGCACAGTTCCTGGCTCATGATGGTTACGTGGAAACAGCTCGGGCTTTTGCCGAAGAGGTTGCATCGGAGTCGGCCGCTTTGGAGAACGGTCGCCAGGAGCCGCTCAAGAAATATGAGGTGGAAGAGGACATCGAAGCGGTCAATCGACAGAGTAAGTATTCTGATACTCTTCGAGGTCTCCGCAAATGACTAACCGTATGGGGCAGAAATCCGAGCGGCCATACTGGACGGGGATATCGACAAGGCCTTGAAGTATACCAACGCCTATTACGCGAATGTCTTGCAGTCGTTCCCCCATATTCACTTTAGATTACGGTGCCGGAAATTTTTGGAGATGATGCGACGCTGCCACGAGCTGTCCCTTGCGGCGTCCAAGAAGGCCAAAGCCTCTAACGGATTACATGACAGCAGTGCTATCCTGGACGAAGAGATGGAACTCGACGAGCAGACCCCCGACGGAGATGGCTGGGAGGCGGACGGAATGGACATGGAGGAACCGGAGCAAACCGCCAAATCCAACATGCTTCTCACCGAAGCGGTTCAATACGGGCAGCAGCTGCGCTTGGACTACCCGAACGATGAGCGTGGAGGTGACAAGAAGATGCTGGATGACATTTTCTCATTGGTGGCATATCCAGACCCGAAACGGTCGGTGCATGGGCATTACCTTGACCCTGCCGGACGGATTGCGGTTGCGGAGGAGTTGAACTCGGCCATTCTTGGTAGGCTTCCCCCCCTCGTCAGTCCCGATGTTGGGAGAGGTATTTGGATAGTTAGAAACTAACAAGCAACAGTGTCACTGGGCAAATCTTCGTCGGCTGCTCTGGAGCGGCTATACCAGCAGACCGAAGTGTTGGTTACCGAGATCAGCGAAGAGGGCGGCGCCGGGGCGTTTATCAACGTGCGAAATGATTTTTTGCTTTGATCTCCTCACTCGCATACCGGGCAGAGATGGAATTGTTTACTAGTATTTATTTACTTTTCTCGGGTGGACCTGGCATCTTGAAGACTGACTCGAGCGACCATTCGTTCCACTTTTCGTTTCTCAACTCAGTTACTTATCCCTTGGTTCCGGGGCCCCTTGTCCGTTCTATTTATCACCACTCCAAGGTACAGATTCGGTGGTTATGAACCGGTAATATAGTTCCCCCATGTCATGAGCCAACGCGTCTCTTTTCTTGCCCTTCTTTCTATTTCCAATGCTTTTGATCCATTATGCCGAGAGGTGGACAATGGACAGCGGACATAAGGCCCGTCAGCCAATCGATATGGTGCATCTGCAGGGGGTGCAGGAGATATTGGGCGTCAATGCGAAGCGACGATCCTGGACGCGAGCAATGCGCTGTGCAGAAGTCGTAGGTTCCCTGGGATTAAGCTGAGGGATTAATATGTGGGACATAGGAGTTAAGAATACAATCTATTGCTATGAGTTTGAAGTGATGGGTCGGTGTACTCCGTATGCATTATTCCGGAGTATTCATGGATGTCTTGCAGTGTTGAGGCACCCTGGAG
The DNA here is from genome assembly GCF_023601865.1 of Aspergillus affinis. Taxonomy (NCBI): domain Eukaryota; kingdom Fungi; phylum Ascomycota; class Eurotiomycetes; order Eurotiales; family Aspergillaceae; genus Aspergillus; species Aspergillus affinis. Next base: position 49,380 of record NW_026515798.1, on the reverse strand, counting down.
AGACAGACACCTCAGGCACCCACTGCGTCATATGCTGAGTGTATTGCGCGTATGGACGATACCACAATACCGGCGGGAGTGGCGGTCACGGACGCTGACAAAACGAGGCGGTGACCTTACGGCGGTCTCAGGCTGGAGCGGCAGGAACGACCGTCGGTCTTTCTTACTTTTCCTTTTCCTTCGCGATTCAAAGGTGGAGAGGAGAGAGTCAAGTCTTTGCGCCGATCTCTCCGTCTCTCTCTTTCTTCCGTTCCTTCTTTCATTCATTTCTCTCTCTCTCTCTCCTCGGTGGTGAACCTCGTCTCCAACTCACTCCCGACTCCACCTACCTTGTCTCGTCACTTTCTAGCTCGATGACCTGGCGCCTCCAACCCCCAGCTCACTGCTCCGTCAAGGGGTGCCAGCACATTATTCTCGCTCGTGCGAAAGGGAAAGGCCGCATTCTACTGACCAGCCATGGACCCCTCCCGTCCACATAGTCCGTCCCTGGCTAGTGAGGTTCCCTGCATTCCTACCCACTCGGCCACCACTCCGGCGGCCCTCCGCTGCTGTTGTGGCCGTGATGACTGCGCATTCCTTCACCACAATAATGTCGCCTTGGAGGGGCTGGAGAAGGATCTTGCGACCGCTGCTAGATTGGGTCAGGTACGTATTAGGCCTTTCATTCTTTGTGCCTGACGATCCATACCGTCCCGTCGTCATTTCCCATACTTGAGCGGGGTTGTGCCTGTTGGCCTCGAGCTCGTTTGTAGATAGATTCCTGCTTTCCCTTCCCTTCGCTTTATCCCTTGTATACCTCAGTTCGTTTTGGTGGGGCTTGTGCTTCCCTGATTGTTTACCTCGTTTGTTTGCGCTCTGGAATTTGGATATTACTCTTTTCGTCACATTCGGTCCCAAACCGGATGAAGAACAAACAATGCACTCGAGTACTCTATCAACTTCCACCTCACCCCCTATGGCGACGGCAAAGATCGGGTCTCCTATCATATCCCACTGCGTTATAGTCCGTCATGGCTGCCTCCCATGAGAAAGCTGCCTCGGCGGCCGTCGACATGAGCTCGTCATCGCTAACCTTTGCGCTGCAGGCTTTACTCCATCGCCATGAATCTTACATGGCCGAGGCTGAGGAGGACCGTCATCGGTTACTCGCCAACATCGAAAATCTCGAACGCGAAAAGCGTCAGGCCCAGGCCGAGAACGCGCGCATCATCGAGGAGAACCGTGGTCTACTGGAACAGCTGGACGGTTTAAACCAGGCTTTCGCGGATTCGGACTCCCATGCTAAATCGCTGGCCGTCAGCTTGGAGAACGCCGAGGCCGAACTTCGCAAACTAACAGCGTCGGCGGCGCGTGCGGCCGATCTCGAAGCGCAGCTGGCTCAGATGGAGGTGGAACAGGCTAAACTGCAAGAAAGTCTGCTGTCTGCCCACGAAGACTCCAAGTCGGCGGTGCAACGCTGGAAGAACGCCGAGTGTACCCTGCGGGACCTGCATGACCAGGTCGATCGAATCGAAAAGGAAGCCCGCGAAGAGCGCGAGCGTCATTCGGATTTGATTCAACGTATGGAGCGGAGACGGGCCGTGGAACGAGAACTTGATGGCGCCGCCGGACGGCTGAAGGGGGCCGCGGCGGCGCAAGAGTTGGGACGTGAACACGGCGGAACTGTGGTGTCGCGCTTCGTTCGGGATATATTACAGGACAATGCCAACCTGCAGATGGGGATCGTGGAGTTGCGGGAAATGCTCGAGAGTTCAAACCAGGAGGTGCAAAGTCTGCGGGATCAGATTCTGTCACATCAGCCACTGACATCGGCAACCGAGGGCGAGGATGGACAAGGACCCCCGCAGCCTGCAGCAACGACTCTGAGTCAGGAGCTCGAGTCGAAAGAACCGCGGCGAGTGTCGCAAGAGTTTCACATCCACCATCATTATCATACGCCACCGGTGTCGGCCAGTTCGAAGAAAGACAAGGCTACGCTCTTCCGTCGTTCGAAGAAGAGACGCTCTCTAGGCAGTCCTTCGGGCTTACATTCGGCTTCCGGCACGCAACTAGCCCGCAAACCCACGCATCGATCTCAATCTTCCACGTCCTCCACATCAACTATCCTATCTCAAACCTCAGTCTCTATCCCCCCGGGGTCCTCACATCGGTGGTCATTGCAATCACCCACGGCCGATTCGCTGGCGAGTTCGCCGCAGTCGGCATATCGAACATCATCTATCTTCGACCGGGTTGACCGCGGCTTCTCGTCCCAAGCTACAAGTCCCGACAGTACTGTGCTCCTGTCTCCCCTTCGAAATTACGGCGGCAAGAAAGGTCCGTTCGATACGGGGTCTCGCCCGCTGGATGAGCCAGATGGACTGGACGGTCATGGCGATGACCACCTGGAGGACGATCTTTTCAATGAATACAGCCTAGACCTGGGCGACAGGGCGCCGCTTGAGCCTATCATCCCAGAGGAACGGGAGGACTCTTCGTCGTCAGTGCATTATGCAGGATCGGAACGGGCTGGATCGCCAACCCTCCCCGACGATGCCTTCTCCACGTCTTATCGGTCCCATCGCCGGGCCGCATCTCACGAAAGTCTCTTCTCGGTGGCAGGAATGGACATCCACACGCCTAGTCGCCGTCCGTCACGCCTGAGCGAACTGCCCTCCGCCACATTACCCGTCCACATGACACGCCGCATTATGTCGTACGGGACCGACCGCTTCTCCACCACTCCAGTGACCGCGACCACCACTGTCACTGCCGGCCGTGAGCCCTCCAGGAGCTCAGACCAGTCTCCTCGGAAGTTACTGGCTTCTGTTGCTGCCAGCGGAAACCCAGTTCCAGAAGCCCGACCTGCATCCGTGGACCTTGTTCGTCCTCAAACCACCGCCCCCATACCTGCTCGGAAAATATCTCTCAGTCGCCGCGTGGGCGGCTGGGTCAGGGGTCGCTGGGGCACTGCCGCCGTGGCGACCGACGGAACCTTAGAGCCCCATGCAGAAGAAGAAACCTTGTCTTGTGCCTCGTCGATGCGCTCAGGGTCCTTCAATCCGTCTATCAGCGGTAAAACACCGAATCTCAAAGCCGAGTCCGTTCCGAGTTTGCGGTTCCGGTATCCAGGAGTCAACCAAAAGGGTCCGATTATGGGATTCCGTCCTTCTCCGCGAGCGCCATCTGCTATACACGCCCAGCAGATCGACGAGAATCTGTTGAGGGAGAGTCTAGCGGAATGATCCTGACTTGCTCACCCAATACCTGCCATGTGTGCCTTGTGCACATGGTTCCCACTATGTTACTTTGCTCTATCATTTTCTTTGTAATTATTATATACTTGCACTGACCGTGCCATCTTGTCCATCCTTTATACATTTCATATCCTGTCTTGCCTTTGCATGTGGTGGTTAGCGATTCCATCACAAGGCGTCTTTGTTTATATATCAATTTTGAACTTGATACCCCATCGGACACTATTCTTTCCTTGTTAGTCGTTTTTTCGCACTGGTATTTTACTTCTCCAGGGAACGAGACGCATAAGGGTGATTTATTTTAGAAGAGCTAGCGAGGCTACTCCGATATAAAGCCTACGTACCGGATTCCTGTCCGCTTACAATGCATGATAATGTTTACTTTGGAACATCCCGGCCGATCAGCTAGCAGGTAGAAGCCCATCGTGCCAGATCGTGTTCATTCAGCTGTTCTATTGATTTGCCTCTTTCCTCGTAATCCGATACATCCGAATCGGCACATCCGTCGAATGAAAGAACCCAGTCTGTTCCTCCTTCGACGGCGGTTCAAACGATACTTGTTCCGTCGTGAACCGGTTCTCTTCTAAAACCATGTAAGCTTCGACACGACACAGAAGACATGAGAATGGAAAGGAAAAAAAAAACGCACCACAAGCCCTCAAAAACGTCCCAAACGTCTCCTGATTCCGTAATGTCGCTGCGATCACGAATTCCTTGATTCCGTAGTTCTGGAATAGGTCGTGCAGTGTGGAGATGAGGAGGGGGATGAGGTCTGTGTCGTAGATCTGGGAGGGAGGTTAATAAATAGGGAGAAGAGAGAGAAAGAGCTGTATCAGTGGTCTTGTTCATGTGCTTTATATAAAGGGTTGTGCTGGGGATCGGGTCTAGTGGTCTAGTATATATGTCGTACATATATCCTAGACATCCTACCCTAGAATCCATTGCATACAGTATATATACCGTATACCGTTTTACGAAGAGAGAATGGCCGAAAAGCGAAAGAGAGGAGGGGAGAGAAGAAGAGAAAGATAACGTACCAAATCCGCACCAAGAGCAACGTCGAATTTCGGTGTCGCACTCCCATTCCCATTCGTAACCGGTCCTTCGTCAAGTGATGTACCACTCACATCATCCAACGGCGTCCCCCATTCCCAAACCGCAGCGCTGAATGACGCCTGCTCGTATCCATCCTGGGATGTATCCTTAAGATGATTCCTCCCCGCACAATCCCTCATATTCTCAACCAACGCTGGCTCCCGATCCGTCGCCACCACACTCCTCAACCGCAAATACTTCGCACAGAACATCGACACCATCCCCGTTCCCGCACCCAACTCGATAACTCTCTTTCCCTGCACGAGAGTCTCGCCCGCAGGTGTACTCGACAGATATGTCGCGAGATGGAGGGCAGCTTCCCAGGTCCGGAAGCCCGTGGTACCGGCGGCGAGGATCAGGCCGCGTGATTCGGAGGTAATCACGGTTCGTGGAGGCGCGGGTGAGGACGGAGGGGGCGACGGCGCGGTGTATTTGATGTAGGTTAATTGTTGGGCTTGTTGGATTGTGGAGGACTTTGGTTGCGAGATGAGGGTCGCCCAGGCGGAGATGAGGTCGGGGTGGATTTCCTGGATTGGTAGAAAAGAAGAAGAATTGTTCGATAAGATGATTTGCATTGGAAATTATAGGTAGGTATAAGGTACGTATGGGTATATAGATTTGCGCAAGAAAAACCAAAGAACACAAAATGCGAAAAGAAAATGCGCGACAAGGTATGGGTTCATACATCCTCCTCAGGGTCGCTGATCGCTTCTTCGATCCGAGATAGAATCATCTTCAGAACTCGCGTCTGATAGTTTACCGGGGGGATTGGCCAGACAGAGGCCTCGTCGAACATTTGCGCATAGATGGCGCTCTGCACGGCGGGGTGAACGATGTCGCGGCCTTGCGGGAGGGGCAGGAGGTGGGGGTCGACCTGTTCGTGGAATTGGCGGGCGAGCAGGTCGACATGATGGGAAGACAGAAGAGGGGGAGTCATGATGAAGAGAAGCGACAACAGGAACAAGAGCAAGAATCCACCATGAGGCCGAAGGGAAGGAGGATATAACTAAGATCACTAAGGAAATGATAATTCTCCACACCCCGGTGCCAAGCCCATCACGTGGGGCCTAACCCCAAGGGGCTAGTGCAGAAGGCTAGCCGAGAGCCCACGCTGCACAACGAAACGGGAACCCAAAATTGTTTGAACATCTCGAGCCCGCCGACAGCGACTTCGACAATCCCACCCGCCTCAACTTCTCCGTCCCTTTCGACGACGCAGACTACCGCAAGAATGGCCGACACTCCCGTTACCCTGCGGACTCGCAAGTTCATCCGCAACCCCCTGCTTGGTCGTAAGCAGATGGTCGTGTAAGACTTCCACTTTATTTTCCATCCTACCTGTGTTTTTTCATCCCGTGCTTGTTGCTCGGCGGTTGCGATCTCCAGTTCGGCAAAGGAGGTAAATTTTGAATTTGGACCGAGGAAAGAAAAGAAGAGAGGGAGGGGAAATGTTGCAAGGAAATTTCTTGAACAAGAACAATATCTGGGGTTCTAGAAGACGTTTTCCGATACGACAACAATCATCATCACCGTCATGATTGAAAGAAACCAACGCAGGGAGAAAGGTCAAGCGAATGGAAACTGAGAAATTTTGCAATCTGGAATCGCAACCACCGATCGAGCCAGCATCTTCATTTTTCACGTTTTGCCAGCTCCAGAATCTCTCATCTAACACGATCATCATTACAGGGACGTCCTCCACCCCAACCGTGCCAACGTCTCCAAGGATGAGCTCCGCGACAAGCTCGCCGACCTGTACAAGTCCAACAAGGACCAGGTCTCCGTCTTCGGCTTCCGTACGCAGTACGGTGGTGGCAAGAGCACTGGTTTCGCTCTCGTCTACGACTCCACCGAGGCCCTGAAGAAGTTCGAGCCCCGCTACCGTCTCGTCCGTATCGGTGCCGGTTCCAAGGTCGAGAAGCCCTCTCGCCAGCAGCGTACGTTATATCCTCCTTGAAAAGTGCCGTGGATTTGGACGATATATTTTCGACATCTAAATCTGCCGAGAGGAAAACTATGGAAATACTAACGAGATCTCTTCCCTAACAGGCAAGCAACGGAAGAACCGCTCCAAGAAGTTCCGCGGTATCGCCAAGGTCAAGGGCCCCAAGAAGTCCAAGAACTAAGCGCATTCTCTCGGTGGAATCTCGACTGGGTGAATGGGAAGGCGGTGGTTGTTGGAGATGGACTCGGATGCGGCCAGGGGCTGGGGACGATAGCGATGGAGAAGATGATAATGATAATGGCGGCCCTCCTGTGGGGGTGTATGATAGGTTTAAACCTGTGCAAATGGTCCATTGGTTTGTCTATCAGTGTGCTCAGTACTGCTAGATCCTTCTACCTATACCATCTTTGCCCTTATCATACCCGTGGAAAACCAAACCTTGTGACGATTTGAACAACAAAAAAGACAAACCAACTGTGAAAAGAAAAAAACTAAAAAAGCGAACTTCCTTTTCTTTTTCTTTTTTCGTGCTTTTTCCACACCGAAGCCAGCATCTCTCTTGCCTTATCTGTCTTGCCTTATCTGATCCGGACTTCTGATCGACTGACCCCGAGCCGAGATGATCCTTTTTTTGTTTTTATTTTTATGGGGAGAATAGAATCAACTTCTCGGTGTTCGGAATCGGGGAATGGGACGGATTGAACAAAACAAAATTAACTGATTTCCCCATATTTTACGTCTGTTTTCTTGATAAAAGGACTGTTTACTTGACCATTTCCATCCGAACCCGCTTTAAGCCTCTTAGAATCCAGTCATTTGATATGATTCAGATCAGCTCGACTTCGGTTCAATACATATCGAGTGGAAGACACGAAGGAACCAAAACCAATACTGTCGATCATCCTGATAAGATCTAAATTCCCTTCCTCTTTCCCATCCCCCTTTCCTTCCCCAGACCTACATATCCGTACTCCGTATACATATCCACATACGGAGTAGTGAGGTCGTCACACACTACCTACTTAGTACGGTGTACACCCCAGTAAATCATCTCTACCTACACTACGGAGTATATCCCTAGCTCTTCCCAGGAACCACCCGGCTGGGAACCTCGCTTCCGTCTCCCTTCTCGGAGCGACGGTCAGTCACACGAGACATCCATGTCCCCAACATGTACTGGTTTGCCCTGGTACAGGTCCTACCGTTTCCCCCCAACAAGTGGGTAGGTAGGTAGGATGTTCGGGTTTAGCATGTATGGGAGTTGGCAGGGGAATGGAGGTGGCGTTGTTATTTGTATTAGGAACTGGGTAGGGTCGTTGATTATGCTGGGAAAAGCCAACCAGCAGGGAAGCAAGCAAGGAAGGAAGGGAGCATGTAAGAGTATACTTCGATGGTATGGCCTGATCAGCAAGCAGGGCACACAGGGCCCTTCTTCGTAGTTTACCTGGGAGAGAGTCATTGCTAGAGTATGTACATGTAAATGTGCAAATGCAGCACTCATGCTCGAGGTAACTAGTTAGTACCTAAGTAACCTGCCTCTCTCTCTCTCGCTCTCGCCCCTTAAACTGTTTGCTGTTTGCTCGTGTCCCAGGGCCCAGGGCCCTGGATCCAAGATCCAGAATCCAGAATCCAGAATCCAGAAATTCAAATCCTAGACCCTTGTCAATCAATCCTCTCTCTCGTCCACATTCCACCCATTCAGCTCCATTCATCTTCAGCTCGGAAGGTTAAATTGGTCTGGAATGAACTGCTTGCTGACCTAGGGCTCAGGCTGGTCTGGACTGGACCAAATGCCTAAAGTGAGGGAATTAAAAATTTAAATCTAAATTGTCGATAAGACTTGTTTGGTTTGGTCTGACTGGACCTTTGTTCAAGTCGTACATGTTTAAATTAGGTATTCAAGGGTCTCAACAATCAATTTAATCCGTCTTTATTTTTTGGGGGGGGGATGCCACCTTTAGTTCGGGTCGAATCGTTATGGAGATGATGAATTAGCTAGGAGTTGGTTGGTTAAACGTTTGATTCTAGTTCTGTAATCCAGAGTACTGGATTTGTTGATCATTCTTTGCTGTATTTAGATAACTGTCTATCTATGGAAATGTCTGGTCTGATGGAGGGGAGATCCAGGCCATATGATGAACGAACGAACGAACCAATTGCCCACATTAAACTACAAAATTTAACTTACTCTATACATCTGACATCTGACATCTGCCATTTACATCAACCAATCAAGAAACCAAGCAGAGTCTACTTCGCTACTCTTCTTTGTTCTCCTGAGGTGGCTATACAAATCATATGATTTGGAATCCTCGAAACATTAACGTGTAACTACCAGACAGCGAAAAGTAGAAAAGTAAGACAAAAATTAAGATTATTTTCTTTGTTCTCAAATGAATGAACTAACTATGGCTGACTTCGCCGTTTAAAAGCCACATTACAAATCGATAAAAAACCCAAAAAAAGCAAAAAAAAAAACAAGAACCAGAAATGTTAGACAAGAGCCACACTATGCGCCGATCCCAATTAGGCGGTGGTATCAACGAGTCAATCAATAATGGATAGGAAAAGCAGGGCAGAACAAGACAAGACAGTAGAAAGAAAGGCAACACAAGACACAGACCCACACAGAGAGATAACCGCCAGGAAACACAGAAAGAAAAAAAGAAAGCCAGCCAACCAAACCAACCAACACGAGCTGAAAACGCCCCTAAGAACTGCGGCTCGGCCCTGTTTGTACCGGTTCTTATCGCGCGTTGGGAGAAAAATGAAATGAAAATAATGAAAGAGATTGCCGACCCTAAATGCGACAACGCTCCTGCCAGCCTAGCCCTAGTATTAGTGTAACCTTATTCTTTGGTTCTTAGAATGGCAAGCAGTAAGCAGGAATGTGTGGATGTTCCAAGGAAGTAGTACAATCAAGGGGATATTTGAAATCATTTCCAGGCCTCCAGAACAGACAAGGAAAAGGGTGAGTGGAACCAAGGAGAGGGGATCAAAAACACCGAAACAAAGATAATCTAAGATGGTAACAGGGAGAGATAGAGGAAAAGAGCTCGTAGGGGAACATCAAATGCGGGATTTATTTGATTTTCATTCCCCCGGTGTTGTGAGCACAGGAACCACTGCCGCTGGCAGTTGGGGCTGTAGACGCCAGCCGTGAGATACCGTCTGGCGCAAGATGTCCCCAACAGTTCTGCATTCGTGCATCAGAATCCCCCCGGGTTACTCAGAGCGGGGACTGGCGGACGGTGCACCTCGGTGGATGTACCCGTGCAGAGGGCACCGTACGGCAATGAAACTTCGCAGTCCGATGGCTTGGGCCGCGTGTAGGGGAGTCCATTCACCAAGGTCCCAGGCCGGCTAGAATCACCCGCCTCGGAGCATTTCTTACTTATCTTCTCGCTGGTGATATACCGGTAGGTATCGGAGCCACCCTCCCCGATAGACAACAGGCGGCTATTCTCGCGAGAAAGGGCCCTCGTGAATCGACTGTCGTTGCTGCGGATTTCATCTCCCGACTCAGATGGATCCAGGGCTGTAGTGGTAAATGTCCCGCTGGATGATAGCAACGGTGATGGCGTCCCTGCCGTAGTCAATGGCAAGAAACCCAATACCGGCTCGTGTGTGCCCGGAGGGAATGGCTTCGTCCGGCTCAGGGGACTGGACCCCATAGAGCCTCCGTTCGAGCTCGGGAGTCCGGGGACCCGAGTAGCACTGTCAGGTGTTGCAGTAGCGCCTCTGTAGCTGTTCCAGGGGTTGGATATCCTGTAGTCTGGGGGGAGAGATAAACCCGAAACAGCTTCCGGCGAGGTCGGTAGACTCGGAAAGCCAATGTGATAACGACCGGTAGGGTTGGGAAGAATTCGGTCGGCTACCTGGCCTTCGGGTGAAAAAGGCGCCATCGGGGGTGCCATTGATGATGAGTCAGTCGACGAGGAAGTTCCTAGTCCCGGGAACAGGTATGGGCAAGCTGGCGGGTGCACGCAGCCTTCGGAATTTGGAGTCGAGAACAAGACATGATGATTCGGGGGCCGGTGGGTGCTGGCACCGCCGGAGCTCCACGTCTTGGGGTTCCATGGGGCTTCACAGTAGTCGTCTGCTAGAACAGTTGGGGGCGTGTTGGGGATCAAGTATCCCGAAGTCTGGGGAATACTGTATGTATCCGTGGGCTCATCCTCGTAATTGATTGCATGATCAATGCTGAACGGGTGGCGGCCGTAGGGATATGGACAACCTGGGGGCACCAGTTCGTAAGTTGCTGGGACATGTCGTGAGATCGAGGCAGCACGAAAGCTAGACGGATTGGCTGGCAGTTGTCCCATCTTCGGAGTCATAGAAGGCGCATAGAAGCCTATCCTCTGGGACGAAGAAATCGCCGCATTCATCGCGGCATACGGCCAGCTGGTCACTTTTGGCTGCAACATTGCCGAATTCACCTTGGGTTGATCCTCTCAGCATGCATATCACACAAAAGTCTTTCTTTCTCTATTCAGAGATCAGAAGGGGCTATCTCACCCTCAAGAATTGGCAGTTCACATTTCCCACGGCAGAGCAATTCGAACAGCCCTTGTTGTTACCAATATCACCGCTGCATTTGATCTTTCTTTTCCGACATCGCTGACACTAGTGGACGGTAAGAAATTGGTCCTGTTCATGCCCGAGAGAAGCTTGATTACTTACTGCAACCTGGATTCGACGACGCGCCGGGTTTCGACCTTTCCCATCTTGTCCTGGAACAGGGCTCGGGCAGTTGGTGCTCCTGTCTAGCAGGTCCTTGGGTCCATGGCCCTGAACAGGAGGAGGTATAGATAGAGGATCTGGTAGAGGGCCTCGCTTTACAGGAAGTCCATAGACGACCTCATCCTCAGGGGTATAGAAAGGATGGGCCATTGCTTCGTTCATTAGTGTGGACGAAAACATAGTGGTCCACCGAGGCTCACTCACATTCAAAGTCAAAACCAAGTCCAAGAAACTTCGAAAGAAACACCAGGTAGAGGGAAGCCGGGGGACAAAAGCATAAAAGGACACTGGATCAGGGATGGCTTGTGTTCAGCATGCCCCAACTACTGTCTAGTATTCCAAAAGGAACCGGAAAGGATGAGGGGGGCTTAAGCCGACAGCAAGGTCTGACTTTAAGGTCCATGTGTTAGTTTTCCGTTGTTGTCCTGATTGTTTTCTTCGGTTTCCTTTAATTTTTATTTATTTTTACTTTCTTCTCTCACTTTTTCCCTCCCTTCTTGTTGGTCAAAACCATACGATGCCCCGTTGATTCGCTGGTGGGCGTTTCGACCGGTCATAACTTCGCGGTGAACTAGAATATTCCTAGAACGAGGGCTTTGTCCACTCATCTGCTTATGCAGAAGAGGTACCTGGTTTGATACCTGGTTCTCCTCTGCTTTGTCGTATGTACTGGAACCCATGCAGACTTCCGTCCAATTCCAATTTCTTTTTTTTTTTTTTTTTTTAAAAAAAAAAAGAAATTGGAAAATAAAAAAAGGAAAGTCACCTAGGGGCTGGGTCGTCCCAAATCATGCTCAGTCCTGATAGAGGGCTAGACGGCAAGAATACCCCGGTGGTCTGAGGTTGTCGCACTGGGTGACACTAATGTCGTACAGGTTCATCATTGGTATTAGCCAGAACAAGTCAAGCTGGAAACTGGGAGAGAGAATGATCGCTGCTGCGAGTAATTTTGAGCCAATCGACTACCAGGCAGGGTCCACAGCTCCTCTGCCCTTCATCAGCGCTGTCTTTGAATAGCGGGGGGCGCCTCAGCCAGACCCAATGCGATAAGCAACGCCAATATCAGGCTGCATGCTGTCGCTGAGCGGAAAGCCGCCGGCTGCGTTTGCAGGAATCCCTTCCCTCTCCCCAGCCAAAAACTATTCATTGGGGTTGGAAAGAAACGGCTGTGGGGGAAATGTTTGCTCGTTTGGATCCTGGATGATTGGGGCGCCTATTGGCTCGGCTTTGGGCCGGCTCCAATATCAAGCAAACTGAATTGCTTTGCAGTGGCCTGGAGCCTGCAGCGGTACTTTTGACAAGTCGTGAGCCTTTTTAAAAAAGAAACTTCCATTTTCCTGTGGTGTAGATTTGAGTAGTGGCGGTGCCCCTTTGAGAGACTCACTAATTAGTGGTCGGTTGGTTAAGAGAGAGAGAGAAAAAAGTAACAATGACACAATTTCAAACAAGGATTGATGTGGAGGGAGGACTACTGCAAACGAGTATAAGCAGATGATTACACCAATGTCTCAAGACCAAGGCAGCATTAGATCATCTTGGCCTCATGAAGGGCAAATGAGGCTTAGTAGCCAAGACCGGACCAGAAAGAAGCCCTGGCAAAAATGGACCGGCTTAAACCTGTGTCCAGGTCACCGGGCTGGATCTGCATCTGTGCATCAAGGTGCGTCGTCCTTCTCTGAGCACCCACCCCCTTTTTTTCTGGAAAGAACTAGTCTCTGTAAGCCCTCCCTGTCTCATTCTCTTGCCTAGAAATTCCAAATCTGCGACGGTCCATGTTAAATAGGTGGAGAAGCAGTATGGTCCGAAGCGCTGACATGAGAAAATAGGATAAAGTTAAGATAAAGGAATCAAAATTAAAGATAAAATTAAGGACAACGACCAGCCGGCGTCCTCAAAATGGGATGACAAGGACGTGGGCCCCGAGAGGATCAGCATGCACGGTGTTCAGGGGCCTAAAGGACGCCCGATGTAGCTGGTTTGGGACCAATGTCATTCGATTGTGTCCAACCAACAATCGCGGATCAGCCTTGATTGGAACGGTTTCAAACCCAACCTTTCAAGGGCCGAGAGAAAGAGAGAGAGAGAAAGCCAAGGGATCTGATCCATCCCTATGCAGGCTTCATAGTCGATTAAACCTCAGCTCAGGATGCTGTTTGTAAAGGCCACTCAGAAATAAATAAAAAAAGGATAACAATATTAGATTTGATGGCGAGGATTGTCAAGACCGTCGAAATCATAGCCAAATGTTTGGTTAAGCGAGGGCCTGCTATTGGCAATAGGGCCAGCCACCGAATGTCCTGAACCAGTCAGACTTGTTCGTTACTCGTTAGCCCTCAAGGAGTCAAGAGAATGAATAGGAATGATAGATAAAGGGGCGACACTCGCCACGTGTGTTTCCAGGGAATTGTGCTAGCGTCATCACCAATTTGTACGAGGGGAAAGTAGGTTAGCAAAACTAAAGAAGACGCCAGAACTGTTGGCTCCGAGCTGCAGGAGACCGCCCGTTTTTCCAACGCCTGTTGTGAAACACTGATGAAGGCAGAAAAGAACGGTCAAGCAGCGGTGCCACATTAGCTGTGCGCTGAGTTTTGACTTCTTATCCAAGACCAAGATCGTATTCTACGCCGGCGTAGAAAGTCCCAATGCTTAACGAGTCGATCGTAATAGCAGTTGGACTCATTCTAAGATGTTGAGAGACAGGGAGTTCGTTCCGGGACCTCCAGAGTCGACCATCTTGCGCGAGATGTCCGAACAAACGGCGATCCGCTGAAGCCTGCGTTCAGGCCCGTTGTTCTCTACTCAGTACCCCCTAAACTGGATTTCTTGTCCAACGGCTCTACCGGAAGATATGCCGTTGGGTTCAAAAGAATAGACGTTACACCGTAGAGCGCCGGATGGACCATCCGAAAGTTTGGAGTCCCTCGAGAGTCGACGGGGTGCGGAGACGTTGATAAATCAATTCATGTATTATCGTATGATGTTTCCCAGCTGCGGAGAGCCTAGAAAAGAAAAGACATGAATTGAAGAGAAAAGAAAAGCAGCAAAGAGTAAAGCCGGGGAAGAGAAAAAGGAAAGGGAGGATCGACGCGTTTGACGGGGAAGTCAATCCATTCCGCCCTGCTGATTATTAAATTTGCCGTCATCAAATTAATTGCTGCTTTCTCTCTTTCAGTCTTTCCTTCCCCCCAATCCTGCAGCTCGTGAATTGCTCCACTCAACTCAGACCTTTTTAATATTCTTTTCTTTCTTTATTTTTTCCCTCCTAAATTAATTGATTCGATCTGCCTTCCCCTGGTCAATTTCAGGTTTCTTGACCTGTCGGATTCCCTCCTTCTTTATTCCCCTCTCTACTCGCGCACCGTTGGTCGTCGCATCGCACGCGCAGAGCGCCATGAGCGTCCTACTCGAAACTTCTCTCGGGGACATTGTCATTGATCTCTTGGTCGATGAGTCCCCGAAACCATGTGAAAAGTAGGTACACTCCGTCGTTTACTGTAAAACCACCATGGCCGTGGTGCGTATGCAATGTGGAGTAGCTGAACCCGAAACTAAAGCCTTTCACATTTTCTCGCTCTAGCTTCCTGAAGCTATGTAAAGTCAAGTACTATAATTTCTCGCCCGTTCACAGCGTGCAAAAAGGCTTTACATTCCAGACCGGAGATCCCATCGGCCCCGAATCCCCCGAAAGCGACGGCGGCTCGTCGATTTGGGGCCTTCTGGAAGGCCCGCCGAAAAGAACCTTCCCCCTCGAGATCCCCCCGAAGTTGAAACATGACGAACGCGGAACGGTCAGTATGGCCACGGTGCCGTCGCCGCACGACGACGATCTACGCCTCGCTGCGAGTCAGTTCATCGTGACGCTAGGAGACAATTTGGACTACCTGGACGGCAAAGCGGTGCCGTTTGGAAAAGTGGTGGAGGGGTTCGACGTCCTCGAAAAGGTCAATGATTCTTTCATCGATGATCGAGGACGACCACTGAAAGACATTCGGATTCGCCATACCGTCGTCCTAGACGATCCCTTCGACGACCCGCAGGGCCTGACGGAGCCGCCGAACAGCCCTGTACCGTCGAAGGCACAGCTGGCGACTGTGCGGATTGCCGACGATGAGGATCTGGATGACAACATGGACGAAGAGTCCATGGAAACGCTTCGCCGAGAGCGCGAGGCAAGAGCTCAGGCGCTCACGTTGGAAATGGTTGGGGATCTTCCATTTGCCGAGGTTAAACCGCCAGAGAACGTCTTGTTTGTCTGCAAGTTGAATCCCGTCACGCAAGGTACCACTTTCTTTTCTTTTCTTTTCTTTTTTTTTTTTTTTTTTTGCTGCTCCCCATCGAATCGGCTGGTGCTAAACGCTAACAAACCGGGCCAGATGAGGATCTTAACTTGATCTTTAGTCGCTTTGGTCGCATCCTCTCATGCGAGGTTATCCGAGATAAACGTACAGGGGACAGTCTACAATATGCCTTCATTGAGTTTGAGCACCAGAAGGATTGCGAACAAGCCTACTTCAAGATGCAAGGCGTCTTGATCGACGATCATCGCATCCACGTAGATTTCTCTCAAAGTGTGAGTAGACAGTCTTCGCCTTCTCTCTGACCGAGTCACTCATCATAATTTACAGGTGTCAAAACTATCCGACAGCTGGCGGAACGCTACGATTTCCAAGCGCAGTGGTCAACGGGGTGGATTTGGAGGCGTAGCTGGCCTGGAGAAAAAGCGTCAGTACCGGACGTCCGAAAACAACCCTCGTCAACGGGATGATTATTCCATGGTATTTGATAAGCGCGAGAACACGCGACGGTCAAACTCTCGCGAACGACGCAGCAGCCGGAGTCCTCCAAGGGGGAGCTCGTATCGTGAGCGGAGACCCAGCCGAAGCCCGCGGCGCGGTTCCAATCGAGATCGGTACCGAGATCGATCATACAGCCGAAGTCCCCCGCGGGAGAAGAATCGGGATCGATACAACGACCGCGAGCGGCGCGGACGAGACGGTCGGAGTGACGATCGATACCGGCAACGTGAGCGTCGTTGAGTCTATCCAGCATATACTGAGTAGGGGGCACCAGCGATAATAATAAATCGAATCAATCAATAATCGGAAGCTTTGGAAGCACACTAGCGAGAGTCGGTGAAACCGGCCCCACGACGCTGCTCGACGGCGCACCCCGCCGTGGTGGGCGTGATTGGCCGGTCGCATCTGAATGGTGGCTGTCCATGGAAGCCAGTCCCTAAGAATAGAGACTGATCATAATATTATTAGATGGTCTGAATCAGAAACCAGACACTAGACACGCAGAAGCGCAAAGAAAAGAACAAATTGCTCTCTGGTGGCGGTCAGGGGACACTGGAAACCTAAGCTTCAGCTTCACCCCGCGTCCCATTAAAAGCCCCCCTCCTTCCTCCCCCTCCTCCTGTCTTCCTCCCTTGTTTTTCTTTCATTCTTAAATCCTAATCCTCTCCTCTTCCTCCTGTCTCTTCTTTCTCTCCTCCCTCTCCTCCCTTCCTCCCCTCCATTTCTTGTTGTGATTATTTATTACAGATACCTGACTCTTGTCTTTCGTAAATAAATAAAACAACCCCTCCCCCTCATCATGGCTGCTGCTATCAAAGAGACCGTCTCCAACCTGGTGGACAAATTCTCGGGCCACCAGGATGCCCCTCGTCAGCCTTCCGACGAAGAATTCTCGCAACTACAGAAGAATTACACCGACGCCGGACAAGGGCACCTGTTTTCCTTCGTCGGCGAACTGCAGCCCGCCGAGAAGACTCAGCTCTTCCACCAGCTAAACAACTTCAACCCCACCCGCATCAACGAGCTGGCCGACAAGGCTCTGAACCCCGCCAAATCTCAGGAGGGACCCGTTTCCCTCGAACCCCTGCCCGACGTGGCCACGGCCTCGATCCTCGACTCCGACCCCAAGGATATTCAGCAGTGGTATGATGAAGGTCTGCAGCTCGTTGCAGGAAACAAGGTTGCCGTCGTCCTGATGGCCGGTGGCCAGGGTACTCGCCTGGGAAGCTCTGCCCCCAAGGGCTGCTTCAACATCGAGCTGCCCAGCCAGAAGTCCCTCTTCCAGATCCAGGCGGAGAGGATTGCCAAGCTCCAGCAGCTGGCCCAGAAGGTTTCCGGCAAGGAGGCCGTGATCCCTTGGTACGTGATGACCAGTGGACCTACCCGCAAGCCTACGGAGGAGTTCTTCCAGAAGAACAATTACTTTGGTCTGAGCTCGAGCAACGTAGTCATCTTCGAGCAGGGCGTTCTGCCCTGCATTTCCAACGAGGGCAAGATCTTGATGGAATCCAAGTCTAAGGTACGTGGCCCCTCGGCCTTTTATACATTTACATATCGTGAGAATCGGAAGTCTGACCGCTGCGGAACATTCTGTAGGTTGCTGTGGCCCCCGACGGAAACGGTGGAATCTACCAGGCCCTCCTCACCTCCGGCGTGAGAGAAGACATGCGCAAGCGGGGTATCCAGCACATCCACACCTACTGTGTCGACAACTGCCTGGTCAAGGTTGCCGACCCCGTGTTCATTGGATTTGCCGCCTCGAAGGACGTCGACATTGCCACCAAGGTTGTCCGCAAGCGTAACTCCACCGAGTCGGTGGGATTGATCCTGCAGAAGAACGGCAAGCCCGACGTGGTGGAATACTCGGAGATCGACCAGGAGACTGCTGAGGCCAAGGACCCCAAGCAGCCCGACGTCCTGAAGTTCCGTGCTGCCAACATTGTCAACCACTACTACTCCTTCCGATTCTTCGACTCGATCGAGACCTGGGCGCACAAGCTGCCCCACCACGTTGCCCGCAAGAAGATCCCCTGCATCCTGGCCGAGACCGGTGAGGCCTTCAAGCCCGAGAAGCCCAACGGAGTCAAGCTGGAGCAGTTCGTCTTTGACGTCTTCCCCTTGACCCCTCTGGACAAGTTCGCCTCCATCGAGGTGCGCCGCGAGGACGAGTTCTCGCCCTTGAAGAACGCCAAGGGTACCGGTGAGGACGACCAGGACACCAGCAAGCGGGACATCATGAAGCAGGGACAGCGATGGATCGAGCAGGCCGGCGGTGTTGTGGTCACCGAGGACGAGTCGGTTGGCGTTGAGGTGTCCCCGTTGATCAGCTACGTAAGCTCCTCACTACCCTTTTACATCTGATATTTTCCCTTGCTAACGTTGACGGAATGACACAGGGCGGCGAGGGACTCGAGTTCCTGAAGGGCCGTGAAATCAAGGCCCCGGCGGTGATTGAGAAGGAAGAATAAATGGGGAAGCCGGAATGAACATAAATTGTTTAGTGGGATCACTGTCATGAGCCTCGATCTAGTAATATATGCATGAATGAAGTACATCATCGTCTGCAAGTCTCCAGCAGGGGAGGAACTCGTCATGTGGATGACTCAGCTGCCAGGTCAATCCTCGGAACGTGTGCCTCAGGCCGTGCGTCCCGTGCCAATCATTCCGGGGGTTTTTCAACCATGTACGCAATACGGGACGGTTCGGAAGCTAAACCGGTTGGAAACGGTGGGCGGCGTGGAAAAACCGTGAGGGTGAGGGGATTGTGTTCTCTCAGGGACAAATCGTATAGGACTCTGGGTGTTCAAAAGGGGAGGTAGCAGGGTGTACCTTGCCTGTGTAGGAGTGTAGGGAGATACCAGGGAGTACTCCGGAGTAACAGTAAGAAAAACGCTTTCCATGGATTCCCCTCCCGCCTTTCCCTATTCGGCCTCGTCGCTTGTTCCGGTCGATTATTTCTTACGTCGTTTTGTGGGCAACCGCTTTTTCTCTGGAACGTTGAAACCATCCATAGCTCTTTCATATCGCATATCGCATCTTGCTCTGAGGCCCGGAGGAATTGGAGTGTTGTGTGAGGAGTGTTGCTGTAAGTTTTCTTCCTTTCGAGCGATTTGTGTGGTGCCCAAATTATTATACTATATTCTTTTTTTTTTGCCCTCCTCTTAGTTCGTTCGTTGGTCGCTTGTCTTTGTCAGCCCACCTTTTCCGAGTCGAGAGAGTGGGCTGTCGAAAGCGTTGCTCCTCCAAGGTTCTCAAGCTGACTGTCGGAAAAGTATTCTTGTCAAGGTGATCTGAAGCTTGTTGTTGATCTAAAAAGAAGTGTGAGTCTCTCGTCGACCGTCAATCCCGTGACTTTGGCTCTCGTTTGCTCCTTCTGCTGCGCATTGCGCGCAACTCCGATTCTTTCTCGCATTCGCTGCGTTTTGCTGCTATTCTCGACCGATCGTCCTTTCTTTTCTCCATTTGTATTTTTTGCGGGCGCCGTTTGTCTTGCCGTTAAAAAAATATATATCCGACTCGCAAAGCAACTGCCTCCGGCTTGAATGCCTCCGACGAGTCAATTTATACCTTCATGTGACGATGCGAAAGAATGCTGCGAGCGGCTAAAGTCGCATTACAAAAATGGCTTGGACTCGAGTGACTGACAGACGCTCTTCTCTCTTTTGCAGCTTATCATACCGACAAAATGTTGTTGTCTCGACGTGCTTGCTACAAGTGTGGCAACATTGGCCACTACGCTGGTTAGTTGGTTTGGCAAAAGACGAATGGATTCGACTGCCGCGAATAATGTACTAATCGGGTGACGTAGAGGTCTGCTCTTCGTCCGAGCGTCTCTGCTACAACTGTGCGTGAAACAACCCGCTACCCCGCTGCTTCCCTTGCAATTGGTTTCCATATGGCTGACAGTTAGACGGGTGAACAGGCAAGCAGCCTGGTATGTTGCCATATGTGCCACCGACGACCTCGACCGAATCGTCTAATTCCTCGATCTAGGACACGAATCCAGCAGCTGCCCGCGCCCTCGTACCACCGAGAGTAAGCGCTCTCTTCTCGTTGCATCGAGCTGTGCACGGATATTGATCTGTTTGTCTAGCCAAGCAATGCTACAACTGCCAGGGTCTCGGTCACGTCCAGGCCGACTGCCCTACGCTCCGTTTGAACGGTGCTAACGGCCGTTGCTACAACTGCAGCCAGCCGGGCCACCTTGCCGTATGCCTCTACCCTCATGCTCTACTCCGTGTCTTGTTCAATTGGTCTAATTCGGGTTGTCTTGTAGCGCAACTGCCCTGCCCCCGCTTCCGGTGCCGGTGCCCCTGCCGGCCGTGGTGTTGGTGCTCCCCGTGGTGGTTTCAACGGTGGTTTCCGCGGTGGATACGGCGGTTACCCTCGCGCCGCCACTTGCTACAAGTGCGGTGGTCCCAACCACTTCGCTCGTGACTGCCAGGCTCAGGCCATGAAGTGCTACGCTTGCGGCAAGCTTGTAAGTGTTTTTTATGCTTGTCACCCACGCTGAGACAATAAGAAGTTCTGGTTTGCTCACTCTCTTGCAGGGCCACATCTCCCGTGAATGCACTGCTCCCAACGGCGGTCCCTTGAGCTCTGCTGGCAAGGTTTGCTACAAGTGCGCTCAGGCCGGCCACATCTCTCGGGATTGCCCCAACAACGAGGCCTCTGCTCAGCCTGCGGATGCTGACGCCGCCCCCGTTGCTCAGGCCGCTCCTGCTGCTGCTGCCGTTGAGGCCGCAGAGGCCGCTCCCGTTGCGGCCGCCGCCCCCACTGCCGTTGCATAAACGGCCCTCCTAGATGCCTATCCTCTTTCTTCACCTTGATTGGTTTTACGCATACTTTCAAGGAAGCATGGTTTTCCTTTTGTTTTTTCCTCTCCATCATAGTTTCTTTCTGTATTCAGGTCTGCCGACCTCGGTCTTGAATTCTTCTTCTCCCATGTTTCTTCCTTTGCATATATTACACCCCCCAATGTTTCAGGTTTCGGCACCGGCCTTTTTCTTTTCCTATTATGTATACGACGAACAAAAAGTTTCACGATGTCTAAGGTTCCTTTTACGGCTTGGATCCTATACACGGCTCAGGTTCTTATGATTGGCGTCTATTTGATCTCCTCGGGTATCTCTCTCATTTGAATAAAAGGTGCGGCAAGAAAAGGAGACGAGGCGATGCGACGGGTTAATTGAGCGCAGGAGAGACATAGGTGGACTGAAGCAAGCGGCGTGGATATGCATGGGAAGAAGGCTTCAAGGTAGTACGGATGGGTTTGTTTGTGCTGAGGATCGTGAGCGAGTGAAGAATGGTACCTGGCGCGGTGGCCATCTCCTCATCTTTTCGTACTATATTCTCCTTATATTCGTCGAATGGGAAGCAAAAAATCTCAAATTCAAACAAACAAACTGTGTCGGAAGGCGCCTATTTCAAACTAGGAAGTGGCAAAGATCTAGGTAGAGAGCTGAGCTGAGAATGTATCTTTGCCAGACATCGATGCCTTTGCTCCTGCGTAAGAAGGTATGTCGAGTCTGAGTGATGTTGCCTGGTTTGTCTTGAATCCCGTGATGCTGGCCCATCTCCTCTTCCTCTCCCTCCCCATCCCCATCCACCTTGACCGGCCAATCCTTCGCTGTCTTCGGATATGAATCCAAGCATCATCAATTTCTCTCAGTCATTGGTCATTCATCAAAAAGCACACCATGCCTGAGTCTAACTCAAGCGACGAGTTCGATGACGATGTACGGTCAACCTTCTCATGTTCAAAGCACATGCCTCTCCCAATCCCATCGTCTAATTTGATTTCCAATAGGTGTTCATCGTAGATATCGATTCAATTCAAGCCCATGGTCTGCACCTCTCCCCTCACTGCACAGCAAAGGCTTACAAGGTGTCAGGAATCGGTGTTGCCGACATCACGAAGCTAAAGGCAAATGGTTTCTATACTGTGGCGGTACACCATCCCTTTCCGCTGAGTCTTTACCATAGTCACTAACTGTCTGATTCAGTCCGTCCATGGGGCTACCCGGAAGACCTTGTTAAAGATCAAAGGATTCAGTGAAGTGAAGGTCGAAAAGATCAAAGATGCGATTCACAAATGCTTGGTATGCCATTCTCCCAGACAACGAATATCTGCACCACGCTGACTGTTCCATCCAGCCCTCTGCCTCCGGCTTCATCACCGCCATGGAACTATGTCATCAGCGGAAAAGGGTGGTGAAGATCTCGACGGGAAGTAAACAGTTCGACTCGATCCTAGGAGGGTGTGAAAGTCTAGTATCCTTGCGCTGGCTATGCTCCTAACCATCACAAACTCTAGTGGCTTCCAGAGCATGAGTATCAGCGAAGTCTACGGGGAGTTTCGCTGCGGAAAGACCCAATTGTCTCATACCATGTCTGTGGTGGCACAGCTACCCAAGGAGATGGGCGGCGCAGATGGCAAGGTCGCCTACATCGACACTGAAGGCACATTTAGACCAGAGCGTATTGCGCAGATCGCAGAGCGCTTCGGCGTCGACCCGGATTCCACCCAGGAGAATATTGCCTATGCGCGAGCCCTGAACAGTGAACATCAATTGGAGCTACTGAACACCCTGAGCAAGGAGTTTGCTGCTGGGGAGTATCGACTCTTGATCATTGACAGTATCATGAACTGCTTCCGCGTAGATTATTGTGGACGCGGTGAGCTGGCAGATCGCCAACAGAAGCTGAACCAGTTCTTGATGAAACTTGCTCATATAGCTGAGGGTATGGATCTCGTTCGTTTTCTCCTTTGGTGTCTCGTATGCTCTAACGTGGATTTTGGATCTAGAGTTCAATGTTTGTGTTTTGATGGTCAGTATGTCCTCCTCCCGTCTAATGATAGAGTGTCTAAGCTTCTCGGAAGACAAATCAGGTGCAGAGTGACCCTGGCGCAAGTGCTCTCTTCGCCGGAGCAGACGGTCGTAAACCCGTTGGTGGACATGTTCTAGCACATGCCTCCACGACTCGGGTACTTCTTCGCAAAGGTCGTGGAGAGGAACGGGTCGCTAAGATTCAGGACTCTCCAGGTTTGCATCCCTCTCACCGTGATTTATTCTAATCTGACTGGTAACAGATTGTCCTGAACGCGAGGCGACATATGTCATTACCAACGGGGGAATCAACGATCCTGATAAAATATAGTTCAATGATGTCGGAAATGATACAAATAATGAGGGCGGAAGAAAAGAAAACTCATGCTTGAAAGCATCTCATGAGACAGCAAAGTTAATAGTTTGTTTTAAATTCATGCTAACGACAGCATGTCGATTTCCAAGTTATGTGTTGTTGTTTTCTGTTATCTGTTGTCGAGTATCTAGTTCGATTTTAGTTCGAGAGTCTTAAGATGGCAGATCTTCTCCGCCTTCCGAGCTCAAATAAAAATTCCCGCGCCAATCTCTAATATATTTTTTTTCTCCTACGCCGCCTAACCTTTCCTCTTACCTCTACATTTTGCAATTATCTGAAATTGCGGACGACCCCAATCTACGACATAGTTTTTCCTACTATCCTACCGGCAAAATGAAAAAAGAATCCCAGGAAATCGCAGGCTACACCGTCCTCCCGGTCCAACTCCCCGAATCCCCATCTGCAGACCCTGCCACGCATTACCTCTACCTCCGGCCTCATGAACCACGAATCCCCGACCAGGACACCCCTCGCTCGCTCTTCGTGGTCAACCTTCCCATCGACACGACAGAGCTCCACCTGCGCCACCTCTTCGGCACCCAGCTCTCCGCCGGCCGCGTGGAACGAGTCGAATTCGAATCCGTCCCGACGAAGAAAACCGGCGGCAGCATGCAAGTCGCCGCGCAGGGGAACGTGTCGAAGAACAAGAAACGCAAGCGCGTCACGGCCGACGAGCTCCAGAACCAGCTGGATGACATCGAGCTCCCCTCTACGTGGGACCGTCAGCTCCAGAAGAGCGGCGCGCACGCCGTCGTCGTCTTCGCCGATAAGCCGAGCATGGAGGCCAGCGTGAAGGCGGCCAAGAAGGCGTCCAAGAACCGGAAGAAGGAGTCTGCCCTGGTCGTTTGGGGCGATGGTATTGAGGACCGTTTGCCTGCCCTTGGCCTCCCCCGGTACTTGCACCATCAGGAGGCGCGGTTCCCGTCGCGCGCGGAGTTGCTGCGCACGGTCAACGATTTCATGACTTTGTTCGAGCACGTGGCGGAGATACGGAAGCGGGACGAGGCGCGCAGGGCCCAGGAGCCCGACGACGATGGGTTCATTACCGTCACCAGTGGGCCGAAGCTCACGTCGACGGCGCACGAGGAGGAGGCCAAGGCGCTGGTGGAGAAGCAGAAGCAGAAGAACCAGGGTCTGGAGGATTTCTACCGGTTCCAGTCGCGCGAGAAGAGAAAGGAACGACAGCAACACCTTCTCAGGAAGTTCGACCAGGACAAGAAGAAGCTGGACGATTTGAAGAGGCGCAAGGGGAAGATCAGGGTGAGTTTTTCTGCGCCCGAAAATTGCTTCTCTCATGAATCAAAATTGCTAATCAATGTCTAGCCGGAGTAATGCGGTCTCTCATATCGGCGTCGATTCGTTTAGCGAGGCGTTTCAGGGATTTAGACCAAAAGTTCTGCGGGTTTTATTTGCATCAATGGGTCATGTAAGTTTTTCCATCGTTTTATTTTGCCTCATGTTTCACTCGCTTGCAATGATGAGTCCGCTGGGGCCAGAGTAGCAAGACTCCAATGCGATGTCATGCCATGCCTGCAAAAACCAGCGTAACAAACATATCTTCTCACCTTCTGAAACCAAGCATACTCTACTTCTGATCTTCCGCCCGGACTAGTATGATTCATGCTAACGATAGACTTCTGGCTAGGTACAACTCTTTCTTTGCTTAGACATATAGAACATATGAATCCGAATGCTATGAGCCTGGCGGCTCAGTGTAAATTCAGAATAATCCTATCGTATCGTCGTATTCCATCGTATCTTCTAAAGTACTGATTCTGCTTTGAGCCCAGCAAGATCCATAGCTGGCGATGTTCTGGTCTCATGCAAGTCATGCAATGCACTCTTTGTGGGCTCGACGCACGGGCCATCCAGGCTTGGCATGACATCTTCAATCACCCGTCCGCCATCCTGATCATGTTGATGAACAAGATCATATTTCCGAAAGCTCAGCTGGCGTGAACGATTGTCTCAACTGAAAACATAGCTGTATCCATTCCATCCGGGCGAACATCAAACTGTTGGCAACCAACCCCACCTCGGGATCACTACGAGATACAGGGATACAACTTACATCGAATGGCTTCAACCTCCGATATCCCCAGCACAGCAGGGGGATTCATGCAGCCTTCTCTACCATCTCCCGCGCCTTCATCATCCACCGCCACGCCGTCCATCCTGCCTAAGCAGAGATCGCACCCCTTGCGGCCAGGATCCACCAAGGAAACGACCGTCATCAACCACGTTGACCGGGTCATCTTGACCATCAATCGGCGCCATGCTAAGAAGTTCAGCAGCGCCTACGAAGATCCCTCTCAGCCTGCCTCTGTTCAGTCAGAGCGAGGCTACGAGAGTTTTCAGGAAGTTGCCAAAGGCATCGAGGGTTTGGTCGATGTGCTTTGGGTTAGTGGAACTCGTATGTTTGATCCTTTCATCTTTTCTTTTTTAATAGTCGGTGGGCTATGTACCTACCTACCTAAAGCTGGGTCATGTATATGGGATGATCGTGTCTAAACTCCCACTTCTTACATGACTTACTCCTCCTCCCTGTCCTTCATCCAACCCCAGAAACAGAAACAAGACCCAAAAAGAAGAACACCCCTGACCATACTTCCTCCCCCACAGCAACCCTCCAAATCCCATACCTCATCTCCCTCGCAGTCCTAGTAAACAGCTCTCTCCCGGACTACCCCTTCAATTCGAAGCCCACCTTCCGGCTTCTCAAGAAACTAGACACGGTCTTCGCCTCGCTCCTCACAGGCGAAGATGCCGACTCCGGCGTCCCGCTTTCTGGATTCGAGACGCACCGGAACGTCGTATCTATGACCGAGAAGGTCCGCATCAAGAGTATTGCCGAGACGTGTCGCGTGACAGTTGTCGAGGCGCGTGAGACGGTCGATGAGTTGGCTGATGAGGATGAGAGCGACGATGATGACGATGAGTTGGAGATGGAGGGTGTCTACGGGACGAGGGACGGTTCTAATTCTGATTCTAATGTCTATGCTGATGCTCCCGGACGCTGGGAGATGGAGACGGCTCGGGTCTACGAGAAGACGATCCAGTTGCTAGGGGATGAGTTGGGGAGAGCGGGTGAGTTCTGTGATGAGAATATGGCTATGGGGGATGAGGTTGATGGAGAGGATGGGGGTTGTCAGATATGATTTTTGGCCTTTGAGCTTTTCGAATGTATGGGATTTGTATGTATGTTTTGGGATGATGGTATGGTAGGAAGGGACTTGTATACTGTAAACCACGGAGTAAGTTACTTTCTTTGGTTGGTTCAGTTGGTTGTCGTTGCCACTAATGACTAATCCACTCATAACCTGAATCCTGAATCCTGAGGCATTTACCTACATATCGGTATACACCACACCGAAATAATTTCATAAGATATGAAAGACACCAAGGTAGTGAGTGGCACGAACCGCGCAATTCTCTTATTTTCTTTCTTTAACACGAACCAGAAAGAAAACGAAAGAACAAAAGGAAGAAATTTTTTTTATTTCGCCCAAACCAAAACCTGCCTCCAGCTGAATGAGTGGGGAACCAAAAGAAAAGCCAGGGTTAATTAGTGCTTACACAAGAAGAAAGGTGGATCGTGGACAGGCGAACCCAAAGAACGGAAATGGCCGGTTAGAAACGAGATCTTGCTCGAACCACATGGCAAAAATGAAAAAAAAAAAGGCGAGGTTTTGGAGTCGGGCGGATCGTGTTGGATCGTTCTTTCTTTCTTGGGATCCTGGGTTCTGGGATTTTTGAGTGGTCAATTTTTTATTGATTCCTTGTGATTGTTCTAGTTTACTTGAATTACTATTTTCTACTGCGTATACACACTACATAGTACATACACCGAAGAATCGGTACCGCAACGCTGAAAGGTTGGGACTGGAATAAGGCGGAAGAATAATCAGGGTTGTTGGGTGTTGTTGGGTGTTGTTGGGCAGAGGCGGTTCCATGGTTCCAAGGTCCATCAAAGGAAACCTACTCTGCACTGACTCTTTACTTACTTGCTTACAGTAAGAAATTCATGACAATTCCATCCACCAAGGGATGAACGATCAGAATGGCGGAGGGAAGACATACAGACAGACAGAGCATTCGAATTGAATGGGCATCTGCAAGGGACGAGCCCTAGCTCAGGAACATACATACAGACCGACCGACAGACAGACGGAGATGTATGTCGGAACCAGTCTTGGTCGACAAGCATGTGCAGGTATCTGCCAGAACCAGTCATCGGCTTTCCCTTCCCCTCTCATCGATGATGCAAGGGAAAGAAACAGGAAAGGTCGAGTTGTCCAACCCCCGGCTTACAGAATCGAGATTGTCATGATCCAGGCTCATGCTCATGCTCATTGGAGGTATCGATGGGTGCTCTTTGCTTATAGCAGGCCTACAGCTGCATGGAGACTGTAGTCTTGGAAGCACTCCGTAAGTGAAGGAAGATCGCGTCGCGTACGCGTAATGTCTGGGGGAATCCTCGGTGGTAAGAATGACAAACAGCAAATACCGAGTCGAATTGCAAATACCAGACATCCTGCCTTTCCGAGCGGCGGAGGATCCCCACGACACTGAAGGCCTCACTTTCAGGTACAATTATTTCCTTCCTTTCCTGCCCCAATCGACCGCAATCAAAATTACGGGCGCCGGTCGACTCCATCCAGCCAATGAGACTGGGCAGCTGGCCAGCTTTCCATGGCTCTGGTTTGGTGGAGTTGGCCTTTAGCTTCGTCGGCCTTTCTTAAGGGCTGTTAGCCTGTTACTTCTTGCTCCGGCTTGCTAATTCTCGCCCCCCCCTACTTGGTGAGTTATGGGCGGGTTTTCTGGCCTCTTCCCTATGAATACACCTCCGTCTGGCGAGAGATGGCCTTCCCATGTTTCTTAGGGCTGTCCGAACAAACCCTTAATATCTCAAACCACCGATGGCACTAACTTGCTAGAGAGCAGCTTGGACCACCCCGTGTTTGCTATTATTAACCCTAAATTCCCCCATCCCAGCTCGAACGGCTCTGATCTGGTATCAGGTGGGTATGAGGTAGTAACTGAAGGTATTAATACCGTGGGCCTCTCATGCATGAAAGAACCTGCGTGAATTATTAATGAAACAACATGAGCCCTTGCTGCGTCTCGAATTTTTTGTTCTTTTCTTTCCCTGCCTCGAGAGAGATCCACGATCCCATGGTTCTGGCACATACGGAGTATTCGGTGGAGCAATTGGGTTGACTTTTTTTTTCTTTTCTTTTTTTGTGGCCCGTCCTCTCAGCTCCCTTCCCTCCAGCTCTTCCTTGAAATCGTCCTGTTTCGAGCGGTCTTAGACGCCTGGAGCTGTTTTTGCCCGGCTGAGCAAGACGGGGCGATCCAAAGAAACAATGTTGACTGGCGTGCCCGCAAATGGAAAGGGATCATCGAATGACCTTCGCGCATTGGCAGCGACGGGCGGAGACACGGCCACAGTTATGACGATAGGACCCATGGTCACGAATTGGGACTCGACGAGTCACAGTCTGAATGGCGGAGAGAAAAAAAAAAAGTCTTGAGAAGAATGTTCCTAAGGGAGGGGGCATTTTATCTTTGCTTCTCTGTTTCTTCGTTTGTATGTGTAGGGGTAATAATGAAAGACGAAACAGAGAGTCGCGAGTCTTAAGCCTCGACATCACCCTCTGCTGCTGCATGTGCGCATCACCCTAGCTCCTGAGTAGTATTACGGAGCAGTTATTATTATTACTGTGTAGTCCAGTTCCTCCGACCCATGTACACCGTATTGTTCGTGGTTGGTAGCGTCACCAGGAACCATAGTTTGCCCTTTCCCTCCCCTTGCTTTTGGCGACAGGGCTGGATACACTTACACAACATGCTATCTCAGTGTCTCAGAGGCCCCCTACATCAAGTCGAGAGATCTTTATTAAAACCACATCGGTGGGTGCAGGGATGATTGAGTCTTTGGAGACCTCGTCGAGTACACCGTAGTTATAGCGTAGGGTCAGTCACCACGGTGTATCTGAAAGCCGGGGGGATATTGTGTCTGAAAGACCAGGAGCGCATTTAAGGTTGTTCTATGAGAATTTCTTAAGTCGACGCCTCGACAGATCATATCCGAAGGGGCTCACGACTTGCTTTTGAATGATCAATGAACAACTCCTACGTGGTTAGTGCAGGTGGGGAGAAATAAGAATCATGTCAGGTTCGCCTGGTTTAATTTGTTCGACCAAATTAAAATACCGGCCTCGCATACCTGCTGATTTCACTGTACTTACTTACTCAGAGTCAGTACAGAGTACGAACAATGCCATCATCACTGCCGATCTGCGTATTGACCTGGGTCTTTGAATCAGAATTGGCCCGACTACTCCGGAGTCCTGGGAGGCTTCAGGCAGCGGATGATAGCATTGGATACATACGGTGTACACTAGCCAGTCTGTAGTCTGTACGGAGTAGAGACTATAGGCTAGACCCGTTGAATGATTTCTACTTCGTAGCTGAGATTGCAATATGGCTTGAGGCTAACGAATGCATTGACTCCAATTCAATTCCAGAATGCTTTGCCAGACAAGCAAAGGCCAATACAACGAGTTACATACATACATACCAGAACCCGGTAAAGGCCACACACGATCCCACCGGAAATCCAGATCTACACGCCGCTGAGTGTTGAGCCGAAAAGTGCAACCAAAAATTAAAAATTAAAAATTAAAAAAGAGAGAGAGAAAACATCAGTCGGCAAACTTTCATGTCCCACCCAGCTGGCAGTGCTTTTCGCCCCTCTTTCCCTCGCCCTCGCCCGTTCTGAAGGTCTTCGTCCTGCATTGGTCGCTGGTTCATGTATTTTTCCATCTGAATTACAACAGAAGAAAAGAAAATAAATAAAAGATTTAATTGAATTTCTTTGAATTCCCAAATTCGTTTGTTCGTTCGTCTAATCGACTCTGCTGCTTCTGCCGTCCTTGGGCCCTAGTACTAGCAAATCCATTATTCTCTCTGCTCGGAGTCTTCCCTTTTTTCTTTTCTCTTCTCCCTTTCCCTTCCCCCCCCCCTCCATCCTAAAGAATATTATCTGCTAGTTCTTCTACCCCTCTTCTTTTTTTGCCTTTTTCCTTTTTCTTCTCTTTTCCCTTTCCTCCCATCTTTCCCTCTCCTTTCTTCTCCCGTTTCTTGTTCTTGTCGGAAAAGACGGAGTCGGTTTTGCGGATAGTTTAGTAACGCTTTCAGTGTCTTTTCTATCTTTTTTATTTCTATTTTCTAGTTCTCGCCTCATCTGGCCGGAGTTCTCTCGATTTCTCCAGTATAACGTCTTAACGCATACTACTTGTCTTTTGCGCCACGTCAAAGCAACGCATCTTTTGTGCAAACCTATCTACGAGCTTGCTTTTTCTTTTCTGTTGCTTGGTAAGTCTTTTTGATTTTGATTTTGATTTCTTTATTCTGTTTGTAAATCAGTCTTGTTTGGTTGCCTCTTGTCTCTTTTGTTCTCCCGGGTGGTGATGGTTATATCTACCTTTTACCGGACCGTTATCCCTTGACCCTCCCCTCCCCTATCTGGTTCGCTGCCACGGTGCATACTCTGCCATGGGTCGCTGCGATGGCGCGGGTGGCCTTCCCTACCGTCGAGGATCTTGTCGCAAATTCGTTCTGGAGCCGTCTCGCATCCAACCGACCGATCAGATTCAGCAGCGGACTCGATGCGCCAGCCGATCGATATCGTGCCGTGGTCACAGGCAGTGGCTCAACTATCGATGGAGGTCATCCTGTTGGTCGTCTCTATGAAATGCTCAGTTGATGGCATTTCGCCACTCGAAGTTGGCTCTGCAATGGGGGTCGTTCAGTATCAACGGAAAAAGCGGATCAATGCCGACGAGAACGGTCGCGATCGGGACGGATGGATCCGGGGACGATTTATCGACGAAAGCGGTTGCGACTTGATGAATGCCTCTGGATCCTGTCGACATGCGCCGCGTTTTCGGACATTGCACTGCCGAATAATCGAACTGCGCCCGAAATTCGAGCCCTTCGGTTATGCCCTCATGTCCTGAAGCGTCGCTAGCTGAATCCTGGTCTTGGCAACGAGAGTGCGGCACCGCGCAAGCAAGCAAGGCTGATACGCTGCATCCGCCTTTACGAACCTTTTTTTTTTCTTCCGCCAATTCATCCCATCCTTTATCGTCGGAAATTATTCACTTCACGAATATCGCCCTTCCTTGAAGCTCGACTTTGTTTTCATTTGCGATTTAAATCACTCGATACCTTTTCATCTCACTTTTGTCCTTTTGTCTCGCTTTTGCTCTTCTCGCATCTCGTCGATCGCTCACGATCTTCTCTCTTGCACGTCAACTTCCTTCTTTTTGACAGCAAAACTAATTTTGATCTTGTCAACCTCTTTAGGAATTGAAAATACCCTCTCAGTCATTCTCCAAGTACTGAACGATCATACGCTGTTCACTCCTTGACGACTACAACGAAGTTTCAGTCGCACGAGCCGTTTTCGGAATAGAAAAGTTTTTCTCGTTTGGGTTTCTGCTCATTTGCCTGCAATTTCTTGAGGTATGCGCAGTCCTCTCTTCGTCACCGGGCGCTTGGTTGGCGATGATGAAATGATCCGCATCCATGGACAACGGGCTTTGAGTTAACAGTGAACTTTTGACAGATACCGCTCTCGTAGTTATTTTTACGATCATCGGATTTTCACGTCAACATGTCTTTCCAGAACTTTGAATCTTTCCCCAACCAGCACCCCGCTGCGGACGCTGCCGGTGCGGCCCCTGGCGCCCCTGCTCCCGCGGACACGGCCATGACCGGTCAGGCCGACCCTACGACCGCCGCGTTCCAGGGTCCTGCTCCCGGTGAACCCAATGCTGCCGTTCCCCAGCAGGGCAACGATGGCAAGACTACGCTCTGGTACGGAACGACCTAGCATGCGTGTTTCCGCGCCATGTTTCCGCGACCTGAACTGACCATGTTTTGTTCTACAGGATGGGTGAGCTTGAGCCTTGGATTGACGAGAACTTCGTTCGCAACCTCTGGTTCCAGATGGGCGAGCAGGTCAATGTCAAGATGATCCGCGACAAGTTCTCTGGGTGAGTAGCAAGGAATCTCTTGGCTCTGATTTGATTGCGATCCTAATGATGGTAGTAGGAGCAACGCCGGCTACTGCTTCGTCGATTTTGCCTCTCCCGCCGCCGCTGCCAAGGCCCTGTCCCTGAACGGCACCCCCATGCCCAACACCAACCGTCTCTTCAAGCTGAACTGGGCTACCGGTGGAGGTCTTGCCGACCGCAGGTAAGAATTGATTTGACTGGGATGCCAAAACCAACATGGAACTAACGTATGTCCGACAGCCGTGACGACCGTGGCCCCGAGTACTCCATCTTCGTTGGTGACCTCGGCCCCGAGGTCAACGAATACGTCCTCGTCTCTCTCTTCCAGAGCCGTTTCCCCTCGTGCAAGTCCGCCAAGATCATGACCGACCCCATCAGCGGCATGTCCCGTGGCTACGGCTTCGTTCGTTTCTCCGACGAGAACGACCAGCAGCGTGCTCTCAGCGAGATGCAGGGTGTCTACTGCGGCAACCGTCCCATGCGCATCTCCACTGCCACCCCCAAGAACAAGGGTCCCGGTGTTGTTCCCGGTGCCATGGGTATGCCCGGTCCCGCGGGCATGTACCCCCCTATGGGTGCTCCTCCCATGGGCTTCTACGGCGCTCCTCAGCCCATGAACCAGTTCACCGACCCCAACAACACCACCGTGTTCGTCGGCGGACTCTCTGGCTACGTCACCGAGGATGAGCTCCGCTCTTTCTTCCAGGGATTCGGCGAGATCACCTACGTCAAGATTCCCCCTGGAAAGGGCTGCGGTTTCGTCCAGTTCGTTCAGCGCCACGCTGCCGAGATGGCCATCAACCAGATGCAGGGATACCCCATCGGTAACTCTCGCGTGCGCTTGAGCTGGGGCCGCTCTCAGAACAACTCCGGTCCCGCCGGCAGCCCCTACCGCCCTGCTCCCCCTCCGCCTCCGATGTACCCTTCTATGGGCATGCCCCCTGCCCACCAGTACGGCGGTTTTGCACCTATGAAGGTTGGTGGTCACCCTGAAGACACTGCTTAAATCCTTGCTATCGCGTCTAGTGGGAAGAAAAAACAATGCAGTCTTGTTAACGAACCTTTCTAGTAAAAAAAAAAAGCGTTCCTTTTTTTTTTTGAAAGCAACAGCAGGAGTTCTTGCGTCATTTTCCTATGGTGGGCCCTTTGTGTCCTAAGTCTGCTATTTCTCTCCGCCAAAGTTCCCCTCTATAGCTCCTGATGGGCGTTTTTTTCTCCTGTGCTACGTACTTCATTATATGTGAGCGCTTCCGTTTTAGCAAGATCCGAGCTTATGGTTTCATCTTATCCTGTTTTCCTTATTTGATCCCCATTTTCATACTTGATGCTTTTTCTATTTTACCACTCTCAATGTCTTCCCCAATCTTTTCTCTTCTACTTCCCCCCTTTTTCTCTATTATTTCTCTCTTAGGTTCTTGTTACGCGTATGACTTACCCAATCGTATCGTTGACGTGCTTTTTTTTATTTTATTTCTGTTCTTTTCCTCCTATCCTTGGGCAAGCATTCTGCGAAAAGTTCATCTTCAAGTTCAAATTGAATTGTGTTCCACACCGAGGATGTTACGTCATGCCTTTTTGCTAGACCGGCCTGTACAACATTGCCTTTTTCTTTTCTCGTCTTCTCACTGCTCGTCTTAGTCTTCTGCTCGTTCGACGCCGTTTCCCTTTGTGGTTGTGCATCTTGAGTTTGGCCAGTCATTGCGTGGCCTGTCTTTTCCCGGGTCTGTTCTTCTGCCTTCTCTTGTTGCGGCTGCTTCTCAAGTGACTGGTGTTGTGTGACGACGCCGAGACTGGATAGGCATCTCTTCCTTGCAATTGAGCATTCGTTCTTGTAGTTACTCGGGAGGTTGGAAAGACTGCTGGGTCCTTTAGCACCCTTTACGGAGTTCTCGGTTGAAGCCCGCTTATTGTCTGCATGCGATTCTTAGGTCG
Organism: Aspergillus affinis; assembly: GCF_023601865.1. Lineage (NCBI taxonomy): Eukaryota > Fungi > Ascomycota > Eurotiomycetes > Eurotiales > Aspergillaceae > Aspergillus > Aspergillus affinis. The sequence continues at coordinate 15,341 of NW_026515798.1, read as the reverse complement.
GCGGCGGTCTCTTTTTACGACATTTGCGATTCCTATATGGGCGTTCTCGTATCATTGTCATCCGTAAATGTTGTTTCCATTTCTCTCAGACACTCTTCAAACAGTTACGTTTGTTCCTGGATGATTCCCCCTTCTGCCATGAGTTTTCCATCGCGTTTTCCATACCTTGAGATAGTGAGAATCCGAACACAGTGCACTTCTTATGAGATAACTGATGTCGATAGAGCCATAGGGCGCGGGATTGTGCCGGGCCTGTTTCGGCCACGCCTGCCTCCTCTCTGCGTTGCGCCTCGATGCGGAAGGAGCATCTCGTGATCGAGGTAGTGAATTGATAACAACAACAGAGTCCTTCCTCTCTTCTTCTCTTTCTCCCCCACCCGCCTTCGTCGGTGTGCCGTCTGTTCTTTTTCCTTGACATTACTTCTGTTATCTCCTCAGTATTCTAAGTCTACGATACTTCGCTTCGCATCTTATCCCGTAGCAGAACCCATAGCAGATCAGGCAGGATGCGCTACGAGAACTGGGACGTGCTTCTGTTTCCAGAGAGCTCCAAGGTGCCTCTGCAGGAGTTCAAGACCCAATGTTTTGTCGTTAAGGATACAGGTTGAGTGAATCCCTCGTCTGACTGCAGAGATCTATTCGCTGACAGACCTCACGCTTAGAATCCCCGTACCTGCACAGTCCTGCGCTCGTCAATCCGGCCTCGTATTATTTGCCTCAAGGCAACCAGGGACTGTTGCCGGTTCTCACCACCTTCATCCCCAGCATCGCCCCGAACACCGCCTTCCGGGTGTCCATCCATAGCTGGGAAAAGCCTCGTCCCACCCGGCTGATGGACAGTCTCTTGCAGCCTGAAGATGCTCTGCTTTTTGAGATTCGAATTTTCATCGACGGTCTGTGTGTCGCGTAAGTATTCGAGCGTCCCAAAACGTAGCACTCATTATGGAGAAGCTAAGCTAACAAATGGTTGTTTGTCACTGCTCAGGGGAAGTGTTTTCAGTCAGAGGACTAGCTGGCCCCATGTGATCGGTAAGCTGCTAGATCTCCGAACACCTGCGATGTATGGCTCTTCTACTAACCGATGTGAACTCGATGAATAGACCTGAGCTCTTGTATGGCTTCCTTGCTCCCGTGATGCACGCTTGCTAATACACTACCCTTCTAGATGTCGACAAGAGTGGCAATCAGGACACGCTTCGGTTTCCTCCTTTCCATCACGAGATCCTAGAGCAACGATACTGGGATGCTGGCGAGCTCTATGGAAGAATTCGCGTGGTAGTCTCCGAAGGGTTCGCGCGACCACATCGCACCCCGCCGTTTGAGCGAGTCAAAGAGGTTGTGGCATTTTCTTTCCAGCATGCTCCTCTCCGTAAGTCTTGCCGAAGCCCTTTTGAGAGCTCACTCTGACGTTGTTTCCCTTTCTCCACCGAAAACAGATGTCTTAGAATGTTCTAGCATTGCCTGGCCAAACGCTGCCATGTGGACTCGTGAACCTCGTCTCTTTAAATACAACTCCGGAAGTGGAGCCAGCGAACTGAAGGAGCCAGAGGACACTCACACCCACTCGCCAACCAGACACAGCGCCCAGCAGGCCACGTCTACCGTTCAGGTCGCCAACCCAGCTATACAAAGTACCTGGCAGTACAAAACCTACCAGGGACTCATCCCTCAGTGGCCAGGCAAACTCGGAGAATCCAAGTGGGCGCCCCAAGATCCGCCATTCATGCCGGATGCTTATATCGATCCTTACGTTCTCGACCCAGCTGCCCGGCATCGCGGTGCTAGACCGTCCTGGGAGGACATTTCCATGCCAGACTATGTCTCTAGCACGACCGGTAGCCGGGCCATCTCAAGCATGACTGGCGCTAGTTACGAACACAGCAAGCACCCCAGCATCATCGCGCCGATTGACGAGGAGGCATATACTCAATTGGTTGAGGCGCTGAGTCCACCCAAACCTCTCGCCTGCGGCACCCATGCACCGACCAACACTCCGTCTAGCGTGGCCCCGGTAGGTGGCAAGCTCTCAGCTGCAGCCGAAGCACGCTCGGCATCCTACAACAGGGATGGCAGTCGATCCTGCGTTCTCAGGGAGATCTCTCAGGCCGGAACCAGAAATGCATCCGAATCGAGCGTCAAGTCTAGCCTCTTGCCCGATCCTTTGACAGAGGCCGCGGCATCGAGCAAGTTGCATGCCAGCCCAAACGTGAATGTTAAGAGTCGGAAAGAGGGAATGTCTCAGGACAACAAGGAGAACGAAAGTGCTGGGGAAACACCACGCAAGGAGAGTGAAAAAATCAATAACACTCCGACCAAGACGGTCAGGCGTTTAAGCGGGAACATTGACTCTCCAACTGAAGCAAGAAGGCAGCGGTCTATCAGTTCTGCGCGTGGCGAGGGCATCACGCCTTCTAAAGAGGAATCGATCTCATGCCCGCCTGTGCAAGAGTCGCCCGTCTCAGAGGATCGTCGAGTCGGCCTGGACGAACTCCTCGATTCTAGCATTCAGCTGATGAGGAGCACGTCTGAAGTTACTTCAATTGATTGACTGTATTATTTATCTGCGACTCTGCTCTTGCTTTCTCCCCTTTTCTCACCTTCTTCTACTGAGTGAGTGCAGTCCACGCTGTCACTTGAAGCGAGTTCCATTCACTGAAACCCATATCACCTTTATCCAACGCATGTATTATCTCTCTCTCTCTCTCTCTCTCTCTCTCTCTCTCTCTTAGCCACCAAAAGAAAATAAAAGTTTGTTATCATCTTCAATGCCATTTCATCTAGTGACTCCCGCATAACCCCGCTATGCAATCCCATTTGAGTAGGAGCCCCCCCTCCGACTGATCACTTGTCAACAACCCTCTTTTTCCCTTTCATCCTTTCTTCCCTCCTCCCCATTCTCTCTCTCCTCCATCTCATTCCCTCTCCATCCCTCTCACTGCATCTCCTCTCTCTCCATTTCCTCCTCCTCTCCATCTTTCTGTGTGTGTCTCTGCTTCTCTGCTTCCCTGCTTCTCTGTGTCTTTGTCTCGGTCCCTGTCTCTCTACGCTTTCTGATTTTTAATTATTCTTTACCACCTTTCTCCCACTTGTCTGTCAGTGACTAGATTTCATATTTTAGAACATATGATGGCAGACCAGTCACCTTCACGTGGATTGGCGTCCCAAAGTGTAATTCCTGGGAATCTTCCTTTGCCCTCTGCACTCAGTACTTCCTGGGGGTTCTCACGTTGGGCCCAAAACTCCTCCCCTTATTGGGGCCTGATTCTCGCTTCTTCCGCCTTAAGATGCCCTCTCTCTACGAGCGACACTCCTAAATCCCCTGCTGATCTGAAGGATGAAGTCGAGGAAGGGGAAATCCAGGAGCTGCTTTCCATCCCCCCTGAGGTGAAGACGATACCTCAAGTCAAGGTCCGTCTCAAACTATGCTAGAGATTCCGTTTCTAACCAAATCGTTTGCATAGTCTCATACGAGTCTCCTGTATTTAGAATCAGTTAACCCCGTGGCTCTGAATGCAAGTGAAGTTTTTTTCTACTTTGGGATCCTTGCAATACAGGAGCTTCTATTGCCTCGCTTCCAATTTATCAATACTGGATAGGGCTCTACCTGGGGTGTCACGCTCACCGTATATGGTCACACAATTACCAGGATGCGAGATGACAAATCCCCCGAACGGGCCAAGGTGGAGGTCTGTCGCGAGGCTCTTGACAGGCTCGGGCCTGAATTTCCCCGATGGATCGTGCCAAATGAGCCCAGCGACTCGCCTCCCGGTCCTGGTTGGGACTGGTGTGAACTTCTACCCAGTAAGGTGTTTTATGTGTGCTCAGTTGTCCTTTCTGACAAGTCATACACAGAGTACTGCATCGTCAATGGGAGGAAGATTCCAAAATACAACAAGTATCAAGGTGCAGACTTGCACCAGTCGAAGTACCTGTTCAGACAGACACGGGTAGATGGCCGGTAAACCCACAGCAAATCGCACATGAGCTCGCGGGGATGCAAGTTCATGGTGAAAGGCTTCGAAGTAACGTCTCCCTATTCTTAGCATGCGCTGATCAGGTTGCTAACAATTTCTTCCCTTCGCATCCTTCCTCGATAGGAGGATCGTTCCAGTTCTTGTATATCCAGAGATTTGTCATCTACTTTCTCTGGAACACCCCCAGATCAAAGCCACACGACTAGAGGAAATGTGGTCCAACCCAATGGGTCACTGGTATGCCGCTGCGTTCTTCCAGAGTGATTTGTTCCTCGCTCGTGCCAGAGCTATCGGGGAGGTGTCCTTAGGGAATTGCACCGTAAGCGAGGTTCAAGAGACTTGTGCCCAGAGAGTGTGTCAGTACTTGATCAACATGGTCAAGGACACGCTGATGGAACAAGCGGCTGCGAAGGCCCAAAGTGTTCGAGAGTTATGGGGGACAAAAGTTATGAAAAAGGCAATGCCTAAAGAACACCTTGACTCGATGCAGATTGACTAGGCACGGGGTATACTGTATGCACAGAACAATTACATTACGAATACTATCTTACCTACGTTGCGACTATCCAGAACAGTGGAGGACATGGAGGTGATAGAGAAGAACAGTGGCGGGTAGAGAGAAGGAGAAGACCGAAGACAGAGACAGGAAGAACGATAAACAAATTTCTTCACAGACCCTTGGGTTAAGCATATTCCGCTAACAGATACTGTTTTCTTTTTCTTATTTCTCAACTTCCCTTTACTTGTACCAGGCGGGCAGACGAGCAAGAAGGCAGACAGACAGAAGGAAAGAAGAAAGAATGCATTTAATAATGATACAAGCGTTGCAGCAACGAAGAAAATGTAAATGGATTTGAACTAGATCTGTTCGCTTTTTCTTTCCGGTCTTGGTCATCGTGTTCTTCTTTTCTGTCTCCAGCTAGCCAGCTAGCTAGCCATCAAACACGCTAGCCAGCAAACGAACAAACAAGCAAGCAAGTGAAGCCAGGGGCAGTTAGAAAAAACTAAATTGGAAGATATGGAAAGAAGATAGGATAAAAGCAAGTTACAAAAAGAAAAAAGCAAAATATAAGAAAAAAGGGAAGGGGGAGGAAGGGATCAGGACATGAGATGAAATATGGAAAACGAAGAAGCTTCTCAATTCATAAAACCATTCATTTCCAGAGGAGTCGTCAAAATTGAGTTCCTCGTAGGTTAACGCCATAAAGAATAAAGCAACATACATAGAGATAGATAGACAAAGGAAAAAAAAAGGTAAAATGGGTGGAGATGGAGAAAGGCTTCAAATGAGAGGAAGGAAGGCCAATCAGGAAGAACGTCTTCGGTGATAATCTCAAGTATTAAGATGACGGACGAATGAACTAACGCTAGACGAATATCACGCAGTGTGTTTGTGGCCCATAGGGGAGCGATAGAGACAAGAATTAGCCAGATAATAGTAAGAAGTAGTGGTAGTAGTAGTAATAATAAGAATAGAAGGAAGAATCGAGTCGAAAAAGACATAAAAAGTCACAGCAAATCAGCCTGGCCACAAACAAATCCATTTCAGGGGGATTCAGAACGTCTCGTTGGTTCAATAAATGAAAGGATATGCAAGAAACGGGTACACCAACGCCAGTCTCACGGAAACATATCCAATATCATGGCGACAACAGCAAAGCACATGAAAAATGAAAAGGAAATAAAAGTATAAGAGAGAAAATAAAAGAAAGGAAGAGACTAGGAAAAGAGGGGAATTTCGAAAGCAAGAGAGAAGCCGAATACCACAATGGAGGAGGATTTAGAAATGTACAAAACAAGGAAGGGTATATGAGGATGAATTGAATATCCGTTGGGCTCGTTTACAAGCTATCGCCGGCACCGGTTTCAACACCATCGGTTGTGTAGGGCATGTTGGGGTCAAACCCAAAGCTTGCGGTGTCCGCGTCGGTGTTGAGGAATGTGTCAAAGTCGAAATTCTCCAGAATATCAGGATTCTCCAGAGCGCTGAAGTCAAGGTTGAAAGCAGACGCCTTATCATAGTGGTCAGCACAAGGTCCGCACAGAACATAGGAAAGTAGCTTACATCTGGGATGCTGAGGTCGTTGAAAGACTGTTGACTCTGATCAGGGGGCTGCTGCACAAGCGGCTGCGGCGCAGGGGCAGAAGTCGGCGGCTGAGGAGCGGTCGTCGTGGCGTTGGCACCGGCCTTGTTAAATGAGTTGGGGTGCTGAGGCGTGATAGGGGTAGATGGGGTAGGAGTTGGTGGATGCTCCGCTTCGGAAGACGGAGTAGCCGCCGTGTTCGCGTTTGCGGCCGCGGTCGTAGCCTTCTTCGAGGGTCGCTAAATTGCGTTCAGCATTTTTTATTTTCAAGGGAGAGGGGACAAAGGAAATAAAAAACAAGGACAGGATTAAAATAAGACAGTCGATAAAGAAGGTCACGTACCTTGCGACTGTCCTTGGTATCTTTCTTGCCCTTGGGTGCGGGCTTGTTGGCTTGCTGCGGCGTTGGCGGAGCGGCGCCTGTTTGAGGTGAAGCTCGACCGGCGTTGCCACCAGCTGCTGGCGGCGCTTGAGGGGGAGGCATCGGGTTGTTCTGCGGAGTTCCGGTAGCTTGAGGTTGACTCGCCGGAGACGGCTGCGGCGCCATAGGCTGACCCGGAGGGCCTTGCTGCGGCTGCCAGCTGCCACTCGGCACCCGGTTGTTCGCACCGGCGGGGATGGGCTGGCCCATCTGAGGACCGGTGAAGGCCGGGTTGGAGCTCGGGGGGCGCATGCCGTTGGGGCCTGGCATACCCTCGGGCATGCCCTTCACGAAGAATTGGTTGGCCATATCAGGAGGCATCTGACCGCCGTTGAAACTCATAGACGCTGGGGAGGCGCGACCCTGAGCCATCACCTCGCCGGCACTCGGGGATCCGGGAAGGCCGGTCTGGGGCATCTTTGGCGTACCCCTCTTCATTTGATCGTTGGGATTCGGTGACGTGCCCGCCCTGCTGCCCTGGGGAGAGGTGCCTGGTGGCAAAGCCTGCTGCTGCCCAGGCATTGGGGGCTGGCCGTCAGGACGGGCCATGCTATCCTGCTCTTGACGAGCCATCATCAAACGCCGCTTATTCTGCTGTTCAAGCAGCATAAGCTGCATTTGATAATCCTGGAGTGCATGGTTCCCGTGCTGACCGCCAGGTGTCTGCATTCCAGCCCGAACCTGGGCCATTTGACCATTTGCGCCATAGTAATCGCCGTTCATCGGGTACATACCCTGGCCATCTGGCATGGGTACCAGATCCGTCTGGGGTGGCATGACACCGGGATTCATCAAACCATTCGGCATGCCCTGGTTATTCAATGCTGAGCGTGAGTGGTGAAGGGCTAAATTCTGAGCATATACCTGGATAGATTTCTGCTGACCAGCAGGGCCCGACTGGGGGAATGAAGTCTGGAACTGGGCTGGATTCATCGTCCGCGGGTTGAGACCGTTCTGCATCAAGATCGCTTGGGGGTTCGGTTGGGCAGGCATGCCCTGGCCTTGACCCCGTCCATTGGGTGCCAATTGCTGACCATTCATGTGTGCGCCTTCAAGCCGGGGTCGCTTCGATGGGGAGGGAGCATTGTCTGCCGAGGACGGGGACTGCGGACGGTGGCCGTTCATGTCGATATCTGAGTGTTCTCGCTGCATTTGCTGCATCAGTTGCACCTGCTGGTTCTTGTGGAGCTGAGCGATCTGCTGCTGAGAGCTATATAAGAACATCTAGTTAGCCCCTCGATTTCACATTTTGCTTTGCAAAGGGGTGCAAGGATAAGCGTACAGGCCAGGCGTGTTGTTCTGCAGTACTGTCTTCTGAAGATTGGGAGGAACCCCATTCCGACGGATGTTAAGCTGTCCGGGCATCATCGGCTGCTGTCGCAAGAGCTGGTTATGCTGCTGTTCTCTGATGCGCATCACGTTCTGGTTTATGGTCAGCTATTCCTCATGCTTTCTCTTCCGTCTTTTTTTTTTTTTTTTTTTTTTTTTTTGACTCCTGGTTCTGCTTCCTATGACTTTGAAGCAGTCGGTTAAATTGCGCAAAACAATGGTGCGTACCTGGTTATGCTGAAGATATTGCCTGACATCATTGTTGTTGCCCTTCCTGCGCTGAGCCCAGAAGAAATCCCAGAAAAGACTAAACCAATCTAAGAGGAAAGGGGACTGTGGACCCTCGCCGGGAAGATTGGGTCGCGGCAAGTCATCGGGGATTTTCATTTTCTCGCCATCTTTTCCGTCCGTCATCATGGCATCGCCATCAACACCGTTCACCTCATTATCGCGACGATGGCTAGGACTCGATTTAATTGGCGGGTCCGTGCTGAGTTTCATCGCGTCGTCCTTCAGGAGGGCCCTGGCACAATCGTGGTAGCCGCGCTTGAGGAAATAGTCATAGATATATGTGTTGAGATTGTTGATCATTTGTTCGGAGATGTTGTTCATGGTTCCATCGTTACGAGGAGCTGCAGAGCCGTTGTTGACCATTGGGACACCCCCGACAGGGCCCCCGGCTCCAGGGTTCATCCCAGCGACATTCATTTGGTTCATGGTGGCACTCACGTGGCTCAGCCACCCTCACCTTATGCTTGTCCTCGATGAAGAGCGTTGGAACTAGATTTTTCTTCAACGCGCATCCACCGTCTCGAGGCGAGGGAGCTCACCACAAGGTAAGACGTGGAGCGCGTGGCAATCGTAATACGGGGGGGAGAATTCAACAGAGAAGCGGAGTCACCGATGCTTCCAACCCTAGAGAGAGAAGAACAGTTAGACAAGTATGCGCGGGCGACTGGGTGAAAAGACGCGGTGCTGAGAGACCAGGCAATTGTGACGCCCAAATGGGGGCTCGAAACAGATCGTCTGATATCAGGGAAGGATCCACTAGATCGATGACAACGCAGAGGCAAGGTGTTGCGATGATCACCTACAGGGAGACAAGTGTGATCCGCTCAGGAGCAGAATGCGAGATAGGGAAAACGAAAGAATCTGACGTTGCTTTCACGGCGCGGTAAGGAGCAAGCCACCGGAAAGGATTAAAAAAAAGAGGGGAACAAATTTAAGGAAGAGAAGAGATAAAGAAGAAGAAAAAGTCTAGAAGGAGAGGATACAGAGGTATCGGTGCAAACAATCCAGCCGAAAAAAATGCGCGGTAGGATCAACCGGGGGGTGGGCGGCGAACAAGCGACACCAGAGCAGACGGGAACGGCGTTTAGGAGAGGGAAGGAAAGTCAGAGAAAATCCGACGAGAAACCCACTGGAAAATTGAAGAGCCCGAAAGATCCTAAGAGACAAGAATGTCTGTCAGGTCCCTGCAGAAAAGGGAAAGAGGAGACACGGCGAGGCCCGGTCAGAATAAGTTAAGGTGGTGGAGGGGGGGTGGGAGGCGAAGGTTAGGACAAGGTGTTGCGGTGGATCTGAGGTGTTCTGGTGGGTGGGAGGACGTGGATATCAGGCGCGGTGCCTGGAGTGCTGGGCTGTTCAATCACTGCCGGCTGGGCGTGAATCGCTTGTTCGGCGCGGATTATCTCGCTCGGAGGTCGGCGGGAGGGCTGGGAGATGCTGCTGGCTCGCGTATTTCTGAGCATGCACTCCGAAAGTCCGGGAGATAGTACTGTACTTACCTCCAGGTTCGTTGGTGACGTGATGTGACTGAGGCAGAAGATGGAGAATCCGATAGTAATAGAGAGAGAGAGAGAGAGAGAGAGAGTGTGTGTGTGTGTGAGTGAAAAAAGAGAATTGAAGTTGTAATCAAGATGTCCAGTTAAGTCGCTGGTGGAAAAGAATCACCGTGAGTGAATCAGAAAAAAAGGAAAGGCAAGGGAATTGTGACCGTACAAAAGACCGACTAAAAAAAAAAAAGAGGCAGGGTAGAATATCTAGAAGTAGGTGGAAGTTGAGAAGTTATACTTAGTAGTAGTAACCGCCCATAGTAGGTAAGGATAGCGTAGAAATGTTCTCCCGAGTGGACAGAGTGGGATGAGGTTCAATTCCCCAACAGAGCCCAATGGTGTGATCAGGAGTATCACAATTCAATGACAAGTATGAATCAGGCGCTGATGGCATCTAGAGTGAAATGAATAATGATCAGGCAAAGGAGCGAGGCATCGAACAAGACGTTGCAGAAGAACGGATGAATCCATTTGGAATCCAACGCGTACTTCCCAGAACGGCAGCGACCTCGACGGGTATGGCGCATCACGTGGTGCCCCTCCGGCGGATTAGAATTTGCTCTGTAGATCATTGTCATCGCTACCGATTGCTCTGCTGCTCCTTCTGCTCATTACGGAGTACGGAGTAATATTCCCCAGATTGTGGATCGGAAAGTGGAATGCAATTAGAGTGTCTACTTTCTATGCTCTATATCCTTTGTGAAGGAGATCCTGCGGTTTCTCCTATTTATCCCACCACGCGCCACCATCGGGCAATCATCTCATTAACTACTTAGTCAGGAGTGACTACAAGTCATGTCGAGTTGTCGCTATCTCAATTTTTATGTGGGAATTATACCGAACATAGTGTCTAATGTACGCCGTGCGCAGCTTGTCACGGCTAGATGACTAAGTTAGCATAAAAATTCCTGGGCGATCATTGCTCTAGTCTAGGCTATATGAAGTAGATCTTAATCCTTCTGCACCTTATCAGCATCTCTTCACTGAATTCAGAATACAGGGATTGAATTTGTTCAATTTCCACTCAACAAACATGTCTCATTCTATTCACCGGCTATGTATCAACTTTCTTATGTTTATTTAGGTAGGCTTGGACGCTTGGTATAGTCAAACATGCGGACAATATTCGCGACCCGCAATCCAAGAAACAATCATAAATAGATGAATACCTGTGATACATTCTTCCCTTCTTTCACATGAAGAGTAACAGCACAGACACATAGACCACAAAATCATTGTCCACCTAAATAGAAGAAATTCTGATATGTATTGCTATGTACCAGCTTCACATAGAAAGATGTGCGTTTGAAAGAACAAAAAAAAGACCCAAAGCTCGAGGACACCATACGCCACATGATGTTTACACTATTGCTCTCCTTGAAGAAAAAAGGCCCGATTACTCTTCCTCCGGGGGCATTTCATCCTCGATGTACCTCACCAGAGATACCCGCATTTCCGTTGTATCGTCGCCCCGCAACACATCACTGACAAAGTGTGCCTCGACCTGCATTTGCACCTAGAGAGAAAATTTAGCCACAGTCCCACAGGGAAGTGATACCAAGGCGTAGATGAGACCGAAATCCTCACGACGGTCTACATACCATTTCCAATGCCCCTCTGAGGACTCCACACAAGATATTAGAGAACCATAGTTCGTCCTGTGCTCTGCCATCGTCCGGCAACTCTACAAAGTCGGCCAAAGGGTTCTCGTCGAAGACAAGTGAGAATTGGTTGTTATCACTGGTCCAGTTGGTCACGGTAGGTGTGACGTTAAGAAATATTTTGAATCCGACCTGTCCAATTGCGACGCTGGTTAGTTCCCCAGCGAAATCGAAACCCAAACGGGGAGAAGCTCGTGTAGACGCGGGAGTCGTACCTTGGCGATCATATCGGCCGTCTCTCGGAAATTCGCACATCGGCCAACACCGGACTTGGCAAGGAAATCTTCAATAAGTCGCATCCCAATATTGTACCCCATCTTATCCAGTTGTTTGTTCACTTCCTGGTAATTACTATCGTAGTCTTGACACAGCTGCGCAACAATTGTCCCGTAAGTCAATGTCACCAGCTCCGCATTCACTTTGTCAACCCTTGTTCTAAAACGTATCATCGTAGATGTTAGTTTCGAAGGACAGAGTGTTGGGTTCCCCGGTTGTGGTGGTTGAGTGGATGGGGAAAGAAACAACGGCATTCAGCTTACTGACTTCCATAGCCTATGTGAGAGATTGACGTTTAGTACTGTAGCAAATGATAACACCACAGATTGGGTTTAGAAAGATGCGACGTACTCTTCTCCGATTCTCGAGGCCTTGGTAGTAGACATGTTTCCGATGGTAAGCCTTGGCGGGTCGCAGGTGGCAGATGTGATTTTGGAAGGTCGAGTCTCGTCCAGTAATAAGAGCCAGGTATCTGATAGCAGGCGCACTTGGTTATATCCTTGAAACGACGTTCAGAGAGTACATTCCTCCCCGCGCAGTCAGTGGAGCGATGGGGGGAGGCACGGAGGGCGGAGCTTCGCGCGCCTGGTGGGCCAGATGTCGCGTTTACCGCGGCTAATTATTCGGCCATTCCGCGTCTGTGAAGAAGTCCGCATCGGCGGTCGTCAGAAACATTAATAGCTCTCCCCTTCGTCCCTTGAACCTCAACCCCCACCCCTCGACCCAACCTTTAATTTCTACCTTGTGGGCTACGGAACCTGACTGGGATGATGTCTGGAGAAAAGCGACCCGCTCAAACGGCCTTTGGCTCGTCTAACCAGGTCGTCGTGAAACGAAAGAAGTCGGACGCCGATCTCAATGATGGCACAGCTGTTGTCAAAAGCTCATCGCAAAATGGAGCTCTGGTTCAATCAGTATGTTATGCCATGAGCTCCCGCGGAATCAAACTATCTCGCCTCCAGATTATCGCTAACCAGAAGTCCAGGTTCCCCGCACCAGTGGGCTGGATGCACCAATTATGGAGCTTTCAGGTGAGAGCCATTACGCTTGAACTTAATGATATCTGGACTATATATTAACATGCAAGATTGCAGGCCATTCCGGCGAAATCTTCTCCGTTCGATTTGATCCCACTGCGCAGCACATAGCTTCCGGCTCAATGGATAGAAACATCCGTACGTTACCCCGTCGAAAGTCTTTGCAAAGGCCCTATTACTGCGACCGTCGCTAAATGTAACATCAACAGTGCTTTGGAATACGTACGGACAATGCGAAAACTACGGCGTTCTTTCGGGCCACCGAGGGGCCGTCCTTGACCTGCAATGGTCTCGCGATTCCAAGACGATTTTCTCCGCGTCGGCCGACATGACACTTGCAAGCTGGGACTTGGAAACGGGCCAGAGAATTCGGCGCCACGTCGGTCACGAAGAAATCATCAATTGCCTCGATATTAGCAAAAGAGGACAGGAGCTCTTAGTGAGCGCAAGCGACGACGGTTGTGTAGGAATATGGGATCCTCGGCAAAAGGATGCGGTTGAATACCTGGAGTCTGAATTGCCTATTACTGCGGTGTCCCTGTCGGAGACGGGAAATGAAATCTACAGCGGTGGCATCGACAATACCATCCACGTCTGGGACCTGCGCAAGAAGGCCGTGGCTTACTCGATGGCGGGGCACATGGACACCATTACCTCTCTTGAAATTTCGCCCGACTCGCAAACTCTTCTATCCAACTCCCACGACTCGACTGTCTGCACCTGGGATATCCGACCCTTCGCGCCGACGAATCGGCACATCAAGACCTATGACGGCGCCCCCGTTGGCCTGGAGAAGAACCTCATCCGTGCAAGCTGGGATCCGAGTGGCGAGAAAATCGCCGCAGGAAGCGGTGATCGGAGCGTGGTTGTGTGGGAGACTAAGACTGGTAAACTTTTGTACAAGCTTCCCGGTCACAAGGGGACTGTCAACGACGTACGGTTCTCGCCGAACATGGAACCTATCAGTAAGTCTTCAATGAGCCCGCACTGTCTTATTTCTCTTATCTTACTAAACCCGGTTGTAGTTGTTTCCGCATCGTCTGATCGGGGTCTTATGCTGGGTGAACTAGGCAAGTGATGCGACTTCAGATCTTACAACTTAATAGCGGACCGGGTACCCATTTTAACACCGCGGCGTTTGTTTTGATACCACCCAATGCATGACCGAAATTCAATTTTCCATGAGCTCGCGGGTGAACGGACACTCTTACGACAGAGACGACTATTTGATAAGCTATCTAAAAGGCGACATGTATACCAACAAATCGTTGTATACGATTGCTCTTCAAGCATGGAGAGTCAATGGCTTATAAGGTAGTATAGGCCCACCGAGTTTTGAAAATTGGTCCTTCGTACTTTGTGGAGGCATGCATTTTTACATTGGTATTTGCCATGTATCTTCAAATGCAACTAATCGGACAAGATTAGTACCTAGGGCAACGGCGACCGACGAACTTCCACGGGTATTGTTACTGTATACTATATAAATCCCAAAACTAAGCGAATAGCGATGGACCCGTGCTTACTCCGGAGTATTGCGAACAATGAACTACTTTAAAGACGCTACCTTGTTCGGGACTAGTTGGGTCTGTAATTAGAATCTCACAATCGCCATGACAGTCTAAAGTTTCATGTCTGTCGTCAGCTTCTTGGCAGGCAGTACGGAGTAGGGAGTAAGTACCCGGATGTATGTGTATGCAGGTATGTACTACATAATATACCCCGGAGTCAAGTGAAACCAGTAAGATAAAAACCGACGCAGGACCGAGACTGTCGAGAGCCTGCATACTTCGAGTTGCAGGTACCTACATACACGGGTGACGGAGTACATGCCTGCTAATATGAAGTAGGGGCCGGGTAAATACTGGCTTATCGGGCAGAATCCCCCTGGAAAATGGAAATAGACCGGACCTGGATTTTAGCAACGTGGGTCATCCAGGGGTAACGCTAAGGCTAGTTCTGTATCTATGACTTATGCATACTGTACGGAGTACAGAGTGCATGCTCCTACAGCCTACAGCTCTCTCCTCCGTCTTGTCTCCCCCTCCTTCTCTTTCGCATTTCCTGTCAATCAATCTATCCATCAATCCATCTTGATCTCTACCTTAATATCCTGAACACCGGTCATTAAGACTCCCGTCTCTCGTCTGTACTGGAACAGCAGTCGAGTATTTATGATTTAACCTGGGTGGCCTGGAGCCCCTGTCCTTTCGTTTGCTATCCTGCCCTTTTGCTCCTTTTTGGTTTTTCCCCCCCATCTTATGTCTCTCTTCCTGTGAAATTCCTCTCCCATTCTTTCCGATCTTCGTACCCGTGAAATATTATCGCCAGGTTCTCCCTTCGCTGGAATACCTATATTCATCGCCAATGCTGCCTCTGGGATCCCTGATCGCTGCCCATCTCGCCCTCATCATGAATGTATAGCGCCGCCAATCCCTCCCGCCGCAACCACAGCTTGACAGCCGTTACCAGAAAATCGTGCTTTCCTTTGCCTTGTTTTTTTTTTTTTTTTTTTTTTTTTTTTTTTTTTTTTTTTTTTTAAAAAAATAAAAAAAAAAAAAAAAAAACAAAAAAATAAAAAAAAAAAAAACCAACAGCCCCTCCGGCACACCCCAACACAAAAAAAACCTGTGAAACAACCCCCCCCCCCCCCCCCCCCCCCCCCCCCCCCCCCCCCCCCCCCCCCCTTCCCCCCCCCCCCCCCCCCACAACAACACCCGATGT